>NW_027516693.1:5272500-5608750 GCF_048772815.1 Callospermophilus lateralis
CCTTGCAGAACACCAGCAAGCAATATGTCAGGATCGTTTTTGACCAAGACTAAAATAATTTGGAAAAATAATTACTTAAGCAAGATGGAACTATATCCCCTTCACTTTAAAGGAGTTTGGATGTTAACCAACCTATAAGATGTTCCAAGGATGCAGTATCCTTCTCAATATGACTTCATTTCTTAAGGTCACATCACAGATGTAGTACTTCAGTGATTAAAATTACTTCTCAGGCATTAAGGGGAGAGAGAGAGAGGAGAATAAAGGGAACCATTATAAGTAGAATAAGTTCCATGCATCTTTATCTTCTCACTAGTTAGAACCTAGTCGTGATGCCAAGGCTCAAAAATAAATTTGATTACTTAGCAGGGTAGAAATATTCCCAATTAAAAAGAAGAAGAAGAAAGAATTATACTTTGAAAGATAAATAGTAGTTTCTTGCCAAATTTTGTAATATCTTGACCATCTTCCAGGTTAAATGCATATCATTGAGCTAGGCAACATTTCTATGTTGAGAAAAACATAGAAGGAAAAAGGAGGAGTTAGAGTAGGAAAAGGAGGAAGGGAAGAGGAGTAAGAGAGAACAAAATACAGCAGATTTTGAATATAGTAACCTGAGCAGTGCCAGAAAATTGATAAGATCAATTTTATTCTCATTAAGTTTTTACCAATGATGGACACAAGTGCTCATAACCCTGTTTCTGAAAGGCAAATAAAATTACTTACTGCAAACTAGGCTATGATAAATATTAAAATAGTAATTTAGAGACTTTACAATTATAGCCTATTTCCCAAAGGGGACAGATGGCCTGGTATAGTGTGGGTAGCACAGAATTGCTCTTTTGTTCCAGCCTTCAGCTTTTCCTGCACTCTCACCCTGAAATCATGCTTACTGAAAAATCCTACACTCTTTTGCAAATGGCAAATGATACTTTGTAGAAGGTTTTAGCCTCTTTACTTTCCAGTACCTACTTCTGCTTCACAATGATATGATGGGAGTCAGAGCCATGAGTCATCTCTTCCCTCAAATGAGCAAATAGGGAAAGAGAGTTTCTTACATGACAATTTAGGAGCTGTTTTCCCTTTCTTATCAAGGAGCTCCAGGCACAGAGGTCAATAGTCTAGTCAGACTAGAGTGGGTACATACCAAATTCACTTGGGCAACACTGAAATTTAGAAACATCATTTCCATAAGTGAGTTACATTGGTGGCTGACCAGAAAAAAAAGGAACATTTGGAAGAAACTTCTGAATATCCTGGTGGATTTACATTCAGAGTTTTTAATTGGTGAATTATATTTAACTTAAATGTAACACTTTTTATGTTTAACACACTCCTAAACATACAATTGCACATACTCATTGCCCCTTCCAAAATGCCACTCTTGCCAAACATAAACTGCCCACTACTATTGGAGTACTTCCAGAGTTACCAAAAATGATGAGTCCTCTGTGTCCACTCTTAGTCATGTTAATCCTCCTCTGATTAAAGCTCTTCAGAAACTTACTATGTCTTAGCCATATACTCAAGGACTTAATGATAAAACAACTCACATTCTCAACAAAAGTGCATGGGAATTTATTTCTACCTACTTTACTACCACTAGTTATCTCTTATCAGTTTTTCCACATTCTAATAGGTATGAAGTAATAACTTTTAGTGGTTATGATTTGTCTTTCCCTGGTGTTTCCTGATTTTTAGATAGTTTCATCTACTTATTGGCCATTTTTAAAAATATTTCCTTTGGAAAATTTTCCATTCAGCAACTCTGTACATTTATAAATCTTTATTTTTCTTTTGAGTTTAGTGTTTTTCCCTATGTATTTTGCGTATATGGGTAGGAAATATATTCTCTTCTTTGGTCACATTTTATGGTTTGTTGACTATTTTCTTTGCCATGCAGAGAACTTTTAATATTTTTGAAATAGTCCCCCTTGTTCATTTTTGCCTTTGTTGTCTGTGACTTTAAAGGGCATATTCAAATATCTATTGCCAAAACCAATGTCAAGGAACATTTCTAAAAGTCCTAGTTTGAGGTATACATTTAATACCTTAATTCTTTTTGAGTTAATGATGGTATAATATAGGACCAGGATCCAAGTTCATTCTTCTGCATCCATTTTCAACAGCATTATTCATTAAAGATATCCTTCAGTATTGTGGGATTTTTTTGCCATATATGTCAAAGATTATTAGTTAATCTTTCTGTGGTTAATTTCTCAGTTTTCTCCAGTCTTCTGTTGATATAGATGTTGGTTTTTGTACCAGGAACACATTGTTTTGATTACTCAAGCTTTGTAATATAGTTTGAAATTAGGATAGGTAATGCTTTCCACCTTCTTTCTTCCTCAAAATTTCTTTAGCTATTTGAGCTCTGTTGGAACCTCATACAAATTTTTAGATCATATTTTCTGTTTATATAAAAATATCATTGCAATTTTTATAGGAATTGCATTACTTCTGTAGATTATTTTGAGATGAATTTGGAACTATTTCTCCTTTTGGAGATAAGAAAAGTTTGAGAATGATTAGCATTATTTCTTCTCTAAATGTTTGGTAGAAACTATCTCATCCTGAGCTTTTCTTGTTGAGAGGATTTGAATTACCAATTCAATATCTTTATTCATTATCAATCTGTCTATACTTTTTATTTCTTCATGAGTCAGTCTTAATAAGTATTATATTTTGAGTAAATCATCCGTTTCTTTTGGGTTACCCAATTTGTTGGCATATAATTGTTTCTAGTAGTCTCTTATGATCATCTGAGTTTATGTGGTATCAGTTTTAATTTCATTTTTTATTATTAATTTTATTTGAATTATTTCTCTCTCTCTCTCTCTCTCTCTCTCTCTCTCTCTCTCTCTCTCTCTCATTTTATTTTTATTTTTTTGGTTAACCTGCATCACAGTTTGTCTATTTTAATTATCTTTTTTTAAAAAAAAAATAATTTTTAGATTCATTGATCTTTTCTATCATCTTTCTAGTTTCTGTTTTATTTATTTCTGCCCTAATTTGTATTAATTTCTTCCTTCTGATAAACTTTAGATTAGTTTGTTCTTTTTCCTAGTTCCTTGAGGTATAAAATTAGTTTGTTTAGTTTTGAGATCATTCTTTCTCCTTAATATTGGTATTGATGCTATTAGTTTCTCATTCTTACAACTTCTTTTGCTACATTCCAGAAAACTTGCCATGTCTTGCTTGCATTTTCTTTTGTCTCAAGGTATATTCTTTTAAATGTATTTCTTCTTGGACTATTGGTTGTTAATAACTGTTCTATTTAGTTTCCACATATTTGTGATTTTTATGAAATTCTTTCTGCTACTAATTTATAATTTTATAGTATTGTGATCTGAAAAGATACTTTATAACATTTTAATTTTAAATTTGTTAAGAGTATTTTTGTGACCAAATTTCTGTGTGCACTTGAAAAAAAATGCCTTAACACTATTGGATGCAATCAATGTTTGGTATATTTGTGTTAAATTCTTTACATTTATAGTGTACTACAATTCTGTGTTTCTGTATTGGTTTTCTGCCTGGAAAATAACTGTTGAAAATTCTCAAATATCCCTGACTCATATTTAATTTTTCTGACGCACTTACCAAGGGCCAAATGCAGGTGGCCTAACCTTCAACATTTATTCTTGCTCATACATGACTAACAAAGATTATTTTTTCTATATTTTTTAAAATTTAGGATAACTACTGTAAATAATATTATTCTCTCAGGCTCTAACGTTTCAATTACCAATAACTAAGAGGATTTAAGTATGGATAGCAGAATATTCTAATATGTAAATCGAGTCCTTCTGAAGATGTGAGCAGACTTAAGAGGAGTCATAGAAACAAAAAAGAAAAAAGAGAAATTAATTTATTCAACACTTTTTTAAAAAGTTCATCCTCTTTGCCAAGCTTTTGAGAGTCCATAATTCAATAGATGTTCAAAGTCTGCACTATAAACAAATAATCCTACTGGTAGTTACAAATGCTCTGGGCTAGCAATCAAAGGTATTGTTTTTAGGTTAAATTCTGCTGTTTAATAGCAATGTGACCTTGAGCAAATCAACTGTCCACTTAGGGACCCTCTTGTCTCATCTCTAAAATAAGAATGTGGAACTGAATAAAATTCTTAAGTTTTTTCTTTATCTAAAATTCAGTGATACTAGCTCCTTTGTGTGACATTTTGTTATTCATTTGCAAAGCAAGAAGGTTTGCAGTGGTAAATATGTTTTCAAATATATTGAGTGCTATATAAATGCAAAGCAGTTGCAGGTGGTTTTAGATAATGTTTAATACTTTGCTGTTAGCTTTCATAAAACCACTACAACATTTCAGCATCAGTTATATTTTCTGATATATATATATTTAAAAATAAAGAATCTGGCTCATAAACATGTTCTTGTTTTTCCCCAAAAAACAGATTCAAAGTATTTGTTTATCCTGGAAAAAAATATTGAAAAAAATGAAAATTGAAATAGGATAATTGTTCAAATGAATTTATTATAATTTTTCTTTTACTTTTTCTTCTTTCTGTTGCCTTAATGAAATCTTGTGGTAACATAAAACAACATTTGGACTTTTATACAATAGACTTCCATACTGTCCAAGCATATTTTATCTATTGGTCTTAACCAAGTTTCCACCTTTCTCCTTCTGTGCCTACATTCTTGGTACCAGTTGATTAATATGATCAGAAACCTGAACTCTCCTTGCAGGGAATGGTAAAATAGACTGAAAATTTATTTGAAAGCCCAATATTACATGTAATGGTGTCTTTTGCACATGTTTTGGTATAAGAATATCTGGTTTTTACTGCAACTCTAAGAAAAGATTTCTGTGATAAGACAGTTTCCTAACGTGCCTGAATCACAAAAATCTTACTGAAAAAAAATACTTATAAAATTCAACTACCTCTTTTGTTTTCTGTGATGTTAAAAAATGGTAAGTATCTAGATCAATTGCTATATCATATGTGATTAATACAAAGGGAGGTAACTCCCTAGCTCTATAATTCCAAAGGCCCTTGCAATGTTTCACATTTTTATAATCATTAATAAAAATAATTAAATATAAATTAAATATTATTATTTTTTTCTTTCATATAATTTTTATGCTTCTACTAAGTTTCCAGGAAATAAAAATGTTTTGTTTATTGTCATAGCATATGGAACAGTATACAGGACACAGTAGGTTTTAATCTACTAAATGAAAGGGTGGTATATACTTGTTAAAGATGTTAACAAACATATTGTATAAAATATTTAGAAGTTAGATTTTATGATGACATATGTACATAAAGACAAAAAGTAATGATCAAAAAAGGCAAAGTGAATTCCTCCACTATCAATTTTCCATTAGCAATACCACCATAATTATAGGCTAGTTTCAGAGTTGTTATGTGAAGAAGAATCAAACTAAGTTTAAGAAAGCAGAGCAAGGTTATTTTCTTGTATTCCTCTGTCTCTGCTGATACATAAATTCATTGTATTATTGAGTTTCAGAGCTAGCAGATACCATGAAATCCTCACGTTATTATCAGTTTCATCAATATTATTGACCATTCATGCACTGCTGAAGCATTTACATCTAGTGAAAAGAAGCTAGTCAGAGAAAGTCTGTTTCTTTTTTATTTGTCCTTAAGGTTTCAGCACTCTGCAAGTTATATTGAAATGATTTTTCACTCTGTATTCATCATATGTTCATGTTTGGGTTTAGATGTCTTTCTACATGTTTAGGATAAGGACATAAAACAAACTGTCTCTTTAAGAATCTCATGGTCCAGCCAAGTGCAGTGGTACATGCCTCTAATCCCAAAGACTCAGGAAGCTGAGACAGGAGAATCCCAATTTCAAAACCAGCTTCAGCAATTTAGGGAAGTTCTAAGCAACTTAGAGATACCCAGTTTCAAAGTAAAACATAAAATGGGCTGGGATGTAGCTCAGTGATTAAGCAACCCTGGGTTCAATTCCTGGTACAAAATGAAAGAAAGAAAGAAAAGAACTTGAATATTCAGGGAGTTATGACAAGAAATTATATTGTCTTTGGATAAACCTAGCCATTTAAAATGTTAGGCAGTGAAATAAATAAAACCTAAAACATTCAAATCACTATTACTAAATAGATATCTTCTTTCTGTTCCCCTTAAACACACACACAAAATGCATTAAACAAAACAACGACAACAAAAAAAAATAGGAGAAGCAGCTCATGGTCCAAAGAAGTAGTCAAACAAGTAACCCAGCAACTATTATACCATCTAATGTAAATAAGAATAAATATTTTTTAAAAAATAGGAAAGTAAGAAAAAATGGTGAGGTGAATAGCAATGTAAAGAATATAAATTTTAATCATAAAGTATATGTGAGATTTAATTAGATATAAGATGAAGCGAGTGTAATAAGTCAGAAAAACATGAATGTGTAAAGGCAGAAAGTTAAGAGTAATCCGTATGTAGTTCTATAGTTATAGGGAACAGTTCATGCTGGGACAATATGTGTCCAGAGTCTTGAAAAAGTGAATAAGATGAATAACTTAAAGCATGTACTGCGTATTCCAGGGTGAATTCCAATTTTATATTTCAGGACCTGAGAAAAGATAGGGCAGTGATATGATAAAGCAGTAGAGGAGATGGAATGCAGAAGAAGGCAAGTTGCTAACCTATATACCCAGGAGAACAAGAAGATGATGCAGAAATTAAAATCAGGGGTTCAATAACTTTTGGACGTAAACATAAAAATTTTATCTGGGTGCAATGGTGTGTATCTCTGATTGGGCTACTCAGGAGGATGAGGCAGGAAAAATAAACTGCTTGAGCTCAGTGTTTGAAACCAGCCTGGACCACATAGTGAGAGGTTGTTTGAAGGATAAAAAAAAGAAGAACTATATCTTGGAAGTAGACCATGAAACATGATGGAAGTATGAGATACAACCAAGATATACCTTCCAGAAGATGTACCATTCTAACTCTGAGAGGGCTGATGACCCTCAGTTGTTAGTCCCCTTGGAATTGCCTCTAGTTTTGAAATAAGTTACCTGACCCATGAACAAGGTCTCTATTCTAGGTATATTCCATCTAATGACTGATTGGTGTGCATATGTGAAAAATATTGAATGTCCTTAACAAAAAAAATTAAGAGTTTTTTACAGATCATACTATTTTCAGAAGTCCCCAAAGGATCCCACCAAATTGCATTACATCTCTATGTCACCTCTGCTTAAACCTTGCTCACTTTGTCGCTCATTCTTTCACCTGTGTTAATTCTGAACACACTCTTTAATTAATCTCTTGCATGTTAACTTTCTTCTCACACAATGTATTTGGTGGTCATTTTGTTGTAGTAGCTTTGCATGTATCTCTTTTAATCACAGTATGTAAGTTTAGAAATCTTAAGCCCAGAAGAATAATAAAGCATTATTCCAGAGAATAATGTGGACATAAGGCAAGAAGTAGAGTTCATTAATAAATGTCACTAAATATCTAAAATGAGACCAGGTTCTATCTTATCACTCTGTTGTGTTAGTACCCATTTGATTTTCTTAAGTCTTCCAATAGTCAAAGTTACCTAATCAATGTCTATATATTTTAGTCTGGTATTCTTTCCTCAAATATTCTTTACAGTGTTATTATACTTAATAGAGGAAATGCTAGATGAATAGATAAACGAGAAACTAATGAGTACTGATTAGACTAATGAGTAGTCTGCTTCATTTGTTTTTGGTAGTATATTCCAATATAAATATAATTTATTTTTACATGTGACTTGTATGTGAGTGATTTAAGATAAATTAGAGTAATACTTAAATTTAGTATAATAGCTCATGTACTGCTTTGAATAGCAAAAGAACTTAATTTGCTTGAGGATTCAGGGAGCAGTTCCCATTTGCTTCTGAAATCACCCCAATTATCTGTCCAATTTCATGTGTGCAGTTTTTAACTTTACTGGAAAGAGATAGCTGACTGATATCAGCAGGATTCCTGTTCTTACCTTGAGAAGATCTATTATTGTGAGAAGCTAAGTGATATTTTCAAGTTTACTTTAAACAGAAGTCACATGTAAATGTGCAAATATGTGATTCTAAAGATGAATTTATCCTAACCCCTGATTACTTTATTTGGATTGAAACCAAATTTCCCTCTGTTCCTGCAGATTTGAGAACTCTCTTGGGCAGTTTTTCCATGAGAAACTGCTAACAACTTGCACAATACTCAATGTTGACTCTGTTACACTCCAGTGCAAACTTCAATTTGGTAAATATTGTGCTATGTGTCCAAGGCTGCTAAACCATTGCTAACTTTGAGATGTTAGGCTACATATAATAAAATAGACTCATCTATAGCCCTCTTTATTATATATAGTCTAAATATTTCTTAGGTGACCTAGTTTAATTATTGAATCCACACAACTCTATAAAGTTTATACTATTATCATTCTTCTTTTACAGATGAAGTAACTGAATCAAAGAGATTATTTGATTAATCTTATTCAAGGTTACATATTTAATGTATTCCAGAGCCAGGGCTTGATAGCAGCAGGTATCTGATTATGGGCTTTTAAGTACAAACTCTGTTCTAAAACTATAAAATTGTCTAAAAGTAAGGACCTATAAAAGTAAGGACCTATATTATTAGATTTTACATTTATACATTTGTACTGTACAAAGGAGCTTAGTCAAGTCTGCCCTTTAAAACTTGTAGAAAAGGTCAAGCCTTGTCTTTACTGACCAAATGTAAAGTTCGGGAGAATTAATATAATACCATTTATATAATAATTTGACTTTACTTTCTATCATCAGAGTGTTTTGACTGAGAATCTACTTTATGTTGTTTTTCTTCCCCTAAATAACAGTGAAATAATTTATTTTATTTATGTGAAATCTTTCATCTAAGAATTTCCAAAAGCTTTACAAATGTCATCTCAATTAATAGTCTCATCATACCTCTATTATACAATCTGTTTCTGGAGTCGAAAGCACACAATTGAAGCTCAGAAGTATTAGGTGACTCATCCTAGGCTAATAGAGGCTGTAGACATTGTAAACAAACGAAAAAAGACAAAAGATTCAATTTCTTTTCTTTTTTATTTTTGCCACACTATTGTAAACTCAACAGAATACTTACACAATTATGGTTCTGAAATAAAAATTGTACCTTCATTTTGACAGAACATAAGGTAAAACATTAAATTCTAGATTGGTACCTTTCTTCTCCATAAAGTAATGAAAGACAAATGCCTTACATTTGTGTAGTTGTTGATAATCCTTTGGTCACTTTTATTGCATCATTTGATCTCCTAGAAGTCGTACAAGGTCATATAACTTACCATTCAGTCAAAAGCCCTGGAATGTGATTATCAGCATTATTGAGTATTTACTATGTGCAGACTATTTTAGAAGTCATATTTATTTTAATTCTTAAAAGAAAAAAGTCATTTTATGTATTAGGAAATAATCATGATTTGATTGTTGAAGAAGTGTTACCCAAATAAGCAGTTTGCTACAGTTGCCAGTAGTTTGTATTTCCCAGTGCTGTCTATTTGACCCACATACTTTTCAACCTTGAGGTCCCAGGTGCTCATTAGTAGAGCACCATAGTCCCCGCTCTTTTCCCCACCTCTGTCTTTCATGAACACACACACACACACACACACACACACACACACACACACCACTATTATCATTATTTTCAGTGCTTTAGACTACATTCCCCAGAAACAAACTCTGAAACATTGTGTTGCCTGTAAAGTTAGTGGGAAGAACTTTCTGGAGAGATTACTAAAAGGAAATAACAAAAGGAAGGCATCCTGGATAGAGGGGAGAGTAACTTGCAGTGCACCTGGAGCTGAGTTATCCTTAGGTACGTTAGAAAACTTTGGTATTGAGACATGGCCATTCAGTTTTCCCAAATTGAGCAAGGAAATGGACCCTTTTATCCACACATGAACCCATCACTGAACAACAAGATATCCATGAAATTGGGACTACCCTTGATAAAAATCTTATTCTACAGTAGAGAACAGTTCTCTTTGAAGAAGAACACATATGAGTCATCTCCAAATTATATTTTCAGCAGAGAGGGATGATATGTGGGCCTTAAAGAGGAGTTTTGAGCAAAGCATCTAAGTATTCATTATAATTAGAAACATGCATTAGGCAAGTCCTCGATGTGTGTTATTGTTCTAAGATGTTTTCATGTAGCATCTCAGTAAGGCTTTCCAACTTTAAAAGAAAAATTCTATTATTGTTTACAGTTGATGAAATTAGGAATAATTACCTAAAACTACACAAATTTAACCTTACTAACCATCATGAACTGCATAGTTGTACATAAAATCCTGTCCCCAAAATGAATTTGATAGGTGTCTTAATTTTTCTGATAGTTCACAGATGTATGCTTATCTCAATTTGGGAGGCCTATTAAATGAAATTAAGTAAATAACAAAAGTGAAAATATCATATAGTGTCAGAAAAAATATATTCAACAAATGGTCATTTATTTTTATTTCCCTCAGAGACATTAGTTTTAGTTGTGTCTCCTTAGAACATAGCACTTCCCATTTGAATGACATAAAATGAAGATCTCCAAACAATTAAAACAACAACAAAATTATACCCTATGATATTGAATAACTTTATGCAAACTTCCCCTTGCGTAAAACTCCTGACATCCTTTCATAGTTAAGATGTAATTCAAGAAGGGGACTCAGAGGCAGAAACCAGCTTCTTTCTTTATATTCTCATACAGAACAATGCTGAAATGATCTCTCCTTTCTAAGCAGAGAACCTAAACTTGACTCTATAGTCACTCCCTATTGCAACAAAAGTTTTTGTCACCCTGAGAAAAGAAGTTTCTTTGTCATTATCAGAAGATTCTGAAATCTATTATTTTAAGAGTGCACTCTCTCCTAAATAGAATTAGAGGCTAAGGGGAGAACTGTAAACTAACTAGGCAATAGTATTTTTATATTTTTATATAGTGCTCAGCCCATATTGAAGTTAGCAAAGAAAGAAAATCAGGAAAGCTTCTAATTTCCATCTGGGACATAAGGTGCTATATCTTACCAATTTCTGTGTTCTTCATGCTACTAACAGAATGCCTTTGCTAGCTGGTTTGCAATTAAAACTGACTGGACAGTGACTATGGTAATTAAAATATCAAAGTGGTATATTTTCTTTAGCAGCAAAAATTCTGAGATAGTTTTTTAGTTTCTGAGATGACCTTGGTTGTCACTTACTGTCCTGTGATTTGTTTTTTTGTATTTGCTATAATGGCACAACTTGGTTTTATTTCCCACATACTCAGAGAGTTTCAGAGTGTTGTAAAGACTGCTTTATCACCCAATTACATTTTTATGCAATTGTAACCAAAAACTTGTGCAATCAGTTTCTTTCAAAAAGGTACATACTCCATTTGAATCAGATTGATTTTGCAGTGAATGGCTAGAATCTCAGTATAAATCCATATAGTTGCTTAGTCAGTACACTGATTTCCATAGACACCACAAAAATGGAATACAGTGGATGTAAACTAAAGATAAATTATTAAATGAAAAAAAAGAGACTTTAACTAAATACAGACTTAAATGTTACATGGCTTTTATACTTACCTTCACATTTGGGAGATGAGGTACTAAAATGAAATGAAGGAAAATATGCCTCTGATAATTCCAATGAGGCAGTGCATAAAAATAAGTAAAATCTCAATATTTCTAGGTTCGATTTTACAAAAGCAAGGAAACATTAAATAGAGGTTCAAGAAAACAGAATGGGAAATGCATTTAAAAACTGTTTAAAAGTGAAGGCAAGCAAGATCTTCACCATACGACTTGTCACAACCATAGCTAACAGTGGAAAAAAAACAAAATAGATTCAGCAATAGGCATCATTCTTGAATGTCATAGAAGTCATGAAAATCAAGTAAAATGGAAGTTCAAATGTGAGTACACGATGCTTGAGATGGGCTGGTTTGTTAGTAATTTGTATTTTATTTTTTTGTACTCATAAGACCCTGTACTTAAGCCAATATTAAAAGAATAGTGAAAAATATGCTGGTGAACCATCCTGGAGAGACATGCCTACTTCTAAACCTAGGACCCAATATCACCCCCACAACCAAGGAAACAGGAATTTTGTCAAAGAAGAGAATCAAAGGGTGTTCACAGCAATGGAGTGGTAAAGGCAGAGCCAATAGACAAGACAGCATAATGAAAATGATCACAAATTTTCCATATGAATTTTTGTATATGGCATATTTATGCTATCCACTGTGCATATTATGTGTATTATGTAATAACAAGCATGATATAGTCACTCAATAATTTCCTACTCAGAAAATGTAGTAGAGAAAAAAATAGTCTATGGTCCTGATCCTTACACAAAGTCTCCTTCACTTGGGTTTTAACATTACTTTCAGCGTTTACTTCAGTAACATTTACTGAATAACACATGTACGTTAATCTGATTTGAATAAATGTGAACTTTTGCTAATGTGACTAAGAACTCTGATTTCTTTTATTTATTCATATATCTCTTTTCCCTCATTTATCAAATCTATCCTTCTCTTTAAACATTATAAATAATTTCTAAATAAATCATAAATTATTTTTTTTCATCTGTTTTTCTTTGTTCTTTTTAGATGTACATGAGAGTAGAGTTCATTTGGACATATTATATATACCTGGAGTATAACATTATAATTAGTATCCTATTGTTGTGGTTGTATGTGATCTGGACTTATACTGGTCTTGAATTTATATATAAGGATAGGTAAGTTATGTCTGATTCATTCTATTCATTCCCCTTTGTCTAATCCAATGGACTTCATTCTTTCCCTCTCCGTTTTCGCTTGTTGTGGGATAACTTCTACATATCAGATAGCACATTTGGCTTTTAGTTTTGGTGGGCTGGCTTATTGTATTTAGCATGAAATTCTCCAGTTCCATTCATTTATCATCAAATGCCATAATTTTATTCTTATTTATGGCTGACTAATATTCCATTACATATATATCTCATTTCCCTTATCCATTAATCTTCTGGAGAACTCTTGTATTTCTATTTCTGAGTGTTTAAAAGAAATTTCATAATCAATAGCAAAGTGAAAGGTTTTACTTTGAGATTTATGGAAAAGAAAGAGAAATGACCAAGGCAAATGGAAAATGGAAATATTGTTATTACCAACAAAACAAAATAGAGTGCATTAATCACTTCTTCAGTACTATTACAATGGTCTATTTTTTTTCATCATTATATTTTTTCCAAGGAGGTCCAAAGTAGTGTCTTGCAATAATATCAAAATAGACAGGAACTTTGAAGAAAGTATGCCACAAACATTTTTAACTAAAAAAATATACATTTGGACAAGCTTAAACAATTTGAAAATATCTTGTACATAGTGGTGATATATAACTTGTATTACAACTCTAATATTTGAGCCTTAACATGGTTGGATAACATTAGTCTAATTTAAGAAACAGAAAAAAATTTGTATACCTACTAAAATGTTTATATTTCATGATGCTATATTTTAATCAAGTGAGAAGATTAAATAAACTAAACCAATTTACTTCTAGAGAAAGAATGTTACAGAAAAATTATTTTAAGTAAAATAGAAAATAATCATATTGAAAATAAGAAAATTTGAGTTTAAGACCTTCACTTCTCTTAATCAACTATCAACTTCAGGGTACTTACAAGTTTTCAATTTTCACATATCTAGAAAATCATAGGTGAATTGTGCTCAAATATAGATCCTGAATCTTGTTAACAGCATGACTATGGGTAACTCATGTAATTTTCTGAGTTCAGATCTTATATCTATGTACTGGAGGCACAAATTCCTACTCCAAAGAATTGTGAAGAATACTAAAAAAAATGCCTGCTTTAAATATCACTGTGAAACTATTAAGACACTATATGAAATTGAAGATTTCTTGACAAAGAGTATCATTTGTCCTGAAAAAACAGTTAACAAACGGATTTTCAGCCCTTTTTAAAAAAATTTTTTCCAGTTTTAAAATGCTAAAATGGAGTTTAAAATTGAAAATATAAACTAAATCCTGTAGTAAGTTATTGAGTAAGGGTTTTAAGCACACCTCTGCTCATGTCACACCCCTCTTTATCTACTGGAGCATGAAGAGTCACTAAGGCACAGTAGTACAAAAAAAAGGATTATTTTTTGTTTTTGTTTTTGTTTGCTTTTCATCTCAGTCTTTGTTGGTTGGGAATTCAGAAGCAGCTTACTTGGCTAATTTTGGTTCTGGGTGTTTAATTACTTTTCATTCAAGTGCTCAACAAGGATACAACCATCTCAAGACTTGACAGAATAAATAAAAGATTCCCTTTCAAGTTTGCTCAGGATGGCTGGCCTCAGTTGTTCATCACAAGGTCCTATGGAAGGGACAATATGACAGCAAATGAAAATATGGAATCTTCCCTAAAGTAAAGGATAAAAGAGAAGAAAAACAAGTTTGAGGAGAGAGAGAAGAAATATCAAAGAGAAATCTCATTTTCTATTGTAATGTAGCCACAGAATAAACATATACT
This sequence comes from Callospermophilus lateralis, assembly GCF_048772815.1. NCBI lineage: Eukaryota > Metazoa > Chordata > Mammalia > Rodentia > Sciuridae > Callospermophilus > Callospermophilus lateralis. The sequence goes on from NW_027516693.1 coordinate 5,287,042, forward strand.
ATTAATTTCTCCATGTTCATTTGGTCCCAGAAATATATACCAGTACTATGTGGGAGGGAGCTACATGCACTATGTGTACAGATGTTATGGTTTGAATCTTTAATGTCCCCAGAAAAGCTCATGAGTTAGATGATGCAGGAATGTTCAGAGGTGAAATGATTAAATTACAGGAGCTGTAGCCTCATGAATGGATTAATTCATTTCATAGCATAACAATTTGAATGGACTACAGGATGGTAACATAAGGCAGGTGGGGCATGGTTGGAGGAAGTAGGTCACTGGGGACTTGTTCTAGACTTTATCTGTCCATGACCCATTTTCTCTCTCTCTCTGCACTGCCATTGTCTGCTTCCTGGCTGCCATGAGCTGAGCAGTTTACTTTCACCACAGCCTATCACTATTGTGATCTATCTCATGGCCAAGATCAATGGATGTGGCTATCCATGGAGTGAACCTCTTGAAACTCTGAGCCCAAAATAAACATTTCCTACTCTCAATTTTTTTTGACAGGTGTTTCGTCTCAATGATGAAAATCTAACAAGACTAGGAAGGAGGGATCATTGAAACTAATTTGGAGCATAACAAAACTTCTCTAATTAAATTTTTTAAAACTGGAAATGCACCATCTTCAGGATAAAATTCAAGTTCTGTACCATACTAATCAACGTTTTTTTATGATACTGACTTTTTGGAACTCTCCAGTCTTATTTTTCACCTTGGTCATTCCCTTAATCGTTCTTCTGGTTTACTACTATAGTGTTCTTCACTTTAGTGGAGAATTATATGCAGTTCTCCAGTAATAGTGTAATGAAAATATAATTATTTTTATTGTTATGGTTATTATTTATTAAGCTTTTCCTGAATCCTTTTGCATATACAAATTTATGTATTTTTAAATTTATTCTTAAAATAATATTGTTGGTAATGAATATGGAACCAAATGGTGTTTTCCCACTGAACTACATATCCATATTTTTTATTTTGATAAAGGGTCTCATTAAGTTTCTTAGGGTCTTGCTAAATTGCTGTGGGATTATGCAAAGAGAGACAAGGCTTACAGCATAAAGCAGTGTACATTGTGCTAGCACTGCCACAGCGGATTTGTACCAAAAGACTGAGCATCTAATTCTGGAGGTTTTGCCTTATATACTTCTTGTTGGTTCCTCTTTTACTTGCCAGCTCTTTGATTTCCATTCAAGTAATCCACATTCTGATTGGGCATTCTATTTGAATAGAATAGAGTTACAATCGTTTTATAAAAAGTTGTAGAATGTGCATAGTAATATTGATGGTACCTTATTGTCTTCCTCCTAAAAATGGGTGAAGTTTGAGCTCCAACTTGTGATTCTCTTGCCTTAGCCTTCTGAATTGCTTGGATTATAGCTATGTGCCACCAAACTCAGCTGGTGTTATACAAATTTAATCATCACAGTGATTCCATGACAGGTGCTATTATTTTCCATGTTTATGTTAGTTCTTTATATCTCGAGGTGAAGAAAGAATACACATTCATGTTATGGCTTCCCAGTTTTCTCATGATTCCAGAGCAAGTTAGAAACATGATTGACCCTTGACCCATGCCTGACAATGTAGCTTTTGAATGTTTTTATTTAATGTTAAAGTTTAACACTATTATAATGTAGGCCTGGGAATCAGTCCAAATTGATGTACCTGCTTATCTGAATAGTGTAGCAAAATTTCATGTGTACACCTGGCATTTATGCTAGAATCCTGAATTTCAGTTATATGTCTGGTTTCAAAACGGGTATGTGTTTATATGACCAGTTCTCCAGAAAAATCTTGAAGTGCAGTAGGCTTCCAAAGGCAGAGATATCTCACATGTGTCTGTAGTTCACTGAAGAAAGTGGTTCCTATGATACTCTGATGAAGGAATAAATAATAAACCTTCAACTGACATCTCTGGACTTTGCACAATTAATATTTTCCTATTGCTAGTATTTTGTATTCTTTGCTGTAATAAATCTTGGGCATGAATATGTAATCCATTGCTTTGTTCTATAACTTCTGGTAAATCTGAATCTGAGAGAAGTCATCAAATTTCTCCAACATTTAATCCTCTCATTAATCCTATAAAATACTACCAAAGATTTTCCAGAGAACCAGATTACCATCCAGTTTCTTAGAACTATTCACATGCAGTGTGGTATTTGAACAGCAGTAGTTTAACTCTAGATCAGGACACTAATTGAATCAGGATACTAACATTGACCATCTAATTTGCCAAGTAAATATCTTTCTGTACTTCATGATTTATAAGTGTGTTAATTTCTGTGAGCAGATCCCTCCAATCAAAAGCTAAGTAATATCTTTTGCTTACACAATTAGTTTAAATGTTCATGTTTACATTAACCAGTGGTATATAAGCACAATTAACTAGTTCAATTTCAATAAACATTGATGAAATGTATATGGATAGCTCAACTGAATGATGGGTGAGTGAATGATTTCCTAGACATTGTTTTATGAGATAAAAAAGTGATTATCATAATCCTATTTTACAAGTAAAATTTAGGTAAACCAATTATAGATCTTACTGTAAATTTTCATGTTTCATGCCATAATAAAATGATAAAATTCTTAAATTAAATTTTTACAATTTTATGAGTTTGCCAAAGTTTAACACAGTGGTAAACAACCAACATCCTAAGATTAATGGATAATTTTCAATAATTAAGAAAAATCTCTTTCTACTGAATTCTATTCAATAAACAACCCCCATTGGTAAATCACTGTTCTGATTCTTATTATCGTAGGATAGTTTTGGGAATTGAAATTCAGGTAAAATGAGTGAATTAGTACATACTTTTATGTCATGTTTCTTCAATTTTATACTCACTTTTGAGTTATAAACATTTGGGGGATAACGGTGATTCACTTTTTAAAAACTTTATAAATAAATTTCAAATTTTCCACTCCTCCTCCTCTTGAGACACATTTGGATGGAGAGGTATTTGGGGCTCATATAAATAGAGCTGCTATAAATATATCCAATGAATCTTTTTGTAGACACCTGCTATGGAATCCTTTGAGTAAATGATTAGATTGAGATAGTTGAGTCATAGAATATACATATTTACAAGAAGCCAGTTTTCCAAAAGATGTGTCATTTTTATAATCTAAACAGAAAGTGTAAGAGTACAGATTGTACCATGTCCTGGCCAATATTTTGTGTTACTAGACTATGAACCTTTAGTCAATCTTGTAAAGTATTTTTTATTTCTATAGGTATCTATATATAGTTCTGACTGCTCATTTTTTAAAATTTCTCAAGTGACTCATAAATTTAAGTACCTCACTTATATGCTTTCCTTAATATTCTAATGCTATCTTTTGTGAAATGCCTTGTGAAGTCTTATTGAGCTTTTTATTATATTTATTATGTTGACTTTTCATTATTGATTTGAAATATCCACTACATATTTTTGGCATAATTTCTTTTTCAAAACTATTTAAAATATTTTCTTCCAATATTTACTTTAGATTTTCATTCTCTTAGTGGTTTTTTCAAAGGTAATCATTTTGTTTTTTGAAAAAAAAATGTTCTTAATATCTTTTTTCTTGTGGTTTGTATGTTTTTTCCCTAAGAAATATTTGCCAAACCTAAGTTAAAAAAATTTATTGACTTATGTATTCTGCTTTTATGTTTAAAGTGGCATAAGTATATACTTGATTAATACTCAATATTAAAAATAATTGCACAGTCATTCATCACTGGATATCATGTAGGACTTTTGTAAATGCTCTGTGTCATAATGAATATTTTCCATTTATTCTAAGTGTTATAAAACTTACTTTGAATGATTATTAAACTTTATTAAAAGATTTTTCTTTGCTGATTGAAGTGATAATAAAATTCCTCCCTGTATTCTAATCTAATAGGGAAGAATATATTTATTAATTTTGAAACAGAAAACTATCTCTTTTTGTAATAATGTCTTTTCTTTTTAAATACTGCTAGGTTACAATTTGCTTTATTTCTTAAGGATTTTTATGCTAATTAGAGAAATTATACTATCATTTTTTTCTTATATCTAATGATTGTGCAGAACTTTCTTACTAGGATAACAATAATCATGAGATGATTAAAAATGTAGAAATAATGAATAAATCTTCCTGTATTTTCTGAAATAATTTGTATAAGATTACTCTTTTAACATAAAATATTTAGAGCCATTAATATATTTCATATACTTTCATGAAGTATACTGACAACTTTCAACATTTGATGGAATTTGTGAATAAAATTGTCTGAAATATTACTTTTAGGAAATGCTTTAAATTATTAAGTGGTTCAATTGAGTATGACAATGTATATTTTCTGACTTTCCTTGGATGGTGTTCAGTAAGTTCTTTTTCATAAACTGATGCACCTAATCTAAGTTGTCAAACATATTAGTGTAATTGGCTCTTGTTTTCCAACTTACTATTTGTAGGATTCATATTACTGATCCCTCTTTTATTCAGAGAATTGATACTACCTAACTTTCTTTTATTCTTAAAATTGCTAAGGGTTTTATCAGTGTTGTTAAGTTTTCCAAGGAATCAATTGTTGGCTATACATAATTTCTTTCTTGTAGATATTTTCTATATTATTGATTTCTGTTATCCTTTTTATCACTTTTCATGTAATTACTTTGAATTTAATTTGCTCTGCCTTTTTGATCATTTTATGTTGAAATTAATTCCTTTAAAAATTTTATAATTAGAAGTGGTGAAAGAGGATATCCTTGTCTTCTTCCAGTTTTTAGCGGGAATGCTTTCAATTTTTGTCTATTTAGAATGATGTTGGCCTTGGGTTTAGCATATGTAGCTTTTGCAATGTTGAGGTATGTTCCTACTATCCCTAATTTTTCTAGTGTTTTGAACATGAAGGTGTGCTGTATTTTGTCAAATGCTTTTTCTGCATCTATTGAGATGATCATATAATTCTTGTTTTTAAGTCTATTAATATGATGAATTACGTTTATTAATTCCTGTATGTTGAAGCAAACCTGCATCTCTGGGATAAACCCCACTTTATTGTGGGGCACTAGATGTTTCATATGTTTTTGTATGCGATTTGTCAGAATTTAATTGAGAATTTTTGCATCTGTGTTCATCAGAGATATTGGTCTGAAGTTTTATTTCCTTGATGTGTCTTTGTATGATTTTGCTATAAAAGTGATATTAGCCTCATAGAATGAGTTTGGAAAGCTTTCTTCCTTTTCTGTTTCATAGAATACTTTGAGGAGTATTGGTGTTATCATCCTTGAAACTCTAGCTAGAGCAACAATACAGAAGAAAGAAATTAAAGGAATACAAATAAATAAAGAAGAACTCACACAATCACTATTTGCTGATAGCATGATTTTATATCTAGAAGATCCAAAAAATCCTACCAGAAAACTTGTAGAACTAATAAATGGATTTAGCAAAGTAGCAGAATATAAAATAAACACACATAAACCAAACACATTTCTATATATCGGTTATGAATGCAATGAAAGAGAAATTAGGAAAACTACCCCATTCACAGTAGCCTCAATAAATAAATAAATAAATAAATAAATAAATAAATAAAATTCCTGGGAATCACTCTAACAAGAGCTGAAAGACCTCTACAATGAAAACTAGGAAAGAACAAAATTGTAGAAAACCTCAGAAGATTAAAAGACCTCCCATGGTCCTGGATCAGCAGAATTAATATTGTCAATATGGCCAAACTACCAAAAACATTATACAGATTTAATGAAATTCCTGTTAAGATCCCAATGACATTCTTCATAGAAACAGAAAAAGCAATCATGACATTTATTTGGAAAAATAAGAGCTGCAGAAAAGCCAAAGCAATACTTAGCAAGAAAAGTGAAGCAGGAGGCATCACAATACCATACCTTAAACTACACTATAGAGCTATAGTAACAAAAACAGCATGGTATTCGCACCAAAATAGACTTGTAGAAGAATGGTACACAATAGAGGACATAGGGACAAACCCACATAAATTCAATTATTTCATATGAAACAAAGTTGGCAAAGATATTCACTGAAGATAGCTATTCAACAAATGGTGCTGGCAAAACTAGAAATTCATATGCAGCAAAATGGAATTAAACCTCTATCTCTTATCCTGCACAAAAATCAAATCAAAATATATCAAAGACTTAGGCACTAGAACACAGACCTTTCACCTAATAGAAGAAAAAGTAGGCCCAAATCTTCACCACATTGGACTAGGTCCTGACTTCCTTAACAAGACCCTCAAAACACAATTATCAAGAATACAGTCAACAATAAAAGTTGGCAAGGATGTGGGGAAAAACATATACTCATATATTGCCAGTGGGACTACAAATTGGTACAACCATTATGGAAAGCAGTATGGAGATTCCTCAAAAAACTTGGAATGAAAGCAAATTTCCATCCGACCCAGCTATCCCACTCCTTGGTTTATACCCAAAGAACTAAAAATCAACATATTACAGTGATGCAGACATGTCAATGTTTATAGCAGCTCAATTCACAATATTTAAACTATGGAACTAATTTAGGTAAATGGATAAAGAAAATGTGGTATATATATTCAATGAACATCACTGATCTTTAAAAAAGGAAGAGATTATGTCATTGCCAGTAAATGGTTGGAGTTGGAGAATATCATGGCAAGTGAAATAAACCAATTACCAAAAACCAAAGGTCAAATGTTTTCTCTAATATGTGGGTATTAATTCACAACAAGGGGGGGGGGACACTAGAGAAGAAGAGAGTTACTTTAGGTGAAGGGAAGTAAGGAGAGGGAGAGGGTATGTGGGGTTAGAAAGGATATTAAAATAAGACAGACATTATTGTTTTATGTATATATGTGACTATATGTCCAAAGTAATTCCACAACATGTACACTCAGAAAAAATGAGGAATTTTGTCCCATCTATGTATATCAAAGTGCAGAAATGCAGTCTACTGTTGTGTATAATTAAAACAAATAAATAATTAAAACAAAAGAATAATTTATTAAAATAAATTTAAAAATAAAAAATAAGTAAATTATAATTATATATAATATTGGGTTCACTTTTACATAATTATATAAGCAATGGATATAATTTGCTTCAATTCAGCTTGAAGTAATTACCCCATTCTTTTTTGTGCTCCCTCTGTTCCTTCTACTCCACTCTACTGGTCTTTATTCTATTAATAGTTTTTTCATCAGTGCATTATGGACATATGTAAAGATGAAATTCACTTTGGTATATTCATATATGTACATAGGATAATTTGGTCACTTTCATTCCACCATTCCTCTCTTTTCCTGTCCCCATTCCCTCCCTATAAATCCCCTTCCTCTGATCTCTAACTCTTTATAAATGTTTCTTTTAAAAATTATATGAGCATTCATCTATTAAAAAATTTTCGAATTATATCATACATCTATAGTGATGTTATACTTTCATTATTTATCTGACAAAAATATTTTCAATTTTTCTGTCATTTCTTCCTTAATATATCAGTTATTTAACACACCTGAAAATGTGGCATTGAATTTTTAATTTAATTTGTTACAGTAAGATTACATCTTCTGAATGTTGCAACATTATGAAATAATATTATGAAATAATATTATGAAACAATATAATATTATGATATTATATTATATCCCAGTATTTTATCTGCCATGGTTCATGCCCCATATATACTTCAAAAATTTGTTTTCTGATATTTACGTGAGGTATTCTATGAATGCTAATTTAAATAAGATTAGTTAATGGTATTTTTCAAATATTCTAGATCCTAACTTATGTTTGTTACTTTTTATTCAGGTATGAAAATTATATGCTGAAATCTCCATCTATAATGACATTTTCCCTGCAATGTCTCTTACCAGACTTTTAATTTCTTTTATTTTAACTATAAAATTTATATTAAACATATTGTTCTTTATTTCTGATAATTTAATCTTTTATTATTATAAAATATATTTCTTTATGTCTAGTACTATTGTATGTTAATAAATTTTCTTTTCATTATTAATTTAGCCACTTACAGTTTTTTATGCAGTTATTATGTCTTTATATTTTAAAAAGTCTTATAGACAGCTGTCATTGTATACTTATATAATCTAACAACCTCTCATTTTTAATTAAATATTGTTAATGTCCATTTGTTACATGATTTATGTCCAGTATTTAATTATTTGATTTTTATTTTTTTTCCATCTTATTTGTTGTTCCTCAGTTTTTAGTATATTCTCTTCTTTTGAATTGTTCTCCTTATTTTTGTTTTTCCTTCTTTGAAATATTTCTCAAGTGCAAATTGCACTTGCACTTATCTTTTTGTTTCTCATTTTATTTTCTCTGGTGACCATATTATATATTCATCTACCTCATAATTTCTCTAAGCTTAATGTTTTCCAAATTTATGTAAATGAGTTTTCAAAAGTATACTTCATTTATGATACCTATCCTAATGTTTGCATGTATTATATAATGTATAATGTTTTGATTTATTGTATTTAAAATAATATAAGTCTATATTTGAAATAATATATGTATATATATTTATTTAACATACCTGGAATATACATATATTTTTTCAAATATACATATATACACATAATATACATACATACAGATATACAAATATACATACAAACATGAATAATATATATATATATATATATATATATATATATATATATATATATATATATATATATATATTATGTCAAATACAAATGTGTTCTTTGGAACCCCTCATTCTATTCTATAAGTTCTTGATTTCAAATTTTGTGATTTTCCTTCAACCTAAAAATTATTAGCTATCATATATGTTGAAGCAGATTTGTTCCTAATAAATTCTTTCAGATTTTATTGATGTCCTTATTTTATACTCATTTTTAAAATGTATTTTTGTTTACTATATAATTCTGGATTAAAAGTTTTATGCCATTGTGAAAATGTTGTTCTATCGTCTTCTGCATTCTGATATTTTTGTAGAGAATCCAATTATGAATAGTCGGGGTATTCTATTGAATGTCTCCATTTATGATTTTCATATTATCTTTTCAGCAGTTTTACTGTGATATATCTGTGTGGCTATCTTTTTGTTTAGCATGCTTAAGATTGATGGAATTTCTTATAAACATAGAGCAACTTTTTTTGTACATTGAGTATTTTGATCAATGTTTTTTTTAATATTACATGTGTGTACTACTATTTATTTTAGCCCTCTGTAACTTCACATAAGTGTTCAGTAGAAAACTTGATATGATACACTAGCTCCATACATACCTGTCCATATATTCACTTATTTTGGCCTTTTTCTTAGATAAAACTATTTTTATTAATGAGTCCTCAAACTCACTAAAGATCATTCTTCAATATTAATTCTGCATTTTAAATTAGTTATCATGTTTTCTAGTTTTGAAATTTGATTCTTTTTATAGTTTATTTTTTTCTATAATCCTTGTCTGCTCATGTAAAAAAATCTATGTTGCTTTGGATTTTGTTAAGGTTGATTGACTTTTTTATTATTAGTACATTTTATGCTTCTTCATGTGTCTGATAGTTGAATTATATTCTTCACGTTGACTGGATACACTGTAGAGATACTGTATTATGGCACCTTTCTTTAATGGATATTCCATTTTTCTGTGTGAACCAGGATCTTACTGTTTTTGTCAGACTTAAAAAAAATACTTTTTATAATGAGGTTTGTACCAGTTGTTTCCTTAGTTGTAAGGCACATCTTTTATACTATGACAAGATTTTTACTCTAAAAAGTTGGCCTTTCTGGAGTTCCAAACAAAAGCTTTTGAAGTATTCACAAAGCTTCCTTGGGCTTCTTCTCTGTGGCTGCAATATTTCATAATACCATGAGAACTCTGTCACTTATATTCTTCTTTCAGCCTCAGGGTAACTGCAGGGTAGTAGAACTTGGTCTATCAGAGTCCCACTCTTTGCTTATATAGCACTGCTTTTGGCTAAGGGCCCCTAGCAAACTCTAGTCAGGATTTGGGGGATTTTTTCAAAGTTCTTTCTTCTCTGGTATCATTTCCCACAAGTTCTACGCAATTTATAAGATCAAAATTCTGACCTCTATCTCCCCAGCTCAAAAGAAATTGTTCTCTTGTACTCTACCTTCCTATACCATGATAACTATGATGATTCCCTTTATAAATCATGTATTTGCATGAATTTTCTTTCTATGATATCATTTCTATTCTCTGATGTTTAAAACAGTCACATCATAGTTTTTCAAATTTTATTTTTTTTTTTGTACAGGAGCGAAAATATGGTATCAATTGTGTTTTTATGCCCAGAAGCAGAAATATCATCATTGTTTATCCTTTACATTAAATATAATAGTGGTAAGAGGCTTTCTTTGAAAAGCCATTTTCCCAGTGCTAGATACAGCGAGCAAGGAGGGTTTAGGCCTAAATACTTTTGAGCAGCAGCACTGTAACATGAGATAGACATAAAGTAAGTAGAGTTTTAAATTTCTGTGCTAAGAAATTTACTAAAAAGCAAACAAATACTTGTGGAGAAAGAAAACACACACTTAATCCTACAAAATAAGAGATAATGAATTCAAAATGGTAGGTGGAGCCAGACAAGAGTGCACACACCTGTACTTTCAGTGACTTCTGAGGCTGAGGCAAAAGGATCACTAGTTTGAGGCCATCGTTAGCAACTTAGTGAGACCCTGTCACAAAATAAAAAAACTGAAAAGGCCTGGGAGTGCAGCTCAGTGGTAAAGTACCTCTGGGTTCATACCCTGATCTCTAGTACCATTCAAGGAAAAAAACCCAAAAAACAATAAGTGAAATTTAATTGATTTAGCAAATGTATCAGTTCAACAGACCAAATTCCTTTGTAAGTATATTAAAATATGTGAATATACTGAAAGAAAAATCAGAAAGGATTAAAATGCATTTAGAAATTAAGGCGTTTCTGTGCTCATTTCAAAGATTGTATTCGATTTACCAAAATATTCATTGAGGATCTAGTACCTTGGTGGATTCCCAATATGGTTGTTAGCCAAAAGCAGATTTATAACATATCCACTGCATTGGAATAAAGAGAAGAGAGCATTTTATGGGAACTGTCAGGAATTAGGTAGATCTATAAAGACATTATCTATGTTTGTGCATTTCTTTCATCAAGTGACCCAGTCCCAGGATAATGCACACATTGTGCTGCTGACAAGGAGGACGAAACAGGATTGTTTCCAGGAATATGTGCAGGGTGAACAAGGTTCTCTCACCCTTTTTCCTTAGGGCTCTTATTCCAAGGCTGTTACAGACTTCTCATCATTCCTGTGAATTGGGAGGGTGACATATAAGAGGTAAGAAATTAAATAGGTCAAAGCCATTCAGTGAAAGAGTTTAACTCAAAAGAACTTGAAGGCATCTGGTGCTGTACTTTTTTCCCCTATTTTTATTGTTTTTTTATTTTTATTTTTTGGCTGTGCTTTTGCTTTATACAATGAACAGTCATCTATATTGGCCTTATATTTCTCTTTACTCTTTCAGGAGAAAGCTGGCCTTACTCAAAAATGGATATTAGCCTTAATGGAAAAAAAAGTCCTTGTAAATGTTTCTGATTAGCAGAGATAAAGCAACAAGGATAAAACAGAAAAATTGTTTTTCAATAAATCATGTAAATCATCTTTATCTTTTCTTTCTTTAGCATGCAGATTTACAAAAATCAGTAGAAAAATAGAATTTTGCTTAGAGAACACTTAAATAATAATGGGATAGCTTTATACATTTTCATAACTGTCCTTAGTATTTAGAAAAATGAAAAATGTTCTTTTTCTAGTTTTTACATATTTGTAGTGTGAAGAGGAACAGAAGAATGTAACTGTAATATAACAAGTGCAATATCAAGGTAATCTACCATGTCATAAGATAAAAAAGGAGGATCTCAAGTTTGTGATGGCAGATGGACAATGGGAGTATTCTAGGAAGAAGTGGTGGCCTTGATGAGATGGGATATGAGAAAGCAGTTACTCAGTTGAGGTGAGGGCAATAACATTTGAAGAAGGACTGTCTTGACAAATTGACACATCAAAAGGAAACTCCCTCTACCATGTTTAAAGTACAGCATGGAGTGTAAAGAAAAAATGGAGAAAAAGCATCTATTAAACATCATATTTGAAACAATTTCCTGAGAGCTACGAAATCATAGAGATACTTGCAGTTTAGAGATTGTAGGAAGAGAATGAACTTGAGAAAAATCCATCTGAAATTAAGCAGCGTACTTGGGAATCAATAGATGAAGAACCCTATATAAAGCGCAGGTGCCAAGTACTGTGGCACACACCCATAATCCTAGCAGCTTGGAAGGCTGAGGCAGTAGGATCAAAAGTTCAATGAGGTAGAGAGGGAAGATGAGAGGGGAGGGGAGGGGGGATAGTAGGGGATAGGAAAGTCAGCAGAATACAACAGTCACTAATATGGTATTATGTAAATATTGTGAATGTGTAATTGATGTGATTCTGCAATCTGTATTTGGGGTAAAAATGGAAATGCATAACTCATTTGAATCAAATGTATGGAAGATGAAAAAATAAATAAATTAATTAATTAATTAAAAAAAAAAGTTCAAAGCCAATTTCAGCAAATTAGCAAGACTGACTTAAAATAAAAATATAAAAAGGGTTGAGTTCAGTGGTTAATTGTCCTTGGGATCAAACCCTGATTAAAAAACAAACAAACAAACAAAAAAAAAACATGTGTAGGAGTTGTAGGGGTGAGTGATGCTATAATGCTATGAATACTTAGGGAATAAAGGCTATAAGAAAAGGTAATTGCTTCCATGTAGGAGAACTTATGGTAAAGAGAAGGGAAAAATCCTGTACTCATAACTTTGGAGACTAACTTATGGAAAGATAAGAAATATATAGAGAGAGGATAGAACAGAGGGAGGATGAAGAAGTTTGGTTGTGACTGAATTTGATTTTGAGGTGTGCACAGAAACTATTGCTAAAGGCTCAGTGATGATGTATAAGCTGAGCATAAATTTTGAGATTCAAAACCACACTGTGGTTATCAAAACTGTAGAAATGGTAAGCTGAATTTAGGAATAAAAGTAAAGGGTTTTGAAAGAGAATGATCAAGGATGAAACTCAAGGAATATCAGAATTTAGAACATAAGGATAGAAAATGAAAACTAGGAAAGAGAAAAAAGATATTACTGTGAGAAGAAATAGCAGGGCAATTTAATTGAGAAACAATACAATTTTCAACAAATGATGCTAGGACAACTTGAATCCACATGCAATAAAATAAAGTTAGACCGCCTTCCTCATAAATATTTTAAACTTGGCTCTAAATGGATCATAGATTTTTATTTAGAAGGTAAAATTCATAAAACTTTCAGAAAAAAAGGCATAAATTTACTCTGTGTTGGATGAAGTAAAGACTTCTTAGAATATCAAGAGCATAAATGATGAAAAAAAATAGGTAAATTAGACTCCACCAAAATTAAAATCATTTGTGTTGCAAAAGCATAACATCAGAAAACTGAAAATATAAACTGTTGCTTGGGAACATTTGCAAATTATATATTTAAAAGGAAATAGTATCCAAAATATGTAACGAACTCTTACAAGTAAAAAAATAAAGCTTGAATGAAACAATTTTAATAAGCAAAGAACCTGAATAAAAATATCTACAAAAATATATAAAAGTGGCCACTAATCACATGTAAAGAGGCTCAATATGATAAGGTAGTACAGAATTTTTTTCTAGAATTGATTTTGCAAAAGGAATCTAGTATTTGGTTTGTGCTGTTGTTTTCTAGTTTAATTTTCTAAATAAAGCTTATTAAATATTGGCTGCTTCTTATAAAACAATTGGAAAATAGAGAAAACAAATGACACATAAAATCCTCTCTCTCCAATACCATCAATTGGAGTTAAGTACTGTTAGCAATTTTGATGAATTTTTCAGTTATCTCCCTGACAGGTCTCATCTAAGGAAATGGACTCCTTCAGGTGCTTGAACATGGACCACCAGCTCCATACCCATTGCTGGTAGCTGATAAGAACAGACAAATTGGAATCAGAGGAATATCAGAAATCTTCAAAACCCAGGAACAGCCGACTTTTCAAGGGTCCCAAAACCTCTTTGTAGTTGACACAGTCTGCTTAAGAAGCTTGAGATGGCATTATAGACTCAGGGTGCATTTCTGGAGGCTGCTTACTCCTGCTCTCTTTCCATCTGCATCAGGAAAGTCATTATGCATTTCTAATTAGAACAATATTTTTAAACACTCTTCAGAGCTCCGTTCTTCCAAGTAGGTTTAATCAGGCGAGAGACACCTTGCCTAGGACTCCAAGAGTCTGATCTTATTGAATCCACTCTCACCCCTTACCAAGCACGTCAGTTCAATTATTGGCAGATTGGATTTTTCTTTGCACCCACCCCTCACCCCCTAGTCCTCAGGAGAAAAGGGAATAAATGATCAGCTCCCGACTGGTGCTCACCCGAGTGACCAGAGTGCAGCTGGGTGACCGCAGCTGCGCGCAGGGCGATCGCTGGACACCCCTCCCTCTTCCCTCGCCGCCTCCAGCTGGAGTGACAACGCGCCCTCTGGGCTCCGGAGCCAAGGAGCTGAACAATCCCAGGCAAGGCTAGCCTCACCGGTGACATCACTCTTGAAGATACTCCCAGCTCTTAGCTCCTGCCTTAGCTGGTGTCAGTCCGTTTGTCCGTCTCCATCAGTCAACCACTGGAGAGTGCTCATCGCTTCCTGGGGACGGAGCTGGGCACTGAGGAGCGACAGGACCCAGAGGAGGCAAGGCAGCAAGGGAAGGAGGACCCCGGCAGGCGACAACATGAAATTCAGCCCCGCGCACTACTTTCTGCCTCTCCTGCCAGCGCTGGTACTCAGCACCAGGTGAGTCCAGGAGCCAGAGTGACCTGTGCCGAGGGGCGCTGTAGGTCCTACTGCGTGTCACCAGAGAGGGTCAAAGGCACTTTAACAGTTCGCATCTCCCGCCTTAGAGAATTGCTGTAAGATTTGGGCTCAGACATCCTTCCGGGAGAACAGATACCCTTTCTAATTAACCTAGTCCCTTGGAGAAAGTCTCAGGATTGCTTCCAGCAGAGACCAAAAGCTTTTTTTTTTTTTCCTCTATAGCTCTAGTAGCAGTGAACAGAAAATATGCGGTAATAGAACAAAATTAAGAAAGGAAATCGAGAAACAAGAAGGGGATTGTCACAAGGCAGTGTCTTCACTGCTGGAGCTGTTGTAATAGTTAAAGAACTCACCATCCTGCTTCAGTGTGCCTGATTTTAAGATATAGGAAACCAAAGCAAACAGAAGGTGCTAGATTTGAAGACTCATGCAAAAGTTCTTGGACTAGTGAAATGATCTGTTTGACTTCTTGGGCAGACTTAGTGATAGGTGTTTTGTTTGGGCTGTCTTGTGCATAGGTCTAATTAAAGAGCACAGAAGGCAATTAAAAGTTAGAAAACATTCTCAGAGTACTGATGCAGAGACCCAAGTCAGAAACAATTAAGCACTGTACTCCATCACTGGGCATAGATGAGACTTTAAGGCTTAGTACAGAGGAGCTATTTTTAGTGGAGATTTAAAATGCAGTGATTGAGAAGAGTTTTGTGACTTACTAGTGTTGATCAAGTCCAAAGTTGGTGAGGGGCTTGCTTACTTCTTCCACAAGCATAACACAAGGGTGGACTGTTTCATTGCCCAGGACTGAGTCTTTATTCTGCATGCCCTCAGCTTTATATTGGCAGAAACCACTCTGCCTTGGCTACTATAAAATAAAATAACACACAGAGGATGAGGCTTCTTTCAAATCTACATGAATAGAAACATTGTCTGATGGTGCATTTGATAGAAAATAAGAAAAGAACATAGAATTGCTTATAATTCTGAAGTGGAAAAAGATAAAGTGTGTGTGTATGTATGTGTGTTGGAGCTGTTTCATTCAGCCCCATTAAGTGGATGGATTTAGTCTTTCCTTGCACACAAAGCCCAGGTGAATTTCTCAGACTAAAACACAATTTAAATTTTATTTTCCTTAAGGTTTGCTTGTCACTTTGGTTCATAAGATGCACATGGTTTTAAAGAATACCACTTTGCCTCTGAGTATTATCATAACTTGCTCCAAATGCAGAGACAATTTCAATATTTGTGTTTAGCTCTAAACAGATTATTATATATCACAGTGATTCTTTGAATTTTTGCCATTTACTCTTATGTTCTAGTTTAATAATTACTTGTGTAGTCTTCTAGAGAAAGAAAATTTCCAGAGTTTATGGGCTTAAGTAGACGCCAGTCATCATATGCTTAAAATAGTAAACATTTAAGTGATGGAAACCCAGTGTACAGTGATTTTAAAGGGAATAGGAATTTTCAAACTTCCAGAAGTATATTTGTATTTTAAAGATGTTATAATTTAAATAACTGAGAAAGCTGTAAATTCTCATCTCCAAAGTTTTAGGGGTTAATAATATAACCACAAATAACCATATTCTTTCTCTGATATTAAAGTATTAATTTCTATAGAAACAAATTTCTTTAACAAAAGTCAACACATTTACAACAAAAAATTGAAAGTCATTCCTGATTTCTTTAGATATAAAACTTCTGCAATGTTGGTATGTATAAAATTATGATAGGTCCTTAAATTTTTCAAAAAGAGAATACTAAGCTTGAAAAGACAAAAATTTCATAGTCAATACCACATATTGTTAATGTGAATACACTGTAGAAATTTATTTTACTTGATATCCAGTTTACCTTATGATGGTGAACACATTTCCAAATTAACGTGGTACTATCAGGATGTCACTTTGCAAAAAGAGAATATGTTTTAAAGAAGTCTAACAGAAGGCCATTCTCATTTCAGTATTTGACAGTTCTTAAAGGCATATGGATAATGTGCAAGTTAGAACCCAAACTGAGCAGCTTTGTGGGAATAGTTGCATTAGTAAGGTTTAACTTACTGTCCTGCTGTGAAAAACTGTGCAGCTCAGTCATGGCCACCTGTGACAGTGAATTTTCAAGCCTAAGACTACTGTTAACTTTGTTTCTTAGTGAGTGGTCCTATATGTGAAGCAAATGGCATTTCACGTTCTTAGGCTGTGTAGAATGCCTTAGCAGAGGGTGGTAATTACTGTTTTTTTCCTATAACCTTTGGGTAATGTCACTTGTCTTTTAATGTCAACTTCCTTGTAAAGTGTGGAGAATATGCAGCTGAGACCCTTTTGAATAAAAAAAGTATTTGTTTTATCTCTTACTCTGAATATAGCTCCTCCATACTTAAGTATTTTCCCCAATAAGTCTAAAGTTGGTTTCTATTGTAAACTAAAGCAAAAAGTTACTGAAAGAAATACTACAGTTCAGAAAAGTCACTATTTGATAGTATTTGTGCTATAGGAATAGAAACTCTAACACAATTCTGAATTTTAAATAGAAAATTTTGAACAGAGTTGTTTCTGTTTGCTCCTCCTCTTCCTCTCATGTGCTGTAGCAACTCTAGACTCTGAAGCACTAAAATCCCCAAATTTCATTGGAAAAAATGTAATTATCCTCCAATTAGAGTTACCTTTTGCTATGAGAAAGATAAATGTCACCTTCAACAGTAGCCAAGAATTTTTCTCTGTTTTTCTGGTAAATTCCATAGAGTCAAAAAGAGCTGTTTAATTTAGTGGTATATTTTCTTTCTTGTTTGGAAAGTACACATAAATTCAAAATGTCAAGTTAATAATATGAATAATGTAGCTAATACAGAGACCCATTTAACCTGTGCACAAATAAATGTGGTCAAAGAAAACAAACATATGTGTTGGTTTAATAGCTTTAGAGTAGAATGACTGTACTTTTTAAATAGCCTCATTCTGTAGAGGTATTAAATTGCTATTCCAAGGCAGCCAGTAATTCACTTCAGAAAGAAGTGTAGGTATTAAAAAGAATGGTAGGGTGAAAAATTCTTTAGAAGTTCTTGGTGAAAAGGGACTCATGGGGCACTGGAGAAGGTTTGTTCTTTAGTCTCCTGAATCTCTGTTCCTTTAGGCTGTGGCTATATTCTTTATGCCTCTTGATTGTTAAGTTTTTAAATGACTGAATGGGCAGAGATGTAGCAGGGAGGAGTGAAGGTCCACATACTTCTGGTGATTTTCCATTAAGGAAGAACTCTGAGCAGATGGTCAGTTATAGTCTTCCCAATAGGAGTCACCTTAGAGATCTCTCCTGGGCCTTCTGATCAGCACTCACACCACATGTTTGCTTGGAGTCTATGTTTAGATGATATTATATATTAAGAATGCCCCAAGCCTCTGTTTGTTCTGTGACTTACTCTAACCTCAGGATAAAGTTTAGAAAAGGACAAAGATAAAGATAACAGTAAACACAAAATCAGTACACACACTTACACACAATTATTTTTTGAGACAGCATCTTGCTATGGCTCCCAAGCCCAGCCTTGAACTCATGATACTGCAGCTTAGCTTCCCAATTAGCTGGGCTCACATGTATGCTATGCTGCATGTGAATTCACTCACAAATATTTTATATTTGATGTGGGAGGCAGTCTCACTCTAATTCCCTTGGAATAGTGTGAGGTAATTTGTTTTTTCCCCTAATTTTACACAGCGTGAGCTACACATGACCCTTTATGTGAAACCACCTAGGCTACCAGGGTGAAATTCTTTGTGAAAAGTATTGGAATATCCTATGTAAATAAGTTAGAGAAATAATTTTCACAAGAGATTTGGAAAGAAAAGATATTACAACATATGAGGTTTCAATTCTATCCCTGAATTGTTTATTGTTGAAACAATTTATTTGGAGATTATCTTTGGGGATTAAATTCTTTCTATGACTAAATGGTAGGGACAACCAAAACATTTATTTGTTGGCTGTGCAATTGACCCAAACTAAGTAAGTGGTTGAAGAGAACTTGACCTTCCAACCAGGAAGTAAACATCAATGGAACCACTGAGGAGTTTGTGAAATGAAATTTTCTCACATGCCTTTTGAGACACTTTGTGTGTGTGTGTGTGTGTGTGTGTGTGTGTGTATTTATGAGTGACTTCTAGAGGATTTGTTATGATTACTTGAACAAATGGGACTAAACCATTTAAGAAACCTGATTAAACAGATGCTGTTCAAGATTATGTTTTCTTCTCTGAGGAATTAAAAATGAAACTACCTGAACTTATCTTTATCCCTTCAGAGTTGTCTGTTATGTTTTCATTACCATATAATGAGTGTGCTTACAATCAGTTAGTTATTGCATGAGGCATAAGGACAATGAAACAATAGATTAATGACAAATATATATCCCTAGAACTAGTTATATACACAAAAAGGTATCTATAGGAAAAAAATTAGATGAAAGACAATATCAAAATTTTATGCAATGTTCTAAGTGTATGTGGAGAAAAGAGTGAATAATGCCAATTAAAGAGAATCAATAGCAACTTCTACTTTCTAAGGATGATGAGGTGAATAATATTTTGTAATTAATGTTAGTATCATGCAACAATTGCTAGTTGTATGATATTATGGAAATTGCTTATCATCTATAATCGCAGTACCCATGTAGAAAACAGTACACCTCATGGAATTTACCTATTATGTTGCTTTAAAGACTGAATGAAGGCTGAAGGTGAAGCAGCATTCAGAGCACTAACCTCACATGTGTGAGGTCCTACATTTGTTCTGCAGCACTACAGAAAAAAATAAAATAAAATAAAAACAAAAATAACTTTTGAAAAGAATTTAGCCATATTCCATGGAACACAGGTGGAACACAGTAAGTATTCAACAGTGTTAGTCTGTTCAGGTTTCACCATACTATTACTATTATTTTCAGGAATTCTTCCAATCTCTGATGAATCTGGTCAAAGAAAAACAAAGAAAAACTTGACTGTAAATCAATTGAGTGACACAAAATTGAAAAGAATCACTGTCATGATCTAAAATAAAGAAAGAGAAGAAAAGCTGTAGAAGGTGTAATAAGATCATTTGGTAGCTCTGCTAGTCCTTCTCAGTAGTGTTTTAGTGGCATTGTGCCTGAATAGTTGCACCCTTTGGTGAACATTGTGAAAATTAAAGATATTTAATTAATTAATTAGACTATAATTTAGCACAAAAGTGTATGTTTAGCTACTCCTGTTCCTATTTTAAAATACAATTGCATTGACACTCTATGAATTATAATATGAAATCCAAGCCATAAGCAGAGGTGTGGATGAACAATTGAAAAATGGTGTTTCCTTATCACATTGGCAGAATGGACATATTTTTTTTCACTACATTTTCTACTTGTTCATAGGTTTCACCATCTATTAGCATTCTCTAATATTTACAAAACTTAAAAAAAAATTATAGAAAGACTATCTAACTTCAGGACATTTTTTTTCTTCTATGGAAAACAATTTAAGAATCACTGATAGAGGAAAAGACAAAATGTTACATGTCTAAACAATCATCATCTGAAAGGGACCATATATTAAGACAATTTGGCAAATGGC
Source organism: Callospermophilus lateralis (assembly GCF_048772815.1). NCBI lineage: Eukaryota > Metazoa > Chordata > Mammalia > Rodentia > Sciuridae > Callospermophilus > Callospermophilus lateralis. Next base: position 5,307,557 of record NW_027516693.1, read on the forward strand.
TTTAGTGATATTCTAATTCAATTAGTTTGCATATATAATAACCTCTTCAAAGTTACGTCATGCAATGCTGATCACTCCATGAAAAATACATATTATTTTATATATATATATATATATATATATATATATATATATATATATATTGACAATGACAAATATCAGCTGAATAGACCATAAAACAAGGTATCATTTGTGGCTAAAGGGAAATAAAAGGTTCAGATCATGTTCATTCTGCATCCAAAGAAATGCACATGTTTATCAAAACTTCCAAGAACTTGTCTCCAGGATGATGGAAGGCAAAGAGATATTGAAAATAGACCATTCCTCTCAGACACAAGCTGAAGGTCAACAGAGTGATCAGTATACTTTTGAATTGCCATCAAGAATACCAGGAGATGCCATTATACCATAGGTGGTGATTGCTTTGCAATTATGTCTGACTTCTTTGGTGTTGCTTTTGAGTGCTTTAATCTCCTCAAGTGTACTTTAAAGAGTTCTACTTATTGTGAAACATGCTGTGAATACAAGGTTGTGTTCTAGTCCAAAGACTTCCATTTTGGAAATGAGAAAACTGAGGCTGAGATTGGTTGGGACTTATCCGGGGCCACAGAGGGAAGGCAAAACTAAAACCCAGAACTTTCCACAGGTTCTTTTATGTTCTATTATGTGACTGCTCTTTAGAATATATATCTTCTCTTATTAAACAACATGTGAATTTTAATATCTCCAGTGTATCTACAACTATTCTAGTTATTGTGAAATAAAAAAGCAGTCTTAAAACAAATTCCCTGACTGCATGACATCATGATAGAACAACACACTATCGACAAAGGGCATGAGAGAATGAGAAAGCAAACACCATTTGTCACCCTGTGTTCAGGTGATTTTTGAAGAGTGAGCTGGACTAAAAAATATATATAGGTCATTTTCAAAACTCAATGCAGAGTCATTAATGAGTTCTCACCATTGCACACAATTTACCTCTCAAAGGACACACTAAAATGGTTCATATTGACCCTTCAGGTCTGATGTGGGGTGATATTTTTAATGTCTTTGACATGGAGTCAATGAAACTCTTTCCTGTAAGTGTAGTTCCAAGGTACTTGCTCATATTTTTCTCAGATGTTAGATATATCCTATAACTCTACATGTTGTTCAATGGGCAGTTACTTACTTTCTTGAAAAGATGACTTCCTAAATATGTTCATAGTTAGCATTAATGTAAGATGATGGTACATTTGTTTGGTTCGTATTTCTTCTATATAGTTTCTTCCATAACTATAACAACTTTAGGTTCAAGTCTCTGAAAATGTCCTCCACCCAGCTCATACCACAATTTTTTTTCCTTTAGATAGGTTACTTAAACTTCATAATGCTTAATTTTTTCTTCTAGCAAACGGAAACCAATAATATGTATCATTTAGGATGAGTAGGATTGAAAAAAATATGTATTTTCACATGTGGCACATTGCTGTAGCTTGAAACCACTCAGTAAATCTTAAGTCACTTTACCTATCATTATACATAGGTTACAATTTAGTGTGTTGGTTTTCTATAGGATACTGCAAGCAATCCACATGCAATTTAATAATTTGTTTAAAAATCAAGAAAAATATATTGCTTTAGTTATTTTCAACATTCTAGACTATAATATACCAAATTATAAAACTGAGGTTTATTTCTATTAGTATTCTTCTTGAGTGGGGAGCAGTGAATGTGTTTCACGATATGGCAAAACACATTTTAGAGAGTCCTTAAAAAGAAAATGCAGTGCCCTAAATTCTAATGCTTGTTTATAAATAAGTAAGTAAAGGTTATAGGCATTGACCTCTCATCTTCAGTCTCCTTTTTCATTTTTCCCTTTCTTGCTTAGGAAACACTGGGATTAAAAGTGTGGTATGAATTTCTGCCCTTCCAAACTAGTCCTTGCAGCTGAACTAAGGCATTAGTAAAGGTTAATGCAGGTTTGTTTCATGTCTGCTATGGAGGATATGACTTTCCTTGATTTATTCCTAGCCTCAAGAGATTAAGAGAGTTTCAATTTTTTTTACCTTTCATCCTCTGATTCAAAACCTGCTCCTATCATCTAGACACACTTACTCTTAAGTATATGTTTAGTGGTTTAGAAGGTAGAAAAGGAGGTTGAATATCTCCAGAGATATTTGCCCTGTCTCATTGGGTTACATCCTAATATTATGAAATCAGAGACTTAGAATTACATGAATTTAGAATAGTCAATTAACATCTCTTTACCACATTTTCCTCCTCAGTGAAAAGGTGATAACAATGCCTCGGTCATAAATTTGTTAAGAGGATTAATTAAGCTAATGTGTATAGAGAATAATGTCCAGCTTGGGGAACTGCAATTCAATATATTGCCATTCTTATATTATGTGATTAAAGGGACTAGACATGTTTTAGCCTCCTAGAGTGAACTTGCACTTTAGAAAAAGTGATCCTAATGACAACTCCTCTCACACACCATAAGCAAGTCAGAATTTTTCCGGACGAGATTTTGGGGCTTATTCTTATCCTTCCTCATTATAGATGAAAGAAAGAAAAAACAAACTAAAAAGATAATAATGCTTTCCTTCAAGTTCATGCAGGCAATTTGAAACCAATATGGAAAGCAATTCACTAACATTCAAACCAATCCCAGTTAGGAACATTAATAAAAAAATCTATAATATCCTTAATAAAAAATAAAAAGTAAACATGAGCATTTTCAAGGGTTCTGAAAACTCCAAATTGTTTTGACAATATGATAAAAAAAATAAAAATAGTTATTAAAATTGTCTCCTCATAATATGTCTTTAATGCCTCCAATAAAAGGTTTATTACTCTAGGTTGCAAAATATGTCAAAAACAAAGGGATCCGTCTTAAACTAGGAAAGCATAAAAACTGAGAAATCTGACAGATTAAGGGTCCTGGACTCTTAAAATTAAGTGGTCCCACAATGGAGTAATTTGGTAATGACCACTACAGAGGGGTCCAAAAGAGGGGCTTGAATGGAAGGAAGAAAAGGGAAATGTAGCAAACTGGAGCTCTTTGACTGACATATGCATACCAAGAGATGGTAAGAGTGAAGAGGAAAAGTCCCATCAGCTGCCTGCCTGCTTTTTTGTCTTTTTATAATTTCCTTTTTCCTTTAATGCCTGTAGTCATTCATTGCTGATCTTCACAGTAAACTAAGCCTTTAGTACTGGTCAGCAAAATAGGAAGAATATCTGAATTACAAAAAGAACCAAAAAAAAGCATGAAAAATTAAAGTGACATGTTGGCAAGAAGCAGAAGTGGTTGAAGAAACACCATATTATTGAGAACATGTAGGTTTTCCCTTCAGATATTAGCTCATTTAACAAATAAGAAGTTCACCCCCAAAATGGGGTAAATCATTCTTTTCCTGAAAACTACCATTAAGAATGATGCTGAAATATATTGAATCATTTTTGCATATTCCATATGCATCTTTATTTCAGTTGGTCATTTTATAGAACTGTAACTTACGTATCCCTGGATATGTGCTAGCTGTTTACCTTCTGTTACTTAAACCCTGTGTCTTATCTTTACATTATATTTCTACATGTTTTATAAAATAGGGAGAGCTGAGTTGTGAACACATTAAATGACTAGCCCATATTCCTTCAGCTAGAAAGTGAACAGATATCAGGCCATCATTTTGCGAATTGCTTCGTGAATTAAATGATAGTGTTGCCTATACAATTTAATCTATTCATTAAAGCACACAGAAAAGAAAAACTACATATAAGGATGCTGACTCCAAATGGTGTTGGCAAATAACAACTTGCCATGAGATGGAATATGCTACATTAAAATTATTCTTAAAATAAATCAGCCAAAGTAATTCATTAGTTTGAACAGCAGCCAAGTTGAAGCTTTTAATATAAATACAAAAGTTTGCCAGCTAATTTAATCATTCCTGTATAGAAAACATATATGTCCACAGGTGAGTGTTTCTCAAAATATACTCCTCAGTGTACCTCAATGAGAATCTCCTGGAGTGCTTCTTATGAAGGCAGTTTCCAGTTTCATTTGCTAGGTGGATTAGATTTGATTCTCTGAGAAAGAAGGCAGTTAATTTTTATCTTAATGTGGAACTAGGGTACATCTAACAGCTTGGAAACCACTGCTCTAATATTTGAGAACTGTGGAGTTTGAACACATCTTTGGCATGTACTCAACAGAAAAATTGCCTCTGAAGTCCAAAGGACAGGAATTTGGTGATGTTTTGACAATGTATAAATATATTTAATAAGTCTTCCACCAGGTTGTATTTGTAAGCCAAGTTAATTGAAAATTATTCTCTGCCTTATAGACATTTCTGGAGAGGACTGAGAAAATAGTCAAACAAATTGAATGATAGCAAATATTCAAATAATTTAAGTGGTATATAACGGTGTGCATGGATTCAACTTTGAATATATTCCATTTAAAAAGTATATGAGAGTAAAGGGGAATCTCTGAGGTGTACCAAGAAGAATGGATACTTGATTGTGCCACTTCTGGGCTTTCATCACTTCAGTTTACATAAACGGTAGGTAGTAAAACCAGGCCTTACCCATGATGCCATAGAAATGCTTATTGTCTTCTAATAGAGACAGAAGGTCTGAATATTCAGACAATGTGTAAGTAATATTTAGTATGGTGAAAATAAAGGTTTGATCAACTCCCTACGACCTAATGGTGATCAGTTGTTCATGATGTGGAAAAAAATTGGGAATGATTCATTTACTGTGTTAAGTATAAAGTGCATCTATGGTACCCATATTTTCTTACTGTTCTTCTCTGTAGAATCAGTTATGTCTCTTGGAATTAAAAAGGGAAGGGAAGGGAAGGAAAGGGAAGGGAAGGGGGGAGGAAGGAAGGAAGGAAGGAAGGAAGGAAGGAAGGAAGGAAGGAAGGAAGGAAGGAATTTGGAAATTTGGGAGATGTTTTAAATTTGGGAGATGTTTACTGATACTTCCACTTTCACTGGAGTGAGATTATTTGCCCAAAGTTATAAACTGATACATGGAAGAGCCAGTCTAAGTTCAGACCACAAACAGTGTTTGGGCTCTTGCTTGGAGTCAATATTCTACAGCACCTCCTAGTGTGTAAAGTCAAGTACTGAAATGAATTTGTATTGATTTCTTTTGCAGGGGGGTGGATTTCTGGTTAAATGTGAATATTCTTCTTAAAGGAATGGGTAGCTGAAAATGTTACATGCAGTGAAAGAACAAAAGCAAAATGCAGAATCTTCTCAGATGCCCTCTAATATCTCAACTAAAGATGACAGAAGATCCTTTCCTTAAAGTTGTAAATTGCTTATTTTGTTTTATTGTAAAAGAAAAGTAATCCTAGTCCCATAAAGAATTGTCTTTCTGTGTGTAAGGTGTTTTAAAATATGCCATGAATTGCATCGTTCTATTGCCTGGCTTCAGATGTCCTACAAGTGTAAATTGTGGGGCTTAGGAACAAGTGTGTAGGAATCAGGCTGATCTTTGTTCAACCTAATTGAAGTAGCTTAAACTTTAAGTAGCTATAGGTTATTTTTTTGTGTGTAATGATTCTACAATGAATTTTTCTAGGTTTTATTAAACTTAATGCTTTTCAGAACCTCATGAATGTACCTTATAGATTAAGATGCTAGGTATTAGAGAAGTTAATAAACCTAAGGTCATAATAATAATAAAGAATAGAGATGGAATTTGAACCCATGATTTAATAGGCATTAGCCTGAAGGTCAGAAATCTGAGTCCATAAAGGTTATCTTAAAAGTTTGTGATGTCTAGGGATTTGGGAAGCAATTCAGGAAGTAAAGGACCTGTTGGAAACCACATGAAAATTGGCAGGGAAGAGGACTTGAGTCATAGATACTCATGGATGCACGAGCTGAGTTGGAGCTCAGAATGCAGTAGCATAAGCTTCCTGTTTGCAAGCTGACTCTCAAGGCATCCCATGTGGGAAGAGTATCACATTTTTTTTTACAGATGTGAAAAGCAACAGATGCTTCATCTGAACATAGTCTGTCTTGAATACAAAATAACAATAATAACTAGCAGCCAGATATCTCTTAGGAAATTTTAGTGCTGTTTTACTGGAACTGCACTTCCACTAATAATCAGAAGATGGCACTGTGAAGTACTACAGTCATATCTATTCTAGTTAATCTACTTATAGAACATGCTCATTCCAAAAATGATTTAAAAGGAAAGGTTGATCTCACATCAAAATTATTGCAGTACAGGTATATATGTGTGCACAGTATATATAATATTCATACATATATGTTACATATAAATTAATACAATTTTAATAAATATATATTATACATAGATATTTTCCAGTTTTCTGAGAACTTGTTATTGACAATATGTTTTGTTTAGCAACACACTACTTATCACTAACTGAATTCTGTGAATTATTACAATGTTTCTTATATGATGGCCTTCCCAAAGAGAAATCAAACATGAAAATTTAATAATGTAGCCATTTCCCCCCACAAACACTTTTACACAAGAAACTACATTATAACTTCTATGGTACAAAGACAGTTTTACCATCTTGAATACAATATAACTTCTCCAATCAAGTGTATATATAGACATGTATATGGACAGGTAGGTTGTCCTGGTAAGGAGGCTTAATTAAGACTTTTCAGCTTCATAAAGGTGTCAAAGGATATACATTCAGTATAAACTGTTCTTTAATACACATATGCTCATTTATGGTGACCACTTGTACAATTAATCTGTTTCTCAGTTTCAATACAGTATTCTTATAGATACTCTATGCATTTTATTATAAACCAGTCTTGCATAGGTGATTTTGCCCTGACATAGGCTAATGGAAATGTTCTGATCTAAAGTGTTAACATCACAGGCTGAGCTATCATGTTCATTAGGTGAATGTATTAAGTGCATTTTTGACCTAGGATATTTTCAACTTAGAATGATATATCAGGACGTATCCTTACTGGTAGTCAAGGAGTATTTGTGTATGTGTGTACACTGTGTGTGTGTGTGTGTGTGAATTATGTTTAATGATTGTTGATATACAGCTTAGTACATTAATATTGCATACATAATTCAACCTAAGAGTTAATTTTTGATGCTAATTCTAGAGGAAAATGTTTGTGAGAGCTCCTAAATGTATTGTGTTGCAAACTAAAAAAAAAGCTCAGGGGCTGAATGTTTCTACTGGGTTACTGAAGGATATGCATTTGGTCACAAGCTGAGAAAAGTACATATTGATGGTGGTGGAGTATTGGTAGTATAAATCTTAAGAACATTCTCAGAATTCTATCATTTCATGTATTGTTGGGTCTTTAATTTCTACTCCAATTTATGAATTAATATAAGGAGGTTCTTATGTCATAGGCTGCCAGATTACCAGAAGTGATCTAATTGCCTTAGAGTACAACCAAGACAAGGGGGAAAATAGAACAATACTCACATTAAACATTTTGTTGCTGATCCAGCCACAATCTTTCATAAAAACTGAGAAACACTCCTTAAAATCTTGAGCTTCCCTAATCAATGTGAAACTTCCTGGAAAAACTATGAATAGCTCATGATGGTAGTTTTCATTTCAAATGTCTAAATTGTTCTTTTCCAAAAAGTAAGAATATTCAAAAATTATAATAATTTTGTGCTATTATGTGGTGCTAATACTTGTAGAGTTCTTATTAATTTAAATATAAAAATATAGCATCACTTACCCAAATGTGACGTTTTTGGTTATGTTTTCTCCCATATGACATAACTTTACTTTTGTTCTATTTTTCTTTTCTTTTATTATTATTATCATTTTTAAGGTAAATAAAGTATGATGATTATTTTTGCCATCTGAGCTATTAACATGATTTTCTCTCAGTTAATGGAGACCTACTTACAATGAACTTCTTTTAAAGTTAAAAAAAATAAATTTTTGACATGCCAATCATCAAAAATTAAGCAATTTTTATCTACCTTGAGATTCACAAAAAAATTTTTGACATCATTAAAAAATCTTTACATAGAAGAAAATTGAGTAGTCATAGATGGTTAGTCTTCATTCTTTAGTAATCATTGGTAAAGTTTTACTTTATTTTTTATCAGTAGAGCAATTAAAAACAACAAAGAAATGAGATTTCTTTTAATAAGACAAGATCTATATCCCAAAGGATTATCAGATATTGGGACAATATAAATTTATCAATAGCCACTTTGAAATTATATTGCTGCTTTGTCTCCTAAGTAATAAAGGGTAAAGATTATTTATTTTAGTATGCTCGGGATTAATTCAGGATGCATATCATTTTGCCTGTGACTCATTTCTGCCCCTCATTCCTTGTAGCTATACTGTTTTAAGGCCAGGACTTGGGTCCTAGACTGATTCTAAAGCCTAGAATATACAATGGAAGAGCAGTCAACTCATTCTATTAGTACCAAGCAAAGGTTAAGTTCTGGCAGAAATAAGTGAATTGCTCTTTTAGGAAATCATCAGCCTTTGTCTCCCTATGACCTTTCAGAGACTGGAGGCAGACAATGTTTATCTCAAAGAAGCGATGAAAAAGATGATAGGATGGAAAAAATAGGAGTTGCCAAACCGAATGCTAAGTGGAGGAGCCAATGAGACCAGAACTGATATAGTGTTTTGATGTTAGCAATGTATACAGGATTCCCTGGCTATGTTTTACAACAATCTCATCTAGCTAGGGAACGAAAGCAGACCTATGGAAAACAAAATGATTTAAACATAAGTGGTGAGCACAGTGACCATCAATAAACATATGTTTTATATCACTGTTACTGAACAGTGATCTGAATTGGCAGCAGGAAAATCCTCCACTGAGTGTTGAGTGACTTTTTTTCATTTCTAAGCAACAAAATGACATATAAGACAAATTGGAAGAGAGAGAGAGAGAGAGAGAGAGAGAGAGAGAGAGAGAGAGAAAGAGAGAATATGAAAGAGTTTTTAATTCCCTGTTCAAGGTGAAACTAATAATAGAGTGAGAAGAATAATATATTTATTTGTTTTGCATTATTATAACAAAATGCCTGACACTAGGTGACTTCCTAAAGTAAAAAAAAAAAAAGTATTTAGTTCATAGTTTTGGAAGCTGGAAGTTTAAGATTGGTCAGGACCATACTCAATAAAAGAGAAAGATCACATCACAAACAAGGAAGCCAGAGAGAAGGGGAAAAGCACAACTTACTCCTTTTATAAGAATTCTCTTGCTGGAGATGCGATTCAGTAGTAGAGCACTTTCCTATCATATGCAAGGTCCTGTGTTCAAGGAGAGAGTACAGTGTGGTATCACATAAGTACCTGAAGTTTTTTTATGGATTCAGAACTTAAAAGGTTTTCAGTTATTGTTTTTTTTTTGTTGTTGTTGTTGTTTGTTTGTTTGTTTGTTTTTGCTTGTGAAAATAAATTCCAGCCAGAGAATAGCAATGTGTAAAAGCAGTAAAATAAAATAATATTAGTGTCTGGCTGATATGTAGGTAAAAAACAACAGACTCCTTCTCAGGGTGGGTTTGGGGTGGGCTCACATCTGGGATGCATTTGGTTCTCCTGAGTTACCTGGGGACTAGGTGAAGCTGGTTTCTGACAGGGATCACTTCCTTTTTCAACTCCTTTGTCCTCACATATCATTCTCTCACGTTCTTTAGAAAGTGCTCATTCATCTCCTGTATATCAAATTTCCAAAGGAAACTTTCACCTTAGAAGACAGACCTGAGGCAGAGACTAGTTTACCCAGCTTTGAATCCCAATGTTCCACATCACTAATTATGTGATTTAGAAGGACTGTGGAAAATTACTTATGTGAGATTTTCCTCTAGCTGATTTGTGAAAATAATGAGGTGAAGATTAATAGAAAATATGTTTATAAAGGTGGAAACTTATACTTACGTGGTATATGCTACTATCATTTACCATTGAATGACCAACATGATGTTAAATGCAAAAAAATAAAATCTATGGGATAGCTCTTAAATGAAAATAAAATGCAAACAGGTTTAGCATATACAAATTATGTGACCATTAAATGTAGAAAACATTATTTGATAAAATATATATTCCAATATCCTCTGTTGACATTTATTTTTCAGATTTGAGATTTCTTGTTACCTTATATATCACTTTACTCTGTTAATTATTCTTGATACAAAATAGTATTTTTTCATTATAATATATTCTGTTTTATGTTGAAATGTAACATGGAATCTTATTTTGAAAACAATAGTTACTTAAGCAGTTTATACTAAAGTTTAAGAATACTATACATGAATATTATCTTTCAGAAAAAATCTTCACCATTTTTTTCAATTTTATATAATTTTATCTGTCTAAAAAATGACTCCAAAAATATGAACAACTTCAAGAGATCATAAATCACATTACTTGTTTTGGGTTTAATTTTTTTGATATGATATCCATAATTTATTTTCTTGGAAATCCATTTAAGAATGTTGAATTTATCAAAAGGCTTAAGTAACTAAATGAGAATTTTGTCTCAACATAATGTAGAATATCTCTGTTGCCACCCAGTGTCATTTTCTTATTGTGTCTGGAGAAAGAAAAAAAAATTCTTTATGTGTCCAATGTGTATGTATATAAGAGTCTCTTTTTAATGATGTAGAAGTTCTGCATTTGTATCACTGAGAAAATAACTTTCCTCCTGTAAAATAACAATTTCCTTGTCATTTGATTTCTGAAATGACACATTCCAGGAATTGTTTCCAAATGTGAGATGCTTACATGCTCCCTGAACACTTTGTATCCATTAAAGCTCTACTGACTTGGGAAATAAAATGCAAATGTTGTAGAGGAAATGATTCTTTGAGATGAAGGGAGTGAACCTTTTCCTTTTACACTTTATTCATAAATAAATAAAATAGTTTTTATTAAATTAAGGTAGAGAAAAATTAGACATTACTTATGTGTTAGATATTACTTAATTTAATTAGTGAGTTAGGTAATTTAACTTGGTATGAAGCTTATATGAGTTAAGAAAATCATTTCTCCTAGTCAACTAGTTAATGATAGAAACAGAATTTAAGTGCAGAGCTGTATAAAACTATAGCATGACTTTTTATCACTACAGCTATACTTGTATAAAACTCTGAATTATTCAGAAGAAAAATCTGATATGCTTGTTTTCTCCTTGTAACATTGTATAATTACAGTTTGGGTTAGCACAAAATAAGTAGATATCTAAAGATATCCTTCTATACATATTCACTGAGAAATGTTTCCTTTCCCTTTGAAAAAAATGTAAAAGAAACTGCTTAGAGTTATTAATGATAATGCTTATTTGTTGATGTTGATGACTGAAACACTGGAAGATGAATGTGGGTTTTATGCACATTTATTAGAGTCATCTTCTCCTTGGTCTTTATATTTTTTGTTTCCAGTGTACAAGTGTTTAATAGAGGAAGAGCAGGAGGAAAAGTTTAACATTAAACAGAGTCATGAAGTGGGAGGGAAAGGGAGAGAAAAGGGAAATTGCATGGAAATGGAAGGAGACCCTCATTGTTATACAAAATTACATATAAGAGTTTGTGAGGGGAATGGGAAAAAATAAGGAGAGAAATGAATTACAGTAGATGGGGTAGAGGGAGAAGATGGGAAGGGAGGGGAGGGGGGATAGTAGAGGATAGGAAAGGTAGCAGAATACAACAGTTACTATTATGGTATTATGTAAAAATGTGGATGTGTAACCAATATGATTCTGCAATCTTTGTAATGTTTTGAATAACCAATAAAAAAAGTATTTAATAGAGAATGTTTTCATAAATTAATTTTTTCTTCCAGACTGTTCTCATTTCTGAAGTCTTCCTTCATATATTAACTATAGTTGTTTATCACATCATTAAGATCATATTTAAAGACTGTTTATGGTCTGTATCTTAAATATCCTTGGAAGCACATATGTTGATCCTCAGCTAATAGTGTTGTGGGGAGATGCCCTTTCTGTCTCTGCTACTAGACGCAATGAGGGGAGCAGTTTTGCCCTTTCTATCCTGCTACTAGACACAATGAGGGAAGAAGTTTTGCTCTACCACCCACACCCCAACATGATGTTCTACTTTGGCACGTGCTCAAAGTGATGGGGGCAATTGAACTGAAACTTCTGAAAACATGAACCCAAATAAATATTTTCTCCTTTTAAATCATTTTTTCTGTCACTTTTTGTCACAGAAGTGACTGACACAAAACTTGTTCAGATTACTTCTCAAACACTCCTCAAACATAATTTATTTGAACGAGTTTTGAGTTTGATAGTCTTGCACTTTGAAAAATAGAGTCTGTCATTTAGGAAGATCCAGGAACTTAGATGTCAGTTTAGGGAAAAAGACAAGATTTTCAATAAAATATTTTTTCTTTGAAGTTTGATTGTTTTATATATTCATAATGTTTTGTGCTCAATTCCTTGAAGAAAAATTACAAAAGAAGTATGAATTTTCCATAATTGTGATTGGATAGTGAACATATTAGAATACACACACTATTTCTCCCTCTAAAACTGTTTCTGTGAAAAGTATCTGGGAAGAAGTTTTTACATTCATTTCAGAGAGAATGAGGGAGTTCTGCACATGTCCTAAAATGTTCTCTCTTCTCACATCTTGATTTCCTTGGAAAGGTCATTTATTTATTTTCTATTACGTGAAGGCTATCCCTCAGCTTTTAGCAGAACCCTGCCTTCTCAAAATGAATAAATTCTAGTCACAATGCACTTTCTAAAATACATATGGAAGAAAAAAAAGCACTTCATTTTTTTTTCAAAACATTTTCTGGCTTATCTTTTAATTTTTGAGTGTATCTAATTATTAGAAATGTTTCAGTTCAGACAATTTATAAACATGTATTAATTAACAAAGGACTGGAACTATCTTCACTCCACTCTGCTGACACAATATAACAACAACAGCTACTATTAGTGTCATGTACCATCACAAAGGCTTTACTTTCACTATCTGAATGCTTTAGTTTCATTGGCTTTCTTAGATTATTATCTGATTTCAGAAACTATATAGTTATTTGGTAAAATCCCTAATATCAGCAATTTTTAATTTTGGAGAATTGGAGGAGGAGGATTGTGGGCTCAATGTCTATGACCTAAAGGAAGGGTTTGGAAATGAAAGCCATAATAGAAAGATGAATAAAAGGAATTTGATGCACATGAATGCATTTGTACATGATTTTGAAGTATTCTCTACAATAGAAATCAGGTGTAATTTCCGAGTTTCTCTCCAAAGAAAATACACATCTAGTACAAGTTGATACAATTGTTATACTTGCACAGAAGAGTGTCTGCAAACTTAAAATTTCTATCAAGTGCTGATAAGGCTGGGTGCAGTGGTGCACACCCTTTATCCCAGGGACTCCAGAGGCTGAGGCAGGAGGATGGAAAATTTAAAGCCAGCCTCAGCCCCAGCCTCAGGAACAGCAAGGCAAAAAGCAGCTCAGACCCTGTGGCTAAATAAAATACAAAATAGGGCTGGAATGTGGTTTAGTGCCCCTGAGTAGTTCAATCTCTGTAACAACAACAACAACAAAAAATGTTAAACTGCTGAGTAAGAGTTAATAGAATGCTTGCCTATTATCTTTAATTCATTTTGAAGAAGAGTTAAGTATATCCCACATTCTTATTCACAAATTCACATATCATAGCTCAAGATAGCTATGGGAATTGAAATAGTTGGACTTGTCTCTCACCCACATACCATAATAATGTGTTAATCATTTGTTTGGGGAGGGGACAGAGTATAAAGAAGCATAGTCCAGAATGAATTCTACTCATATGAGAACTGATATGTGGCCTTGATTAGGTGTAGGAAACCTTGATACTACTGTTCAATACATAGCAGACATACCAGTGAAGCACCAGATCATAGACTCTCTCTCAACTAGCAAGGAAGCCCACAGAACAGGGTAGAGGAGAATGTGGCTATGGAGTAGCTAATCAAGACCTCCAGAGATCAAGCAGGAAGTAGGTCTGATTTTACTATGCAGTTACCATGTGTATATACTCAGGTAGTAGCTAAGCAGATTACAAGCAGCCACCAATACAATTCTGCTAACTGTCCTTGCAGAGACCAATGGAAGGGTGGGCCATGGAGCAAGTGCAGGGAGTGCAACACGTGGCTTCACGCCCAGGGCTGTGCCTACAGGGTAAGGGTAAGCGGTTTGCTGCTCACACACCTACCATGGGGGAGTGGTTTGCCACTCAAATGCCCTTAAATTATGCCATGTATGCAGTACTCCATGCGCTTGTACCCACATCAGATACTTAATTTTGGTAGGCAGAAAGCAGGTTCACTAATTAGCAGTTCAAAGAGTAAATTCTCTCTGCACATAAAATTGCAAAAAACATTGCTATGGCAAACACCAAAAACAAGAGTCCATACATCCTGGTATGTTGTTAATTCCACTATGAACTTGGAACATATTCATCTGAATGTGGTGGGACAACATGCAACAAGCTATGTGAAATGGGTTTATTATGGATAAGTAGGTAGCAAGGGAGAAAAGAAATCTTGGATCAATTGTAATTCACATCCCTTTTACCCCACATTTCCACAACCATTTATTAGTATTTGTATTCTTGATCATTGTCATTTTAATACAAATGAGAAGAAATCTCAGTACAGTTTAAATTGACATTTCCTTGATTGCTAGAGATGTGGAACATTTTTTATATATGTATTGGCTATTTACATTTCTTCTTTTGAGAAGTGTCTGCTTAATACTTTTGTCCATTTAATGATTAAATTATTTGTGTGTGTGTTTTCATTTTTTATTCTTTATATAATCTAGATATCAATGCTCTATCTGAAGAGCAGGTGGCAATGGTCTTCTCCCATTCTGTAGGCTCTGTCTTAATGTTCTTATTTCCTTTGCAATGCAGAAGTTTTTTTAACTTAATGCCATCCAACTTATTAATTTTTATTTTTATTTCTTATGCTTTAGGAGTCTTGTTAAAGAAGTTTGTCCCTGTGCCAACATGTTGGAGTATTGAGCCAAATTTTCTTTTAATAGGTGCAGGGTTTCTGGTCTAATTCCCAGGTATTTGCTACATTTTGAGTTGACTTTTGTATGGGGTGAGAAATACAGTTAAATAGAGATCTAGTTTAATTATTCAACATATGTTGGGACTGCAAATTAGTGCAACCACTCTGGAAAGCAATATGGAGATTATTCAAAAAACTAGGAGTGGAATCACCTTATGATCCAGTTATCTCAATTGTCAGTATACATCCAAAAATTCTAAAATCAGTAAGGTAAAGAAATGTAGCCATATCAATGTTTAAAGGAGCCTGATTCACAATGGTCAAGCTATGGAACCAGCCCAGGTGCCTCAACCAAAGAACTGATAATAAAAATGTGGTATACTACACAATGGAATATTATTCAGACTTAAAGAGCAATGAAATTATGGCATTTGTAGGTAAATGAGTGGAACTAGAGACAATGATGCTAAGTGAAATAAACCAGACCTAGAAATTCAAAGATCAAAAGTTTTCTCTGATATGCAGAAGCTAGTCTGAAATAAGGGGGAAATAATGCCCAGTGTAGTGGTGCACAGCATCTTAGGAGGCTGAGTCAGGATGATTGCAAGTTCAAAGTTCGCTTCAGAAACTTAGCAAGACCCTAAGCTGTAGCCCAGTGGTTAAGTGCTCCTGGGTTCAATCCATAGTACCTAAAAAAAAAAATAGAAAGGGGCTAGGGGTGAAGTCCATCAATATAGTGCAGTAGAGGAAGGGGATTGATTTTGGGGGGACAGAAAAATGGGGAAAAAATAAGAATGGAATTAATCTGACCTAACTTTTCTATGAACATATATTAATATACCACAGTGAATCTTACATTTAGGTATATCCACAATGCACTAATTAAAACAAAAACAACAAACAAACAAACACTAAGTGAATAGTTGAAAGATCAGTAGACCAAGAGGGAAGGGAAGTGGGGAGAGAGTATGGGAAGCAAAGGGATATTATTGGGGCTGAATTAGAACAAATTATATCACATTTTTTCATAATTATGTCAAAATGAATCATAATATTATTCATAACTAAAAATAACTTATAAAATAAATTTCAGAAAAAAAAAGAAATTATATTAATGGTAGGAATTTTCACTCAAATTCTTGGTTAGTTTGAGACAGCATAAATTACTGTTGCTTTAAAAAAATATCATATATAGCAAATCAAATAATCTGTCATAAAACAAACTTGGTATTCTTCTGAACCTGTTTCAGACATTGCCCTGATGAAATCTTTTTGTTGTGGTTGTTACTATTTCTTTCTTAAACTGGGAAACTACTATGTCTGAAAGAGATACATTAGATAAATTTCACTTGGGAAATAAAAATGCTAATGTTATAATGAAAGAAAGAAAGAAAGCTGTCCAAGACAGTAGGAATATTGATTGCATATTCCTTACTTCACAGGACAGCTGAGGGACTACAGATTCAGACCATCAGGTTATACTTCAGGGCCAGGGTGAAATACTGGGCAACACTCTGGAAGATGTCTTATTTCTAGTGAAGAGGGGAATAAAGCATGTGTTATCCTACACAGTTCTTTCCTCACTCAAGATGTCGCATTCCATAGGAAGGACAAGAACAAGGTCAGGAATGTTTCAGCTGGTTCCTCTCTGTCTCAGAATATTATGTTTAGAGAACATTCTTCAGTTACTCTTGAGAACTATGAGCAAAAAAGGGACAGAACTAAGTCAGTCTGTAGTGGTCTATGGAATTGTCCAGCAATCTGAATACAGCAAAATAAGCCAGATCACCTGAGAAGATAGGTCATATTACTTAAACCTAAAAGAAGTTTCACCATAAGCTAAAGTTTCAGTATCACCATTGAAAAGGAGAAACAAAATACAATGGTGGTGGACACTAGGGTTTTATAGTCACTTTCTGACTTCCCTGTGGGGAAATAACCATGAATAATGAAATCTTTATCAGATTATAGTAATAATGACAATGATTATTGTTATTGTCAATCATTATATTAATGATAATAACCAAAACTTCATTGGTCTCATCACTATAGTAAATACTTCATACATTTTATTCCTCTTAAGAAACTTCATAGCACAATTGATTTTTTTTTAATTTTAAATCACTGTCATTATAGAGATGAGGAAAATGATGCTTGCATAAGTCTTGCAGCTGATCAAAGACATAGGGAGGAGATTTACACACACATTTGTCTATCAGTAGACAGATTAAAAGGATCTTACCCAAGTACATATGAAATTTAATTGGAAGTAGGACAGTTGGCAGTTCTGAAGAATAGCTTAGACATTCATTCATTTATGTGGAAGACATATAAGTAGTAACTGATTACCTTTCTCTCTTTGTCCACTGAAACTACATCTTATATTTGGCCAGTGAAAACTATTCTTTTTATTTTCTTTTTCCTCACCTTTAGACAGAATGATTCATTCATTTACTTGCTTAGTTATAGTCGTGTGTTTCTATGTGTCTTACTACTCTTTTTTAGTCACCTTGAAGAAGTATTGTGTGAACCCCACCCTGTCTTCTACACATGTCCATGTAGCTCAAGATGGTGTGTCTTCATCATGCATAGACTTCACCAGGCTGCTTCTGAGGGAGCCCTGTTGCCTCTTCTTCTGACTATAAAAATCATCATCTTCTTTGTAGTTAATTCAGGATGCCTTTCATCATCAGAACCATTAAATCATCTTTTGGACCCAAATCTTGCTGAGAGTGGTTTCCCCAGATAATCTTGGAAGTCTTATTTTAAATGAGGAGTGTCTACTGAGTATGAGTATACTAAAGTAGTTGTGCTTCAAAGGAGCTTGTCCTGGTCTAGTTTGAGAAAATTCTAGTTTGCCTTTAGAAGTGTATATGTATTCTTTCAGAATCTACAATCTCTACTTCATGTAATAAAGGCACTCTCAGAGTAGATTTTTGTCAACCTGCACTCCACTGAAGTAATACTCCTAAACTTGTTTTAAGTAGTAGAGGCTGCTTCCCAGTAAGGATTTCTTCCTTCAAAATTTGGCACTTTGTATTCCAAACAAAACTCTTAATATATCAACCATATACTCATTCAGGCTTTGATAAAATTAGGGATAATGGCTTATATCTATATCCCTCAAAATTCTCCAGAGAAAAACAAGTAATACAAGATAAGTGTGTGTGTTTGTGTGTGTGTACATGTGCATGCATTTGAGAGGAGAAAAATTTACCTAAGGAATCCTCTTATGGTCATGAAAGCCAATAAGTTCCATGGTGTGCCATCTGGAAGCTGGAGAACCAGGGAAGCTTATTTTATCATTCAGTATAATTCTGAAAGCCAGAGAATTGTGGGGCCAGCTGCATATATCTTATTCTGATATATGCAGTGATGCACTTATTCTGAGTCCAAAAGCCTGAGAACCAGCAGTACTGCCATCCAAGGGAACAGGAATATGATTTCAAGCAGAGAGTGAATTGTCTTTCCACTTTTTGTGGTTTGATACCTCAGAATATTGGCTGGTATCTGCCCGCATTGGAGAGGGGCAATTGCTTTACTCAGTTCACCAAATTAAATGCTAGTCTCTTCTACATACATATTCACAGACACATCCAGAAATGATATTTTACCAGCTGTCTGGGCATCCTTACCTCAGTGAAGATGACACATAAAAGTAGCCATCTCATAAGCTAACCCTTAATAATTAACACAATTGCATTTTACCTTCAGGTTTCTGAAGAAGATACCATTTGTCATGGTGGCACTGTTGTAAATCCCACACAAAAGAGCATACTATCTAACCCCTGCAGAACACAGTTGCAAACTTGAGACACCAGATTTTTAAAACTTTGTGGATAAATGTGAAGAAAGAGAAATTATTAAAATAAGGATTTATAGAAAAATTAAATTGAAGCTATTCATATATGTATAAAAGGAATTAAAACCCAGATTGGTACCGAAATGCACTTGAGAAACCTTGAATTGACAATCTGAAATGAACTTTATTCTTGGTAATAGCAAATTTTGAATTTTCAGGGCAGTAGCCATGATTTAGTAGGCACCATTTTGTAAATTGCCTCTTTGCTCCCTATTTCTCCTAAGAATCTGTAGGATACACTACTTTCTCCTACTTAAATGTTTGTGGCAACAAAATGTTATTAAAATTGCTTTTTTTGGCTGACAGAATGAGACATGATTTGTTAATCCATGATTCAGGTTCATAGATGAATTGGATATGGATCCTGTATTCTAAGAACATAAAAACCAGAAAAAGATTTTTTTGTAAAATATTTAATATATTTCCAAAAGTAGATTATGGCTTGGAATCATACTTTTAAGGTGTTATAGAGGTAAAAGAAAATAGAGCTTTTATTCTACTGTGATAAAGAATAAAGAATAGCCAACAAATATCTAACCAAGACTTGTCTTTTACTACACATCTAATATTTTCTGAAGTTCTATTATATTATTCAATATATTCTTCTCCCAGATGGCTGGAATTCTGTCATTAAACTGATATCCAACTTGGAGATTATAGGAATTACCTTACTAAGGTTTCCAGGGTTGTAGTGGAGTCAAGAGGGTGGCAGTGGCAGCTCTGTCTACACCCTGGTTAGCTCTAGAAGGAAGTGGAGCAATGTTGACAGTTGACAGGATGTTTTCAATCCGCTAGCTTTGTGTTTCTGTAGTTGAATATGAATGAATATGTATCTCATCTGTAGGTAACCTTTTAAGAACAACAATGTAATTACGTTTGATGATAACAGAGTAATAAATGAAGGCTAAGCTAAAGTCTTTAGGGCATGTTTCTTTAGGAAGGAGAAAAAGGAGCATCACATTTCAAGTCTAAGGAAGGACAAATTTATTTTGGATTCAGTAGTATACCTACTTCATGCATCAATTTGTCATTCCCCACCTTACTTTTCACAGAGTAATGAGACAACTTTCATAGAAGTCACCACACATAGTTTAATTAAGAGGAAATATATTTGGAATTGCAAGTTTAATAACTCTGGTTCCAGTGAAGCAGATCACAATGAGGGAGCAGCTGCTTTGCAATTCAAAACAGATGGTGCCTTTCTTTTTCTATTCAGATTTCCCTTTTCTAAATGGCATGTCCATTGAATACCAGAAAAGCTAGGACTTCAACACTTCTAGGTCATGAACATGCTTATGGAAGATGAATGTTAGAAATGTTTTGTGCTTTATATGCATGCTGCCTTTGACCACCGGTTTGTGACCAAATATTGGAAATGACTTTTTCCCACAAAACTGTAAGAAATTAGACGCCGCAAAGAAACCTGTTTTGAATGGTTTAATAGCATAAGTTGCCAGCTATTTTTCTACAATACATTAACTGATTTTGATATGAAGGTATATTATCTGAGGAGAGAACACAAAAGAAATAATATGGTAGGAAGTCATGGAACCAACAGGTTGTTGCTGATGCTTCATCAGAAGGGCATGTTTTCTTAAAACTCATGAAGGAACTATGAAACCTGTGTGGAAAGACAGATAATTGGGGCTGGGGTTGTGCCTCAGTGGCAGAGTGCTTGCCTAGCATGCGTGAGACCCTAGGATCAATCTTCAGCACTACATAAATATAAATAAATAAAGGTATTGTGTCCAACTACAACTAAAAAATAATTATTTTTTAAAAAGACAGAAAATTTGCTATAAATATTCAGACAATTCTATAAGATTTATTCTAAAAGTCACCTCATTATCAAGACTCTGGCTTAGCTTATTGTATATTTTTCTGAAAGAAGCAAAATCTGTTCAAGTCATCTAAATATACAGTGCAAAGATATGAATATGGTTTTGGAGCCTCAGTGCATCTGTAAGCAAGTCTTAGACATGTGAGCAAAATGGAGGCTCCGAGGGCAGGGTCTGTCAGGCTGCTTGATATCCTGCAAAGTCCATTGTCTAAAGTCAGACTCAAGTTTTAAATGTGTGGTTTGATAATTTGTCAGGTTGGCTGCATTTGAGCTGAACTTTAAATATTGGCTTTTATATAGTCAGCTAAGAAAAGGTCTGAGATTAAATGTGCACTGATCCTGTTGACAATGAGAAGCTTGTTGAGCTTTTAATTGGAGTTTTGGTCTTGACGCTACTCAGAATGACTGATATTTTAAAGCAAGATTTTTATTTTAAAGACATTCTATATTAATGATTTAGAGCAATAAAAAACTTTGAAACAGTCTTTGTAAATCCAATTTCTATAAGAAATAAAAGTCATTTTTATACATATGCACACAAACTCACACACAAAATTAGGCCTGGCAATTTTTCCTATGATAAAACTTTTATGACCTGCTTTCAACCTCTGGCCATACAGTGAGAATCCTTCTAGAAGGTGCATTCATTATATGTTAAAATTGCTTTTGAGTTTAAGAAATCTAAGTTTTTTCCATATACTATGTCCCTCTAGACAACATTTAATATTGCAGTTTAATATTCAAAAGAAAACTATTTTTATAGCACTATAGACTGTAGAAAATAGAGAAAAGCAAAAAAAAAACTATTCAATTTTAACTTTCACATTTATATAAATTCTTCATGTCACAGATCATGGATAGTGTGTTTTAATAATGCTAACTGAATAAACATATATGATGATTCACTTACAATATCAAGGCTTAACTTTTTGAAATATCTTAATTTAAAAATCTGATACATTGAAGACATTGGTAATGGTTCTCATTTTGACAAGAAGCATGTTTAGACTGACTAGCCATGGGTCAGGAATTCTGGTAACCAATATTCATAGATAATTAGTCATAATAGAATGCATTATTATTTTAATTTAGGTCATACTTAATCTCAGTGAATAGGTAATGATTCAATAGTCTTAGCTTTTATTATAAGCCTGCAACATTATTTTGTAACATATTAACTCTGACTACAACTAGATATATACATTTAAAGCAGTAGAGAGAGTGAAGCATAAAGTATTACCTAAAACTAAAAATGTTTTGTATATATATATATAAACAAAAAATGAAAAAAATGAAAATCTCTTAATGGAATATTTTGTGAAGACTTGTTAAAAATCTTGAGATCCGGTGAGGTATAAGGGCAGTGAAAGCCTGAATCCATACTTTCATTCATTTGTCTCATGACAAGGATATTGGACAGATGCTGATATGGAATAAAAGTCCTGTTCTCAAATTAGTTTCTTTGGATATTGTAACTGTTTCAGAAATTGACCTGGCTAGTTGTATATTTTCTGCCAAATGATAATTTTAAATGCTACATTCATTATAAAAATGAATGTATTAAATTTTTTAAAAATAAAAAAAAATATTGAGTCTACATTACAATTCAAGTTACAACTGCTAATCTATCACCCAAAGTGATATACTGTGCTAATGTAAAATTTCATGGCCCATTTATAAGGAGCTGGGTCTTCATGAGAATTCATGCTTTTCTGAAACATGCTGGACATAGGGCCTTCCTTTAGAGACAATGACTCTACTTTAGATATATTTCATTCTATTAATTTCTGACTGATCTAGTTGAAATGATGTTATTTTTCCTTATTGTAATTGAGAATTTAAATCCCTCAAGTATAGTTAAGATAATGATAATCAACCCTTTCCCTAAAACCTACTATAAACCATAGAAATGCTATTTTTATTTAACCCAAGAAAAATATTATTTACACTTTAATACATGAACTCTTTCAGATTCCTTGACCCACCACCTATAGCAGAAGTACCTAATGGAACAGTTGCAACAATGTGAGATGATTCCCTTGATATGAGATGTCAAATACTAATTCTTAAAAAAGTGAAATAAATGGGGGACGGTGTTGGTAGGCCTTGAGATTATATGAAAATTCTGGCATTGAATGCCTTGTCATTTAAAACCACTCAATCATAATTTTTCAGATCAAATAACTACATGTGATCCTCTTCTGTTATGTCCATATCATGACCCTGAAAAAATTCAGTTGTAAACTGACTCTAAATTACCTACAGTTTACAAGGCTTATTGAATTAGTTTAGGGTCACAGAATAGGTACAATGAAAGGGTCCTTGAAAAACATAAGAATCTTTTCTTTTACTCAAATTTCCACTGCCAGTATTCAAAATTTTATACAGGGCCTCCACCAATGCAACATCATTGTAGAGAAATTGTAAATAGTCCTGCACTCAAATTTCCTCTGGTTTGATATGCTGTTGTGATGATGCCATTTTCAGAATTATGTAGATGTAGACTTGAAAGAAATCATAATGTTAAGTAATCTTCCTTACTTCCCAACTACACTAAGTCATTTAGTAATTTCAGCCACAACATTTTCTTTAGTTCTACTTTTATAATTTAAGATATCTCAAAAGACATATTAATGTATGTATATATGCCCCTTGTGCATATAGAATTTAGAAAGAAACACATAGAAAAATATGCCTGCCTTATCAAGAAAAACAATAATCATGATTAAATGAGGGCAACAGAACAATGTGCATAAACATGTGGAAGTTAGGTATAAAACATAAAAGATTAAATTAGGAGGGTTGTTAGTGGTTGGCCAAAAATCGGCACTATTAGTTTGCAGCATATGCGCGCACACACACAGAGAATATGTTGAAATTATATAATTCACAACGGCTACGTAATTTGAGAATATTCATCCATTTAGGAAAGTATGCTATTACCTGTAATTGAGATTAAAAGAATGTGTTTACATGGATTCCCAGAGATCGTAGTATACAACAGAGTACATAGAATTTTCTTCAGTACCCTTAAAATGAACAGAACAGTGTATTGTATATGACTATATTTTTATTATATTTGATATTAACTGCATTTGTTGAAGCAGAATTTCTTAGATGTGGCACCAAAAATAAAGAACTGATACATTGAATCTTATCAAAATCTGAAACTTTTGGTCTGCAACAAATGCTTCTGCTAAGAACAATTCAAGCTACAGGAAGGGATTAATATTTGCAAATCACACATCCAATAAAGGACTAGTATCTAGAGTATATAAAAAAATCCTCAAAACTCAATGTTAATAGAGGTAGAAAAAGGTTGGAGGTGAGTGATATCTGTATATCACTGACAATGATTCACAGGTGCCTATCTGATGCCAAAGTTGTATACATTAAATAACTAGAGTTTTTATATGTCAATCATAGTTCCATAAAGTGGTTTTTAAAAAGGAAAAAAATAAGAGTAATAAACAGACTTTTCAATGGGAAAATGGGTAAAAGACATGAACTGACAATTTACCCATGAGGATAGATTGTAAATAAATGCAAGGAAAATGCTCAACATCATTATGTATCTAAGAAACTCAACTAAAAATCACAATGTGATATCACTGTACTCATATCAGAATTGATGAAATAAAACACAATGATAACCTCAAGTGCTGGAAAAGACAGAGAAATTGATCATTTGCACATTGAATGTGAAACACTATAATTATTTTGGAAAATAGCTTATCAGTTCTTTAAATAAAGTACACAGGGAATTATGAGCTATTCTATAACCCAGAAATGGCCCAGTTGTGATCCTGGGCATATTACAGAGAAATAAAAACTTAAGTTTACTCATAAACTCGTACATATTTGTTCATAGAGGATGTATTTACAATAACCAAGAACTGAGAGAATCTACAATAGTGAATGAGTAAACAGACTGGCAAGAACACAGAATGTGTCAGTATAGAGGAATGAAATATGGATATATGCAACAATTTTGATCAATCTCCAAGGAATTTTGATGGTTGACAAATGCCACTTCCAAAGGCTTACATACAATCTGATACAACCCATATACTATTTTTGAAAAGACAGAGTTATAGGAATGAATAACAAAAGAACGGTTTTCAGGGATCAAAACTGGAGTAGGAGCATCAAGGGAATGATG
Organism: Callospermophilus lateralis; assembly: GCF_048772815.1. NCBI lineage: Eukaryota > Metazoa > Chordata > Mammalia > Rodentia > Sciuridae > Callospermophilus > Callospermophilus lateralis. Next base: position 5,332,424 of record NW_027516693.1, read on the forward strand.
GGTGGATGGTGACAGGCCACGTGAGATTTTTTTTTTTTTAATTTTGGGGTGATAGAAATATTTTTGTACCCGGACTATATCAATGTCAATTTCCTGGTGTTTATATTTTACTATAGTTTAAGAGGACATTATATCTGTAGGAAGATAGAAATTACAACATCTCTTTTGTTTCTAACATATGCATAGGAATCTATAGGCAGTTGAGAGTCATAAATAAATGAAAGAAAAAGGAAGAAAAGAAAAGGAAAAGGAAGGAAGGGACGCAATCAAGTTTTTATGACATTCATTATTTTAATTAGTAATGTTTAACTGCTAAGTTTTATGGCTTAACAGAGCACTGTCCTGTTTTTCTGGTCACATTTTTTACATCTTGAAGGGCAGTAACCTAATAACTAGAATGGCTGTCAAAATTTGAAAAAAGATACTTTCAGCTTAAAGTAGTATGTCATAGTATAAAAATCCATCATTTAAATCTAATTCATAGAGAGATTCTCTTTTATGCATTTTATAAGCATATAGATGTCAAAAAAATCCTAAATTTCCAAACTTTATTTCCAAAGTTTACCTAATACACTATTGAGAAAAGAAGAAAGAAGAAAGTATAAAAAGATGTGCCTGGGAAGATGATTTTGGATTCTCACTCTTAACCATCACCTCAGGTGTTACCTCCTGAGTTCATTAATATTAAATATTGGTCACATCAAATCACAACTACTACAAACGTTTAAAATTTAAGTATTATATTAAAGAAGAAAAACATGTGATGGTGACACACATTTCATAGATGCACACCTTTAGTGTCATGTATCTTTAACAAAGATGATCTATCTAATTAGTTTAATATAAGAAGTTCAAAGGAGGCTCACTTGTTAAGTACAAGCAAATTCTTTCCTAAATTCAAGGAGGGATTGTGTATTCAATAGAAACATAGGAGGGTTTTCTTTGTAATTTTATTTTAATATTGGACCCCCTCTGTGAGTCTTAGTATTAATTATCACCATAGAAGCATGGATTTTAACAGTGTAACAAAAGTTGTGTATGACTAGCAACTTTGGAGAATATTAGAGGAGTGATAGATGTGCCAAATCATCTTCCCACAGTTGTGAACTTCTCCAAACATTCTGAACATTACACTATCACAGACCAGAGCTAGGACATAAGCTTAAAATATTCAGAAAAGGAGTATTATGACTGGAAACCATCCTACTAGATATCTTTCAGAATATTTGAGCATTGATATTGCTACTTATTTTGCAAATTTGATAACAGGAATAACATAATATATTTTGCTCATTTTTTATTTATCAGATATTATGCTAAGAACTTTCTAGATTTAATCCTTAAAAATTTAAGTGTAGGTATTATGGTTTAATGAATAAAGAACTAAGAAATAAGAGGAACAGAAAACAAGTGTCACAAAGTTATGGCATGTCCCCAGCCAATCCAATTCTGATATTCTAGCTACTAGGTTCCCTGAGATAGCATGTGATAATTGGGATTTGTAGTTTTCCCAGTCATAAGTAGTTCCTCTTCCTTGCCCCAAGTCATGGCTGATGTTTAAGGGAACATAACGAGGACAAAGCCACACAACAGTGGAACTTGGTCAACACTTTCCTTATATTCAATACCTAGGACAGGGTACAAGTAGAAGACAGAGAGAGATAATTGGGGAAAGAATCAGGAAAATAATTAAGGAAAGTAAGGAAAAATCCTCCCCCAAATGGATTTCTCATCCTTCAATATCCAGAAATACAATCTCCAATTGGTGTTCAGGTATCTTCTCTTCCCAGGATTGCTGGGGGTACTGAGTTGCCTGTCTCAAACAACAGCAAGCATTTTTTTTCTCTTTCTTTATTCTTTTCTGGTGTCTTCCAAACACCAATGTTCCTTATATGTATTTTGCCTTGTTGTTTATTCTTTAAAATAGTGCTAATGGGTAGATGTGTCATGGGGAACAGTGTCATGCAATTCTGGAAATGAAGTTATGTCGCTTCTCTTAGAGATAAAGAAATCACCTTCCTCATAAAATCCTAGAAAACATGAGGGGGCTTTCTTGGCATTTCTGTTCTCCTAATAGTTTTGAAATTATACCTTTGATCATAGTGACTTTATCCTTAAAATGACTTCCAGGCAGAGTAATCAGCTTGTAAAAAATATTGACTTTCAACTCTGAAGCAAACTAACTTGAAATGACTGTACCTTAAGGAAGACAGGTGTGGTCATAGGTGGGGTCAGATTAAACGTGTTGTAATGTGATTGAGGAGAATTGTGATTAGATTGATACTAGTGAAACCAGGGAAAGATTATAATAATAGGTGTTAGTGTATTACTTTCTTTTCCTGATTTCACACAATTCGAAGATTTTGGTCTGGAAATTTTCTGATTTATTACACACACACACACACACACACACACACACACACACACACACACTCCTTAGTGGCAAATGTGTATTTTAGAAGGTGTTCTAGGAAATCATAGACGTGTCATATTTTGATGACATATTTAATTTGACCAACTTTAAGGAAAAATCTTGAATTAAAATAGGAAGTGAGTAGATGTCATTCAAAAATATAAGGGAGGTGACCAGGGTCAGTCCCATTTACACTTGAATTTTGCTTTTATTATATGTCTACAGTAATGCTTTCTATTTTTACTCATAATTCTAAGGAAGGTTGCCAACCAAAATATCATAGATATTTTCAAATACTAAGGGGAAATATATTTCACTTAAAAGGTGTTTTCTTCCTTCCTTCCTTCCTTCTCTCCTTCCTTTTTTTTTCCTTTTTTTTTTTTTGGTCCCCCTCTTGTTTACAGAAGAGGTTATTTCAAGGTATGTATCAGTCTCTGTTACTGAGTTGATCTGTTTCTCTTTGTGTTTCCTAAAGCAGTCATTTGACTGTGACTGCTTCACATCCTGCAGGGCTCCAAAGTTAATAAATCAATTAACACTAATTAATCATTTATATAACTTGTGACATAGGGGAAAAATCAGCTCACAAATGCATATCGCCTCTGTTATGGATAGCATTCTTAACTGAGACCTAATTCATTGAGGATTTTTTTTCAGATGTGATTCACTGACTCAAAAGTTATGATTTTGCGAGTTATGATTTCACACAGTTAATGATTAAATTATGAGCACTAACCTTGGATCAGGGATGTAATTTTAATTCTCTCCCTCTCATTATTGTGTTTGTGTGAAAAACAGTGTTTGTTGAATAACATGTTAAGAAATGTTAATTATAACCCTTTCCTGCTTATTTTGGTCTTCAAATGTCCAGAAAATAATATTTTCATTTTTATTTGTGTTGTCTACATGATTTTGTTAAACATCTCATACTTACAGATCATTTAGCTACATAATTTTAATATGTGCAAATGCCTGTCCATTATGGTGGTGTATTTAAATCTTATAAGGAATCTGAATTTCCTTAGTGGTTAAAGAAATTAAATATTCATTTTTTTCCCTTTATGTGAGAGAATTTCTTTGAATACTGAGATAGAACTATCAGACCATAAGAGAAAGGGACCATTCTATCACAGGTTTCTTCTGTGTCTGTGGCTGTAGTGCTCAGACAACACTGGGAGAGACTTCACCACCAGCCTTGGAGGGGGCATTCTGCAACGCTCTGACTGCTTGATCATGGGGTTGGTAATCCCAGAGATGTTTGCAACAGCTAAACACAGTGGAAATTGAATTCTTAGTTTTCATTGTCTATATTGAAATAAAAAAATAAGACAGCGATGATCCCCAGTCATAATTCTGATCACATTTCGGATTCTGGGAGTCAACATTTTTCTTAAATAGGAAAATTGAAATGAACAAGTATAACTATCTCTTAAAGAGAACTTGAAAAATTATATTCTAAAGACATTGTTTTACTCTTTTCTCTATGAGATTTATCTTTTGGAAAAGAAATGCTCAGATCTTGGGGTACCCTGGTAGAAAAGAACAGACTCTATTGTAAAGACTTTTCTGAATGTCTCCATTAAAAAAAAAAAGTAGGTTGAAATAAATTTCTAAATGGAAGGGAAAACAGCGCTAATTTTAATTAATTGCATATTTGTTTCAATTGCATTTGCTTATTAGAATATTTTTTTCCAAGATTCAAGGATAAAAGATATAATGACTTTCTCTCTGACATGTAGTGGTATAATTGGATAGAGTTTAAAATATTTCAGTGTATAGTAGGTTAATGTGTGGTACAGCGTGACTCTCTCCTTAGTATTCTTTAATAAATACATCCCTGTGCATATGTATGTGTGTGTGTGTTTGTGTGTGTGTGTGTGCACTGTGTCTGTCCATCTCCCACTGTCTGCTAGTCAATCTACTGCTTGTCTATCTCTCTTTTCCGAACAAACAATTTAGTATCTGTTGCAATCTTCAGGAACTTTCTTTCTGTTCTTTCAATGCCTCTATTCCTTAATTCTTCTCTCCCTCCCACACACAAACCCCACTTAATCCAGCCTTGAGAAAAGCAGACCTTATACTGAGCATATTCTTCTTTTCTTATAAATTAGGTCACTCAACAGTCTGCTTTTGGGTCATTGCCTCGTTTTCTTTGCAAATGCTTCACTCTCCTTTAAAGCTTTAAAATTTTCCCAGAGAAGAGTCTTAAAAGTCTTTCAAACCCAAACTTCAGAGTATAAATGGACCTGAATAGAGGGCAATTTATAATTGGTAGTGCTAGAGGATTTGGGTTATGACTATAGAGATCAGCATTCTATGAAGCAGGAAATTGCAAATTCACAGGGCTGGACTTACATTGCCTGTCAGCTGTCTTCACAGAAAACTTTCTGAGAGACTTTTATTGAAACTATGGGTCTTTCCTCAGTTCCTAGTGGGTTCAGGAAGTTCTCTTTTGTTCACAAAGCATAAAATTTTTCTTTCAGAACTTCTGAAGGCTAATTGAAATTGCAAACGGAAGTAAATAATTTTACATTCAAAATCAGTTTTCTCAGCATGTTTCAAGGGACCCTAGTTTCCATAGACATTAATAGAGATTAAATGAACAAAATAATACTCTTGGGGGTAGTACTGGCTTTAAGAAAGTTAAACAAGTTTCTTTATGGCAGTAGTTTTCATAATCTTTGATATACTAATGCATAAAAATCTCTGAGGAATGAGTAACTATACATAAATTACCAGATTAATTTAGCAATCAAGAACATCTCACCGGAAGCAGAGCTCTTTGAAACACATTAGAAAATGTGGTCATAAATGCTGATGAAATACTTTTAGTGGTTTTACATTTATGGCACTGAGGATGGAACCTAGGGCCTCATGCACACTAAGCAAATGCTCTACCACTGAGATACATATATAGCCATTATAAATAGTTTTTAGATGGTGACTCTAATCAAAAGTATGATCTCCTTTCTGGAGACAGGTAGTGACCTCTTTGAGAATAATTTGCTTCTTATTATTAGTCAATAAAATATTCCATTTAATTTACCTCCACTTCCAGGTTCTTTTCTTTGTAATCACCTTAAAGAAAAAAGTATATTGGAGATTCTCCATTCTAGAAAGTTAAACTTAAAATGCATTGAAAATATCTTCTATCCTAACTCCCTTTCAAGATTCTCTAGAGGAACAGAAGTAATAGGATATATATATATATATATATATATATATATATATATATATATATAATTTATATTTTTAATATATATACATATAAATATATATGTATAATATACATATATATTATTTATTATTCATATATATAAATTTAATAATATATATATTATTAAATAGGAGTAGTTATATTGGCTTCCATTATAGTAAACTAAATAGTCACACAATGACTGTCTGCACACTGGAAAGTTGGATGAATCACTAATACTACATCCAAGAATCCAGAAGTCTGAGAAAAAATGGACTAATGTTGTAGCCCCATTCTGCATCTAAAGGCTTGGAAGCTCCCTGGAGAAAAACTGGTGCGATTCCTTATTGGTTGACTAAAGAAGCTGGAGTCTAATGCCCAAAGGGTATGACAACAGCAATAGACCCACCCACTCAAGAAAAATTAAGATTGTGTTTGCTGAAACTTCTTCTTTCTTTTACTTTTTGTTACATCTGGGCTCAGCCTACTGGACACAATCAAGGCCTTTTCTCCTCCCTCAGTTTGCAATTAAGTATGCTAGTTGTCTATGGACCTTCACATATACACCAAAAAGTCTCATTCCTAGCCATTTCCTAGATAACTTTCAATGCAATGAAGTTGACAATCCATATTACTCATGCCACAGGTAGATAGAGGAGCCTTTAAAAGGAGCCTCCTCATGGGAGATGTTCAGGTCATTGGGGGTATCCTTTAAGAGTATAGTGGGACCCTAGCCCCTTAGTTTTCCTTTCCTTTATTTCTTGGCCATGATGTAAGGTAGCTGTGCTACACCATATGCTCCCCACCATGATATGCTGCTTCACCACAGGCACAAAAGCAAACACGGACAACCAATCCTGGAGTAAAACCTCTGAAACCATGAGTTAAAATAACCATTTTCTCTTTATAAATTGATTATCTTAAGTATTTATCATAGTAATAGAAAATTGACTATTTTAAACATATAGTATGTGAGCAATTGAAAAAGAACTGAGTTAAATCAAAATTAAGTTTCAAAACATTGTATTTATTCTTAGATTTAGCATAAAACATATATATATATATATATATCCTCAAACACTTCTTCAGAAATGCCTATTCCTACCCTTCATCCAAATCTGGTACTACTGACATTTTAATTCATAATAGCATGTTCAACTTCCACATCACAAAATTAATTCTAGTTTGTAATTTTGTGCAATTTTTGTTGATATAATTTTCATATTTGTATTAGTGAATTGTAGTTATACATAATAATGGGGTTCATTTGGTATAATCATACATACAAGTATAATTTTGAGGATTATTTTATTTCTATTGGACCATAAGTTGCTTAACATAGCATCTGTTTTTAGTGTATCATGTCTTTATACAGAATTCCTAGCATAGTAACCAGTACATTGCAACTATCCAGTAATTACAATTAGTAAAGAAATGCCTGCATGCTTTTTCTCCATCTTTGTACATACTAAATGGGATCAAATTGCTGAGATCAAACATGCAGCAATAAACCCATTATGCACTAGCTTTCCAAGGAGGAAAAAAAAAGTGCTAATCTACACTTGCGTATCATAAATTACCTGAAAATGTTTGTCACAGGACTGAAGTACATGTCATAATGGGAAAGAAAAAAAAAAGATGTAACTGGTAGTTGCTGAGAAGGAAGCAAATTACAATATAGGCACATTTAATTAATGGGCATCATGAGAAAGAGATGATATTTCTTGCAATTAGTTTCCATCTTCAAATAGAGGTTAATGTACATTTGGTTAACATCAGCTTTCAGTAAGTGTATGCTTTTTAAGTACTTCATATTAAATTATATGCAAGTAACAATATTTCATTCATAGACCATTGGTTATACAACAGAAGTTCTCCACAAAGCATGGCATTCTTCTCCTTTTAATAAAACAAATGAGTAAGATTGCTTTATAAATTTAGTCTATAGTACAAAATTGTCAATCATTAAATATACATAGTCTGTCAAAATCTACATAAATGTAATCTTTAAACGTTTAAATTTTTGGAAATTTTACAGTTTTTTTAAATAATTAGCATGGTTTTCTACATACATATACAAATCTCTAAATAGGCTTTTAAAGGCTATTAGAAAAAAATCTCCATTTTATCTTCATTTTAACTTAATAATACTCATACTTTATAGTTTCCAAACCTCTCTCGGAAAAAAAACCAAATATGAACTATTTTTTTTTTTCACTAAAAAGGAAAACATTTTGTTTATAGCTTTGGCTGTTTCTTGTGAAAGTTTTAGTTGAAATGTTGTACAAAATTTGAGCAGTGACATGTTTTAATTTTTGCTTTCTTTTATCTCTTTCATTTGTTTGTTACACATTTTAATGCTGGTATCTTTCTTCAGTTAATTCAATCAAAAGTGCTCTGATTCTAATATTTAAGCCATCAAAAGTTTTCAAATGCAATATTCATGATTGTGAATTCACCAGAGTTAATTACTTAATGCTCATTACTTTGGGAATTCAGGGTAAGTTAAATGCATAACGTTAGCATTTGCATATTTGACCTGACAGTTTTTCTGCTTGAAATTTGAAACAGTTCTCAGGTGGAACTACAAATTTATTTTTTTATTAAATTATCACTAATGTGCCAAGCACTGGTCTGGGCCATCATACACACACACACACACACACACACACACACACACGCACGCGCATGCACACGCGCATGCGCGCAGACTAACATACATTCACACACATATTTACACAGGCATACACAAATATATATATATATACACAAATGTACATTTACATATATACATACATAAAAATGGGATTACATACATATACATATGAAATAAAGGTTTATAGGGTATTATATAATAAACAATAAGTTCTGTATGTATTTTGTATCCAGTCTAGATTCAGTCATGTTTTACGTTTTCTATAAAATATTTCTTAAAAGAAAACTCTGTATTTGATGTTGTCTCTCCTTTTCAACCAGCTCCAATGTGGCTTCTCTCACTGCCACTATAGAACTTGCTCTTTACAATGTCAGTTGTTATCATTCTGCCACTTTTAATATCTAGTTTTCATATTTCCATATATATCAGCAGCAATTAACCCACATGTCCATTTTATAGAATTTTTTTTCTTTATTTTGGAGGGGTGGATGAAGTGGAATGTAATGATTCCTTGTTTCCTCATTCTGACCCTAATTTGTGGTTTTCTCCTTTTTATGTTTCACTGGTGGCTCCTTCTCATACATTTTGTATCTCAGTGTTTCAGAATTTTTCTGAGTTAAATTATCCAAATCAATTACATGACTTTCTATAACATCTATATTTTGATTACTTCCAAATTTAATTTCCCCTGACCTTTCCCCTTAGTCACAGATGGCTTATTATACTAGCCTCTTAAGAACTCAAATTGGATTCCCACTAGGAATTTCCAAATTAGCTGGCCAAAATGTGTTGCATTTCAATAAATTGCAAAAACGTGTATACTGTGGTTAAAGACAGACTCCCCTTGATCTGCTTGATGCCCTTGGCTGTCTTGAGCCCTATTATCACGTGGCTGATGGTCTTGCCGTAGCCACCCACAGGGTTCTTGGTCCCACATGGCGTCAGCTCGGTCACCTCCCCTCATAGACCTGCTTGGCCTCCTTTATCCGCAGCTCTGGGAGGGATGGCCGACGGGGACACAGTGAGAAATGGGACCATCCTTCTCTTCACATCCATCTCCTCCCCACCAACAACCTTCGTACCTAAAACTGCCACAGCACAAGAACTGACAAGTCACCTTACAGTACAACCCAGTGACACCATCATGGCTGGAGAGCCACACTGCAGGGAGCGGTGGCCAATGCCTTTCATCCCAGCTCAGGATGGTGAGGCAGGAGGGCAAGCTGGAGGCCAGCCTCAGCAACACAGTGAGGTCCTGATAAACTCAATGAGACCCTGTCTCCAAATAAATTCAAAAAAAATCTGGGAGGTGGCTCCTTGCTTAGGTGCCCCAGGTTCAATCCCTGGTGCCCCCCCGTTTCAAAAAAAAAAAAATAGAAGAGCTGAGGGTCGCTGCTCTACTGACAAATGGGGAGGTCACAGATGACTTCTGCCTGCAGGCCACCATCGGGCTCCTTTTGAGCTGATATGGAAATGTCCCAAAGGCAGAGACACATGGCCACAGGATCAGACACTCAGGCCACTTCCCACTGTTCAAGCAGGGCATTATCTTATCATGCCATCCCTTGCCTTCTCTTCTTCAGAAACCCAACAAGGACAGGGACACTCAAGACTGGAAGCTAAGGGTAAGCTCTCCTCTGCCTGGGATCCACCTGAGAGCCTATAAATGGGGCTTTTGGAAAACACCCAAAAGAGAAGTCTCATTCTGTGTTTGATGAACCAAATTTCCAGCTCCTGAACCCCAAGACAAACTTCTCAAACAAAGTCCGGAGAAGCTGTGCACACCCCAAGTCCCAGCAGCTCCGGAGGCTGAGGCTGGTGGATCATTGGTTAGAGGCCAGCCTCCACAACACTGAGGCCCTGAGCAACTCAAGGAGACTCTGTCTCTAAATCAAATGCAAAATAGGGCTAGGGATGGGGCTCAGAGGTCAAGGGCCCCTGGATTCAATCCCTGGTACAAAAAAAAAAAAAAAAAAGAAGAAGAAAAGAAAAGAAATTTCCCAGACAACATGAAGGTATCAGAAAACTCTATCCTGCTTGGAAAATTCTTGGCTTTCAAGTCTACTTTCATTTTTTTATAGAAACTTTTCTATTCTGCAAAGAGGAAATTCCTCCAACTGGAATGTCTGCCCATATTGATTGTGAGGGGACATCGACATGAAATTCCCCCAGGAGGGGAAGAAAGGCATCCCTGTCTCTCAGCTACTCATATTTTTCTAGAAGTTTCTTGGTGGTGACCAGCAGACAGAGGAAGAACCTGTGGACAGTGGCCCAGCTGTGGGCCAGGGGGCGAAATGAGGGTGGTGTCTCTAGCCACAACAGAACAAAGGACATGGGTTTCATCTGCTGGTTTATTTTTCTAAGTCCCTTACAGGGACCTTTATCATGTCAAGGGAGTGACACAATCGGGGACAGATGACCCTCTCTCCATCCCTCTTCAGCTTCGCAGGAAGTCAAATGTGTGGGAACAGCAGGCTCATGTCTGAGGGGAGGTCACGGCCTGCTCTTTTATTCTGTGGCAGGATCTAGAAATTTCTCTTCAACTGCTGCACTCAAAAGCCCCTGCTGTGTCCCCTACCCACCCCACCCCAGGGGCCACTCCCAACCAAGGACCCTGGTGACCTCTACTTTTTCAAATTTTAAAGCATTTTAATTCCCACTGAGCAATTCCAACACAAGCAACTGTGTGAAGCCAGTTTTATCACATTTCTGTCTCACAAAAAAATTGTTTTTTTTTATTATTTTTTTTAAGTTGTAGATGAGCACAATACATTTATTTTATTTTTTTTTTCTTATTTTTATGAGGTGCTGAGGATTGAACCCAGAGCCCCACACATGCTAGGTGGGTGCTCTACCACTGAGCCCCTGCCCCAGCCTACAAAAATGGTGGTTTTTTAAATTTAAGATCTTAAAAATAATAATATTCAGGAATTTGAAAGTGTCCTACCTTACTGGTTACACTTTCTTTGGTTCTTTTTGGTACCAGCAATGGAATTCAGGAGCCATCAACCCCTGAGCCCCATCCCCAGCCTTTTTTATATTTTATTTAGAGACTAGGTCTCACTTAGTTGCTAAGGGTCTGGCTAAGTTGCTGAGGCTCCAACTTGTGAGCCTCCTGCCTCAACCTCCTGAGCTGCTGGAATATTGTTCATCTGTTTAATTAATGAGTTAAATAAAATCACTGGCACAAGTTTAAATAAGGAAAAGTAAGCCAGGCATAATAGCACACATCTGTAGCCATAGTTACTCAGCATACTGAGGTAAGAGGATGGTTTGAACCCAGGAGTTCCAGGACTGCCTGGGAAACATAGTGAGACCCTGAAAATAGGAAATAAAAAGGGAAAAGGAGAAATGAAGAAAAAACAATGGAGAGAAAAAAATTTAAACATAAAACCCAGGTGTGGTTGTACAAGGTCTCAGCAACTCGGCGAGACTTTGTCTTTAAAGAAAATATAAAAAGGGCTGAGGACAGGGCTCAGGGGTTAAATGCCTCTGGGTGCTATATCTGGTACCAAAAATTAAAAATAAAAAGCCTAAGTTCAATGTGACACAAAGCTTAGCTTCTGCACACAGTTCAGAATTAGAACTCTTCAGTTCAGCATTAGTGTCATACAGGGGCTGGGGGTGGCTCAGAAGCCATGGTCCCAAAAGAGAGAGAGACAGAGAGAGAGAGAGACAGGGGGGAGAGAGAGAAAGCAAGAGCCCCATAGTTGAGTGCTTACGGGGACCTGCTGGGGAAGATCAAGGGGCAGAGTCAGTCCCCCAGAGAGGCACTGCAGTAAGACAGAGTGCCAGTCACAAGGAAATCAGATGGCTGTGGAAGGAAAAACAGGGTCCCATGACATCTCCCCACTTCCAAACGCTGCACACTTCCACTGCATTCTCTTTCCTTCAGCATTAAATCAAAAGCCCCCCAAGTAGACATTGTAGTCTTATTTATTTATTTATTTATGTACTTATTTATTTATTTATTTATGTACTTATTTATTTATTTATGTATTTGGGTACCAGGGATGGAACTCAGGGGCCCTTGACCACCAAGCCCCATCCCCAGCCCTTTTTATATTTTATTTAGAGACAGAGTCTCGCTGAGTTGCTCAGGGCCTCACTAAGTTGCTGAGGCTTGTCTCCGACTTCTGATCCTCCTACCTAAGCCTCCCAAGCTGCTGGGATGGCTGGCTGCTCTTGCCTGTCTTGTCATCAGCACCAAAAGAACACAAGCAGTACAATCAACACACCACAGAAGCATTTTTAAGATGAAAGGATTCAAAGCACTGGAGAAGCAACAACCATCTGTCACTCCGACATGACACTCACGATGGCCCTGAGGAAGTACTCCATCAGCACCTCTGTCATCTTGATCTCCACGGAGTAAACTTTGCTCCCCACCATGGGACAGAAAGGCAGTTTACTCCCCAGCTCCTGAGCAATTGCAGGGGCCAGGGCTGTCTACAAAGGCAAGAAAGAAAAGGTTTTCATTTTACAGTCTTGAAAACATAATTCAAACTATCTATAAAAAATTTATTCAAGAGGCTGAACATGGTGTCACACACTTGTGATCCCTGAGACTCAGGAGGCTGAGGCAGAAGGATGGCAAGGTGGAGGCCAGCCTCAGCCACTTAGAAAGGCCCTGAGCAACTCAGTGAGACATTGTCTCTAAATAAAATATTAAAAAAAAAATTGTGGATGGGTCTCAGGGGTTAAGCACCCCTGGGATTAATCCCTGGGACCAAATAAATAAATAACACTAACAAATCAGGAAGGATTTATTACATGACCTTCATTTAATGTTAAAAGGGCAGCAAATAGTGGATGATAAGTGAGGCCAAATCTGGAAGCAGTGGGTTGGTCTGCACAAGCTCCCCCTGACCATGCCCTTTGGTCAACTATAAATTGATGCTCAGTACCCTAACTTTGGTTGGCAGATGCTAAAGAGACCAGATTGAACAGACGTCTCATCAAATACCAAGTTATGAAAAGCAAATGCTCTCACGTGGGCCCAGGACTGGGAAATGCCATAGTCTCTGAGTGCCATTTCATCCTTCCTCATCTCTGAAATGAGAATGAGGTCAGGCCCCAGAGAGCCTCCTGAATGTCTGAGGGCCTCACTAAGTTGCTGAGGCTGGCCTCCAACTTTTGATCCTCCTTCCTCAGCCTCCCAAGATGCCGGGACAAGGCAAAGTGGAGCTATTTCTTCAAAGATGGCCCAGATTTTTTTTCAATACCCTTTTGGTTTCACCTCTGAGCAGCCGACCTGGGGGATGATCAGTGAAAACTGTTGGGCAAAATCCACTAGCCCGTGGGGCAGAGGCTGGTTCTAGTTTTGATATTCTCCGTGTTTTCCAGTGTGGTCTTGAGCACACAGTAGTGCTAATGCTGGATGGCCTCATCTGGCAAATTAAAATACTGCCTAGATTACAAGGAGTCAACAAGCTGCCCACAGGATGGTTTGGTTGGGACCACATAGTCTTAGATGTGCCTTTAAACTTGGCTTTTTTGTGGGGGGATTGAACCCAGGGGCCCTCAAACCCTGAGCCCCATCCCTAGCCCTATTGGGTATTTATTTAGAGACAGGGTCTCCCTGAATTGCTGAGGGCCTCACTTTTGTTGAGGCTGGCCTCAAACTTACTATCCTCTTGTCTCAGCCTCCCGAGCCAGCCACTGGGATTAAAGGCATGTGCCACTGTGCCCGACTCTTGCCATTTTTTGACTAGGAACTTTCATGTAGAAATCCAACTATTTGGCTTCTTTTGAGTAACCAGGTCTGGAACCAGTGACCCTCTTTTAGTGAAAAAAACACCACATCCTTGGGCTTGAGCCAGTCACTTTGCTTACCTCACTGCCTGAATGCTTAGGGACCTGAGTTGGCAAGCCCAAAGCATGTGTTCTAATAGAAAAGGGAAAATGTCTAGAACAGAACACAGAGGGATGTGATTCCAACACCATATGAACCAGGGGAGGCCACAGGCAGCTCTTCTCACCTGTTTTATTTTGCTGGTTCTGGGAATGGAACCCAGAGCCTTGTATGTGCCAGGCAGCTGCTCCACCACTGAGCCCCAGGCCCAGCATTTTTTATTTAGAGACAGAGTCTCACTGAGCTGCTGAGGCTGGCCTCCACCTTGAGATCCTCCTGCCTCAGCCTCCCGAGTTGCTGGGTTTAAAGGTGTGAGCTACTGTGCCTAGTTTTTTATGTCCACCTTCTACCCAGAATGTCTCTTCCATGTTCTTTCCCAGCCCCTAACACCCATTATCAGTTTCCAGTGTCAAAACAGTGACCACGTCCCACTGAACAGCATCCCAGCCTCACTCGACCTAATACTGAAGGGGTGACCATTACCCTTCCATTCAAATAGGACCAATACCTGATTAAGAATGGCTCAATGGCTGTCCAGATTTCTCCAATTAAAAGCTCATGGAAGGGGCTGGGCTGGGACTGGGGCTCAGTGGTGGAGCACTCCCTGAGCATGTGCAGGGCCCTGGGTTCCATCCTCAGCACCACATAATAATAAATAAATAAAACAAAGGTATTGTGTAAAGCCTCAACTAAAAAAAATATGATATTATAAAAAAACTCATGAAAGAAAGGCACATATCCCCACCCTTTCCTATGGAGCTCTATATATCTCACTAATCTTTCCATAGCCTGTCATCTTGAAAGTCTAACTTGTATCTTTTTTATATGTTAGTATTATCAGGCCTCCCAACTGATCAATCAATACCCACCAAGATGCATCACAGACTTTTATGTTGTTTTTTAAACAGGGTTACGTTATTTATATTTATTTTTAATTTTTATTCTTCAAAACAAGTTTAATTTTTTTACAGCCCTAAATTAGGGGAAGAATTTAAATCTTAAAAAAAATGCTCAAAAATCAAGCCATTATAAAGTTAAGCTCCCCTCCCCTTAGGAATGAATATTGAACTGATATAGGTGATTGAACTGATATAACTGATTTAGGTGTAGATGGACACAACACAATGCCTTTATCTTTATGTGGTTCTGAGGATAGAACCAGGTCCCGCCCATGCTAGGCGAGCACTCTACCACTGAGCCACAATCCCAGCCCGCTAACTTGTATTTTATGAATTAGGAAACTGAGAGCTGGGTGTTGGGTGCACGCCTATAATCCCAGCAGCTTGGGAGGCTGAGGTTGGAGGATGGCTAGTTGGAGGCAAGCCTCAGCAACTTAGCAACACCATAAGCAACTCAGCAAGACCCTGTCTCTAAATAAAATACAAAAAGGGCTGAAGACTGAAGGCTGAAGACGGGTCTCAGGGGTTAAGCACCCCTGAGTTTGATTCCTGGTATCCTCTCCCCCCCACAAAAAAGGATTACTCAGTCTTTCTTCTGTTTTTTGGGGACAGACTTGCAGTGCAGGTTGTTTGGCAGCATCGCTGGCCTCTAACAGTGTAGTCCCCCATCATGTTTTTAAAACCACAAGAGACGACTCTACAGATACTGGCAAAGATCTTCTGGAGGGCAAAACCAGCCCAGGTTGAAAATCACTGCAGAGCTAATCTCACCCAGCTGGACTTCCAGAAAGACCACACAGAGAACGGGAACAGGTCACAGCTCAGGGGTTCAGAGCTGGCGACTTTCCACACTGACACCAAACAGTGAGACTCAGCACTTTGGACATTAAGAAAGGAAAATCAGGGGAGGGAGCCCTATCCAAAAGTACCTCCAAAATATCCAGAAACAAGGGTTCCAACCCTGAAAATCAGACTTCTTAAGAGCAACACTGGAAGACAAAAAGTACCAAATAACACTGAGAGAAACAGCACTGAAGGAAACAGCTATCATGCAGGTGCTGTGGCACAGGCCTGTCATCCCAGCAGCTTGGGACGCTGAGGCAGGAGGATCACGAGTTGGAGGCCAGCCTCAGCAAAAGCGAAGTCCTAAGCAACTAAGTGAGACCCTGTCTCTAAATAAAATGTAAAAAAAAAAACTGAGGATGGGGCTCAGGAGTTGAAAGCTCCTGGGTTCAATTCTTGGGGTTCAATTGTTAGTAAATCCCCCCTCCAGAAAAAATGAAAGACGACTTGGACAAGCTAATGTTTCTGTAAGTGCACACTGTATGGTATTCCAGCCTCAAAAAATTTCCCCCAGACACAGAACTTCTTCATCTACCATCAGACACCACACAACACACCCTGGCAACTCCATATGTAGAACTTCAAAATAAGAATTCAAGCTTTTATTTCACAGCTGATTCTGTTTCTGCTTCTGAAAGGTCAGGAGCCTGCCCCAGGGATCCCAGCTGATCAGTCAATACCCATCAAGAGGCATCTCAGACCTTAATGTTGTTTATTTCTGAACAGGGTCACATTAAGTCACTTAGAGCCTGGTGAAATTGCTGAGGCTGGCCTCCAACATGTGATCCTCCTGTCTCAGCCTCCAGAGTCACTGAGATGACAGGCAGGGGCCACCATCCCTGGTAAAGAGCATAGGCTCCTACTCTCTGGTGCCAAGAGGCCCTTCCAGATAACAAGCCATGCCCAGACCAGGAGCTCTGGGAAGCCTGAGGATCTGGCCAATCCCCTTGCAGATCCCAACAACCTCCACCATGTGTCCTCCTTTGTCCCCTGGAAAGCCCGACTCTGAAGGGGAATTATCAAACCCTCTGCCCAACTCCAGCATTTAAAATCAGCAGTTTGAAGCTCAGCACTCAACTGAGTCATTTTGTGCCATCAGGAGACTTCCTGGTTCTCTGCCCGGAAAACACTAGAAGCCCCTTGAAGATCAAAAGGGCGTTTCTGTTATTTGTCAATCATGCGTGTAGCCAAAATAGTGGTGGGCAAAGTTCGCATTCAAAAAAATACTGGATGACTCAATTTTCCCCCTCCAATAATGTGCCACAGAAGATTTTTAAATATTTTTTAATGGTGTATGGACAAAATATATTTCTTTTATTTTTTTTAATATTTATTTTTTAGTTGTAGTTGGACACAATACATTTATTTCACTTATTTATTTTTATATGGTGCTGAGGATCGAACCCAGGGTCCTGCACGTGTGAGGTGAGTGGTCTACCACTGAGCCACAGCCTGTCACAAATTTTTTCGAGGCCCTGGACCACCAGAATCAGATTTTTATCTGGGCGTGGTGGTGCATGCCTATAATCCTACCGCTCAGGAGGTTGAGCCAGGAGGATCATGAGTTGGAGGCCAGCCTCAGCAACTTAGCAAGGCCCTTAGCAACTTTAGCAAGACCTTGGCTCTAAATAAAATACAAGAAAAAGATGTGGCTCAGTGGTTGAGTGCCCCAAGTTAAATCACTGGTTAAAAATAAAAAAGAAAAGAAAAAGAGATGCATTTCCCAAGCAAAAGAGACTTGAAAGAGTTCAAGGACAATCCCAGTGACCAGACCCCTCTCAGGACTTTTTCTTCTCTCTGGCAAGGATGATTTTCATTCTAGAAGTATGAGTTTGAGATCAGATTCTTTTCTTAAACACACATATGACCCATATCACTAAACAAAGACTAGTTAAAATGTATATTCCATTTGGCTTTGACCTGAGGTTCATCCTCTTGGGCAGCAGAAATCAATGAGAACACAAGAACCTTTCCAGTTCCCAGAGGTCCGGCCCACAGCATGGCTCTTCCTGCCATCTTCTTGCTTTTGATGCTATGATGTCACATCCCTGGTCACTATTACTGTGTTTCAGTGGGGAAAAAAATGCAGTCCCTGGTCCAAATGATTCACAGACTCGTCCAACCAACCCTGGGTGCCAGCGCCCTCCAGGCACTGCTCTGGATGCCCCGACAGTGGAGGTGAGAGAGAAAAGACTGCCTGGCACAGTGGCCCACACCTGTGATCCCAGGAACACAGGAGGCTGAGGCAGGAGGATGTCAGTTCAAATCCAGCCTCAGCCAATGTGAGGCCCTGAGCAAAACAGAGAGACCCTGTCTCTAAATAAAATGCAAAATAGGGCTGGGGATGGGGCTCAGGGGTAGAGGGCTCCCAGAGTTTAATCCCTGGCACACCCCACCCTCCAAAAAGAGACATAGACAAGAAACCAGAGACTTTTCTTTGGCCCTTCCTGTTAATAGGAGGTTCTGAGGCCACAGTCACAAGCTCATATAAATTGCAGGTTTTTGTAGCTGCTCAGCCTCCAGGGACGTCACAGGCGAGTCCAGCAGCTTAGAGGCAATGGAGTGTAAACCCCCAGCTGTCATTTCTAAACTGGTTGGCCAATGGATGTGACATTTTCTTTTCAAAAATAATAATAATAATAAATACCGTAAGTGCTGGGACTTGGTAGAGTTCCCACTTAACAAAAGCAGACCTGACTGGTAAAAGGATGTTTGGTCTGGGTGCAGTGGTGCTGGTCTGTCATCCCAGGGCACCTGGAGGCTGAGGCAGGAGGACTGCAAGGTGGAGACCATCTCAGCAGCTCAGCCAGATCCTGTTTCAGAATAAACCCAAAAAGGGCCGCAGTATGGCTCCGCGGACAGGGCCCCGGGGTCAACTCCGAGAACCAAAGTGACACTGAGTTTGTGCAAACACCAGGATGGTCTCCACGCCCCCATGCCCCTGTCCCCCATCCCCCCATCCCGGGGGCCCTTAGCCCCGCCCACCGTCCGTCTCACGTGTTCTCCTGGCCAAGGAGCCCCATGGTCGCCTGCTTGGCCAGGGCGCTCTCGTCAAGCCCCAGCCCATTTTCGTGGCTGTGTGGGGGAATACGGGGCATCTTTGTCATGCTCTCCACCTCCTCAATCTTCAAGGAGTCAGCTGGAGTGCAACCCACGCAGGAATCACTACCCTGCCCCGGCCCAGGGGTCACCAAGCAGCCATTACTAGGGCGGCTCGCAAGAGCCCGCCTCCATCGGTGCCCCATTGGAAGATATTGGAACACCCCACTCTCCATTGGCTCAGGCATGTGCTCATCCAACCTGCTAGTAGAGCTCCGCCCACACACTTCCCTCTGTGTCTCTGAATTGACTTCCCTGGCAACAGTACTTCTGGCAATCTGGGGTGTGATTGCAGAAGGATGGAGCCCTGGAGTTTTGCTCCCTGGCTGAGGAGCTGAGCCCAGGCGGTGGGTGGCCCCAATGAGCATTTTTCTTGGCCCCAATGAGCATTTTTCTGGGTGTTTGTTTGGTACACAGGATTGAAACTAGGGGCTCTAAATCACTGATCCCCAGCCCCAGCCCATTTTTGTATTTTATTTAGAGATTGGGTCACACTAAGTATCTTACAGCCTTTCTAAGTTGCTAAGGCTGGCCTCCAAATTGCAATCCTCCTGCTTGAGCCACCAAAGCCACTGGAATTAGTGGTGTGTGCCACAATGCCTGGCACCTACTCAGAATCTTAATAAATGAGTAAGACTTTGTCGGAAGCAAATGGCATTCTACCATTTTGCAGATGAAGAAAACCCATCCAGAGGAAAACAAAACTTCCGGAGATAAGCGAGCTCACAGGAGGGAGAAGACACGCCTGAGGTCCAATCCAGCAGTGAGGATTGCTGATGCCCATGCGATTTCTTTGTCCTCTTCAGTCTGACTTTTAAATCTAATTATTTTATTCTGATCATTGACATCATTATTGAGTCGATGTTTGCCTCTTTCCCTCTACTACTTTACATTATGAAGGTGGAGAACACATATTTACTATTTTAATTTTAATTTTGGAACATGGTACACAGTCTACAAAACAGCTCCTAGATAAGACTTTTTATGAATTCAAAGAAGGTTCTAGAAACACCCCCACCCAGCACACTCGCACACACACTGTTGAATCCATGCTCTTTATTTTTATACTATGGATTGAACCCAGGGGCACTTTACCACTGAGCCCAATCCCCACTTGTTTTTATATTTTCTTTACAGACAAGGTCTCCCTGAGTTGCTTAGGGACTCACTAAGTTGCTGAGTCTGGCCTCCAGCTAGCGATCCTCCTGCCTCAGCCTCTCAAGTCACCAGAATGACAGGCATATGCCACTGTGCCTGGCTTCAATTATATTTTTATCCACTAATAGATGCTAAAATGTCAGATCAATGCAATGAAACATACACCAATAATTCTATGGAGAACTACCTTCCAGAACCATGCAATGGACAATCCCATCTCTGTCGCCTCTCAGTTTCTCAGTCCCAGCAACTTTCACCTTAAGTTCTTCAACCTCTCCTCTCCAGCCCAAGACGGATGCCTTCAATCACTTGGTTCTCAACTTTTCTGCTCCCTAACTGCCTTGACCTCTGCCCCATCTGACCTTTGAACACCCAAGCCCGGGGTCAAGCCTGCCTTTTCTTCTGTACTGGTGCTCAGGAGGAGAAAGTCACCCAGTGTTCCCCAGGAGTCCTTGGGTCATCATGGCCCCCAACCTCAGCTGAACACTCACAACTGTGCAAGTGATGATCTAATGTTGTATTAGTCAGAATGTTAGTATGAATGCATTAACAGAGAGACTCAAAACAATAGTGGATAGAGAAAAATAGAAATTATTTCTCAGTTGGGCACATTGGCACATGCTTGTAATCACAGGGCTCAGGAGGCTGAGGTAGGAGAATGTCCAGTTGGAGGCTCAGTGACTTAGTGAAACCTAGTCTCAAAATAAAATATTAAAAGGGCTGGAGATGTGGATCAGTAGTTAAGCACACCTGGGTTCAAGCTCCAGTGACAACAACAACAACAACAAAAAGTTATGAATAGCTGCATGGGATTTCCAAGAAAGAAAAGCAAAGCTCAGGAACTAATGGCTTGACTTGATTGTGAATTCTATGGTATATTTAAAGAATGAACACCAGCCAGGCAAGGTGGTGCACTCCTGTCTTCCCAGCAGCTGGGGAGGCTGAGGCAAGAGGATTACAAATTAGAGGCCAGCCTCAGCAAAATTGAGGGCCTAAGCAACTCAGTGAGGCCCTGTCTCTCAATAAAATATAAAAAGTGCTGGGGATGGGTTAGGGTGGATAAGCGCCCCTGGGTTCAAATTCTGCTACCAAAACAAAGAATGAAACCAAATGCATCTCAAACTCTTACTAAATAAATACATTAATTAATTAATTAATAAAGAAGAAGAAATATTTTCTAATATGTTCCCATGAAGCAAGTATCATACTGGTAACAGCATCAGGTAAAGATTCTACAAGGAAAAACAAAACAAAAACCCAGGTCAATATCCCTGTGAACATAGACACAAAATTTCTCACAAAAATCTGGTATTAGTAAACCAAATTTAGCAGCAGGTTTGCTCATTGATTTCGGTCCTAGGGAGGGAACCCAGGGATGCTCTACCATTGTACTATATCCCTTGCTCTCTTGGTGTTTTTGAGTCACTGTCTTACTAAGCTGTGAAGGCTGGCCTCCAACTTGCTTGCCATCCTCCTCCCTCAGCCTCCTGAGCCACCTGGATGACAGATGAGCACCACTGTGCCCTGCTTGAATGAGATTCTGCCACTGCATCAGACTTCCTCCACCTCTGATTCAGTGTGGCATTAGCAGAACTTTTCAGTTCTGGGGGTGACAGGGAGCTCAGCTGGAGGCCTGACAGTTTGCTCTGAGATTGGTGTATGACCCACTAATGAACACACAGGGTTAATGGCAATTGCTGACAAGGTAGGTCCCCTCTGAGAAAAGAGAAATTTCTATTTCACTCCTGAAAGCATCTTTAAAACCCAATTTACAATCAAAGGGGAAAGTCTAATAACTTCCTCTGGGCAGATTTATAATGAATCCAGGATTAATTGGCCTTCATGAAGTTGAATTTATGATTGGCTGTTTGTAAAGAACTCTGAACCACCTTGGTTTCAAAATGGCATTGAAGACACAGAAATAAGCCAGCATCCTATGACCAAGAAGAACAAATTCCAAATCATCCAGTTCTGCGGGCAGTTTTCCACCAGTCATGTCCTTAGGGACTGTGACTAGCAGGTGGGACTGAAGGGGACCTTGGGAGTGTGCTGTAGAGGAAAATGCCTATATAGGCTAGTGTTCTGGGGGTGAGTCCCACTCAAATTGGGGTCATGCTACATTTACAGGTGTCCATGCAGACTCAGAGCTGGGTATGGTGGCGCATTCTTTCATCTCAACATCTCAGGAGGCAGAGGCAGGAGGTTCAAAAGTTGGAGGCCATCCTCAGCTACTTAATGAGGCCCTGAGCAACTCAGCGAGACCCTGTCTCTAAATAAAATACAAAATAGGGCTGAGGATGGGGCTTAGGGGTGAAGCATCCCTGGGTTCAGTCCCCAGTACACAGAAAAAAAGAAAAAAAAAACAGGAAAGAATACCAGTAGCCCTCAGGACGTGGGTGGCTTCAGGAGGGCTGACCTGTGTTCTAGCCTCCATACTCAGTCCCGAGGCTAGCTTTGAACTCTGGCACGTGACCCGTGTGGAGGGACATGGGGCCAAAGAGGGTCTTGGGCACATCTGGAGGACAGGTGGCTGTAGAGATGTTATTACGAGCCTGCTATCTCCAAATGACAAGAAGATAGAGAACTGTTGACAGAGGGCTCCAACTCCAAGTCAACACTTCAACAAGCTGGGAACCATAAATGGTTGGCCTTAGTTTCTAACTCTGTGAACTACAGCCAAGGACAGGAGCAGCCCTGCTTACTGAGACGTCTGTTGGGTAAATTACAGACTAGAAAGTATGGAAATACTCATGAAGCTATAAAGGACTGTTCAAAGTTGGTGACAGGTAGAGATTCAAAAATGTCTGCCAGGTTTTGCTACTGTGAGTAAAAGATGACAATATATTTTTCCATCTGAGTCAGAGAAGTCTGTTCAGTTTTACTGCCCACCATATTCTGTTGAGATAGGCGCAGAATCTCACACTCATTATTCATGAATATAAATCAAGGCTTCTGAGCATGGGAGGAGCTTATCCAAATTCCCACAGCTCCTCTGTAATGGAAATGATGGCACATTGCACTCTGCCATTGGGGATCTTCTAGGATTTGGTACAAAGTCCTCTCTAAAGAGTCAGATTGACAAAGCTGGGTTAGGAGCAGTCTGGGTGTGATGTCACATGCCAAGAGTCTTGGCTTTAAGTGGATTATTTCCAGTTTTTGAGTGTTGAGTGTCTCCTTTTCCCTTTCATGTTTACCTGAGATTTACTTGTGTCTTCAGAGCAACATTCTGTGCTCTGCCTTCTCTGCTATTTGGCAATGCTGTCCTTGAATCAGGAATTTCCTCCAGGAAGAAGCCAGGTGGTTTCATGATGCAAAAGATAAACTCTGAGTTTAGGGCCAAACAGATGCAGTTGGATTCCCAGCTTCACCTTTTATTAATATGGGAGATTGCACAAGCCATGGTTTCTGAGCCTCAGTTTCCTCATCTGAACTGACTCCTTTGAGGCTCTGAGATGCTTTAAAATTTAATGAATTAACAAACCCAAATGAAAGAGCCCAGCCTGGGGTCCAAAACTGAGCCAATGCTCAAATAGAGGGGGCACCTTTGTCTTTCCCCCACCACGGAAGAAGTTTCTTGGGAATATAAGATCAGTGTGTCCCAGGGAGCAGATAGGCAAGACCTTACTAGCTCTGGCCACCAGGGACCTAAAAAAAAGCAAAGATTCAGTGAGACGAGTCCAGAGAAGGTGGTGTGGAAAAGTTCGGAAACATGTGACTAAGATTTACCTGGGAGAAGAAGGAAAAGTTGCTTATTAAAAAAAATCTATGTCAAGAAAAAAATCCAGGGAATCTTAGGAACAAACACTATTATGTGCAGAGTTGATAGGGCCTTGAAGATCATCTTATCCAGCTCCTTTGACCCATGTGGAAATTGAGGCACAAAAAGAAGAGGTTAGTATTGGGGTCACAGAAGGCATTCATGGAAAACTTCCAACTCCGTCTAGTGTACATGACACCTCCCATGCAGCCTGGGTGGGACTGGAAGAGGGCCTACCTGTGTCATGGAAAGGGACATCAACCCTGTTCCTATCTTTTGGTGGTCAGAAGAACAGGAAAGAAGGTGGGTCCATTGGCAGCATCCAAAGCTTGAACCCCAACTTTTCTGTCCATGCCTGGTGGCCTTGCAACAACTCTGATCTGCCAGTGGAAGATGGCTGGCCAGCCCTACCTGTCTAGAATTCTTCCTGGCCCATCCTGCCAAGAAAGAAGTAATTCTGCACTCAAAGTGGGTGCTGGGGCAGGCAGGATGTCCTTGGAGGTCCTCAACACCTCTGGAAGTCTTTACACAGGGTCTCTGGAAAAAATAAGAGGTCATGTGCCTGCAGAAGAACCATTAGAAACTTCTGTGTGATGGTGACACAAACCATTTCTTCTTCCATAATCATCCTTGCTATAGCCCTGGCTCAGGTCAGACAGCCTGAAATGCATGTACTCTATTTTAAAATACCTCTTGCTTTATCTATATCTATATATCAATCTCTCTCTATCTATCTATCCATCTATATATATCATCTATCTATATCTATATATCTGTATATCTATGTATCATCTATCTATCCCTGTGAATTCCTGAACTCCCCGTCAGAAGAAAGCACTCAATTCTCTTTGAGTGTGCTGATGGTGATGTGATTTCTCAGACAGAACCCTGTGAGCTCTCCAGCAGAAACAAGCCCCCTCCTGATGTAATTTAAAAGAATAGCCTCCCAATTTTCTCATCTCTTTGCTGGATACACCTTATCCAACGACAGGATAAGGCAATGTTTGGTTAAATAGTTCAGAAGTTAATTCTCAAGAGATGTGAGGATTTTCTTACATTCCTCCACTCTTAGAAGGAATCTGGTCAGCTTTTCTTGCTGGATTCACAAGGCTACCTTTGGCCCACGTGTGCCCCACTCTTCAGGCCTTCCCACCTACATTCTATCACTGAAAGAAAACAGAACAAAGGACAGGAACACTGACATAAATGCAGGAAAGCTAAAAGAAAACCTTAGCTATAAAAAGAGGAAGACATAGCCCTTCCATGGATACCATCTCTTGGGTCCCCTTCTTCCTCTGGGAGAAGTCTTTTCTGCTGTCCTTTAATAAACTTCTATTTTCCACTCTGACCTTGCCTCGGCATGCTTCTCTGGTGTTATATTTCAACACTGGAGAATTAAGGACTCATCACTGGTAAACAACGATAACACTGGTGTCCGAAGAAGTGAGGATTTCTGTCTTTTTTTGTGTTCTAGGCTTCCTTTGTTATCCTGTCTTTTCTTCTTATTTTTCTCCTTCCTGAATCCTTGAATAGGCCCAGAACTAGGCCAAGAAATTCTTGGTGGGGTAGCCAAAAGGTGGAACACAGGTGAGCTGAAGGGGGAAGGGCAGTGCAGAGAGCCAAAGACAAATGAACCACCTTAAAGCTTCCTGTAAATAGGGGCAATTCTTGGGACAGATTACCTTGGTTACAGGTGGAGGTGTGAGGTTCTTGAAAAGGGTCAAAGAAGCACTCTGAGAGAGTTAAAATTCTTCTCTTATGAAACAGTCTCCAAATGGTTGGAATAAGTCAAAAGAGATCTTCTTGATTTTGCTGACTCAAGTTATGTATCTGTACTGACTGCCTGTCTAATTCTGGCTTCATGAACACATTTGCTTTTCAATTTTCAGTATTTTTTCTATAATATTCAAAAGATTCCTTGTGCCCATTTGCAACCACTCCCACTATCTATATTTTCTCTCTATAGATTCGTTTTTTCTAGACATTTCATATGATTTGAAGCATCTAATATGTGATCTTGTGCTAATAGTTTCTTTCAGTTAGCATATTTCCTTGTCATAGCATGTATTATGATTTTATTCCTTTTTATTGGTGAATTTACAGTATTACATTGTATGGCTGTCTCATGTTTTATGTGCCTATTTACTCATTAGTTGGTTGACATTTGAATTTTGGTTATTATTAATAAAACTGCACTGAACAATCATGTGCGATATTTTATGTGGACACATTCTTCACTTCTCTTGAATAGATACCTATAAGTAGAATTGCTGAGTCATAGTTAAGTAGGTAACTTTTTACAGTAGCCGTCAAATTTTCCAAATTGGGTGTACCATTTTATATCTCTACCAGCAATATGAAGGGGTTTTCTGTTTCTCTGTATAGCAGCATTTATTATTGTCTTTTTGATTGTAGCCATTATCAGTATACTTAACTATAGGTTTAATTTACATTTTTCTAATGACTAATAATGTTGAATGTCTTTTCATATGCTTATTTTTCCCTCTGTAAATCTTGTTTGTGAAATGTCTGTTCAAATCTTTTACCTATTTTTAAATTGAATTTTCCTCTTACCTATTGAGTTGTAGGTGTTCTTTATGTACTACAGATAAAAGTTCTTTATTTTTACAATATTTCCTCCCAATCTGTTGCCTAATTTTTGAAAATAGGATTATTTTAATTTAGTCTCCTTTATTCTGATTATTAGTATTTATTTATTTATTTTAAAATATTTTTTTTAAGTTTTAGATAAACACAATATCTTTATTTTATATTTATGTGGTGCTGACGATCGAACCCAGTGCCTTGTGCATGCTAGGCGAGCACTCTACCACTGAGCCACAACCCCAGCCCTGATTATTAGGAACTCAAACACAATTTGCTGGAGAGGACTTCTAAAACTTTTGAGATACAAAAGTATAATTAAATCAAGGGACAGTATTCTCTCACAACCAGTATATGGGCAGCTACCTTGGGCTTTGCTATAGAAGTGGTACAATCAGATGGATGTAAGGAGAGGCAACTATGGGTGGGTTCAGAACTGCTCAGATAAACTACGTAGAACGCATTATAGCTTACTAATAGAATAAATACCAAAAAAGCTTTAGAGGGAAAACTACTGTTGCTTTGAATAAAAAAATAAATCTGCCTTTCCTTGAAAATCTATCTTCCTAGCTGACATCACCTTTATTTAAATGCTATTTTAAAATTAGAAGTTATAGTAACTTCAGCATTGCCTTGTGTCCTGTAGAGGTTGAAAGATACATTCAAAATTGGTGTTTGTGACTTAAATTTTATTTTACATGGTTAAAAATGGCATAAGCTATTATATGGTTTTCTCTTACACACAGCTGCTGCTTCTGATATTAAATGGAGGCTATGTGGATTGAATTCTTCCTAACGGACTCAAATTCTTTTTGATTCTGAGTCATCTTCAGTAGTTTAGAGATGTTGTTTCACACAGATTTTGTTTCACACTGAAGCTTTTGCCCCTATTTTGAGAATACATAGGGGACATAAAAAGAACAATGATATGTTCTAGGTTTCAACAATCCTATTACTTTCTAGAACTTTAAAGAATGGAAGAATATGGTGTAGCAGTAAACAAAAGTACCAGGCTTTTATAAATTTATTTAAATCTTAAACCTCTTAAAATGTACTGTTAAAATTGCTGTAATTAAAATTACAGCTCTGGAGAGCTAGTTCTTAGAAACATGTTTTAAAGACAGTAGTTACAGATTCAGGACTTGCTTTAATTGATCTTTAAATAAAATATATTTGAGTATCTTTAAAAAAAAGAATTTAATTCAGCCCATAGTTGCTGATTAAAGACATTGTAAGCCTTAGAGTTTCATTCATTCTTTCTCAGAGGATTATACTTTTCTAATTTTTTATTATCAAATTTCTTGAAAATCAGTGGCAAGGTATGGGAAAGAGAAGAGTGTGTGTATGTATATTTTTTAAAAGAAATTTCCTTATTTTTTATAGACACAACATACCACCCTATATTTTACTGTTATAATGCAATAATGGCAAAAGCAGTAGAACTTCAGGTCAAACAACTCTTGCTACTAATGTAAACTCATTCTCAGAAAACCATTCTTACATGGACAGTGGTTAGAAAAAAGTACATGAATGTGCTACAAAAATAGAGCCACGAGACTTCTCACAAGTAAAAGAAATTCCTCTGTATAAATCCACAGTTGACCAAGGTCCAGCCTCCTTAACAGTGAGCAACAGGAAATATGCTGCCAAGTCACCATCTTCAGTTCTGAGAGTGAGTTTACATGCTTCCCCAAAGGCACAAAGTCTCATGACAATCCAATAAATCAACAGACACTTGGAAAATATTAATAAACAATTTTTATGAACTATTACAACAAAGAACTTCAGCAAGAAGGAAAATGAAGTTTATGATCTTTGAGTAAACATTTTTGGCGTAACAGTCTCTGCGACCAGATATTTAAAGAGAAAAATCAAGCTTATAAAACACCATTTCTCTGTTATCAACTGGAATACACTAAAAATAGGATAATGGAAATACATGTTCTTAAAGCATTTCCACAGGAAATGTCCATAATTATGACATTCTAAATCATTTAGCAATTGTGTATGCTACATTAACTAAAACAAAGTTTTCCTTATTGCACATGTTAAAGTTGGAAGGATACTCTAGTTTAAGTGGGGGATATTTAGGGGGAAAATATTTTGGCTCCAAATGTATACTGCGCCAAGGCAGCTTCATTCTAAAAACATAAACCATTTAAAATAAACTTTTATATTTTGAAGCCAATAATCCTTCAACACAATGAATAGTTCATAGTCCACTTTCTGACTAAGTGTCAGAGGTTAATTTTATGGGCCCTGTTTTAAGGCCTGTGAACAGCCCTCACTACTCTGAGAATCAGGTGTAGGTGGAGGCTCATCTTTAAAGCCTGAAGACATTAAGTCTTTTGCAGCAGGTGGTGGCCCATAGTCTTGGGGACCATGAGTTGGAGGTGGTAATGGGGCACCAGGAATGAAGTACTCTCTTGGGTCAAATGAGCCTAAAGGTCTAAATGGTGCAGGTCCTGGAAAAAAATCATGAGGGTCAAAAGGCAAATCCCGTTGTTCAGGTGTAACACCTGTTGCATATTCTCTGAAGCCTATTGGTGGACGCATACCAGGACCTGGAAAATAAAAAGGAAGTTATGTAAATACCCAGAAATTTCTGAACTTGGGTGATTTCAAGTATGTTAATATAGTCTTTAATTTCTCCCAAGCCTAGAACATCAACTGGTGAACATCCTGACTTGCCAGATGAGGCAAACTGAAATGGAACAATTTTAGGTTACAGCCTGGCCAACCAGCCATGAAGCAACATATTAAGGATTTAAACATGGCTCTACCTAGCTCCAGGCTTATCTTTTTTCTTTCCCTACTATATAATTGCAAAATTATTTCTATCTCACAAGAGCTCCATTTATATTTGAAAGTACTATATTACCATGACAAGATGATAGATTATGAAATAAGAACTTTCCTACATCAAAGAAATTTTGATAAAAGGAAATCCCACTATTTATTACTGTATCCATTAAAAATTCATGAAGTATTTCAGCATGGACTTTACACATGCCATCAGAATCAAGGTGCATGCCCTCCTGGAAAAGGCCTTCCACAGCCACCTAATTAAATCAGCAACATTTATTAGGTCACTGTTAAATCCTCCTCTTTAACACTTCCCTCTGACTTTTCTCAAGGTAAGGAGGGTTTGACTTTTCCTTTTCTATATTCTATAACCTACTGCTTATGCTTCCATTATGGGTGATTACAAACTTTATGCTATAGGATTTTCATATCTGTGACAAAATTTTAAGTTATGGCATGTGTCTCATCCACCTTTCCATCTATTGCAGTGCATATCAACATATTTTCAACAAACATCTGCAGAAGTAATATTTCTGGCTTTTCTCTATATAGCCCCTTATCCTTGTCTATGAGATAGCTATTGCCTATCTCAGTATAAGATTATGTAGTGTCCCATATGTCCCAGAAAACTGGAGGAAAAGTTAAAATGTACTCAGCTGTATTCTTTCATTGTTAAGACCTGAGATAGCAACCAACTGTTTTAGCAAGCAATAGAAATGAAAGATGAATGTGATTTATAAGTCAATCACTACTGTTCAGATCATCATACCAAATGGTGAAGGAATTGGCCGAGGCCCAAAAGGCCCACCGAGCTGAAATGGCGGTCCATACCAAAAGGGAGGTGGTGGAGGCCGTCCCATCGGGGGTCCCACAGGGGGGCCCATGAAGGGTACCCCTGAGAAAGGAGGGGGCACTTTAATAGCCATATTAACCTGAAATTTAAGATTTGAAAGCAGTTAAAAGTTTTAAAATTCCTATGTATTAAGACAAAGTACCAACACCGATAAAAGCTAAAACCCCAAACAGGCACCTGTTCAGAGAACACCATCAGTGCAACAAAACTCTACCCACCCCTCCTGTGTATTCCCACTGACAGCTTACAGAAGTTAGAAGGATTCCACAAGAGGGAGCAGTTTGTTACTGATTATATCTGCACAGGAAAGGGAAACGGGCAAGAGGACTGACAGAGGTTATTAACAGAGGTGATTTCTGACCAGTATGTCATGCTGTATTCACTACAACCTATTTCAAAGGGAGTCCCCCCCTTCCCCATCACTTCCCTTTCATCACAATAGCTCATTATTTCCATATTAAGAATGAACAGAAAAAAATGAAAAATCCATTCCCTACCCATGTAATAATAGCTACTATTCAGAGTATCTTCAGTAAGTCTTTCATATATTATTCAACCTCTGAGATCTTTAAGTAGACTGTCTTGTTTTAAATAAGAGGGAACAAAAGTAAATGGATTATCATAATTTGTTGAAGGCCACACTGCATATTAAAGGATCTCAATCCCAGGTTTGCCTCCAAGCCATGCTTTCCCCACCTCTACTCCTCTCTAACAACGGGTCTTTGCTCTCTTTTAAGTCTTCTACTACAAAGGGGTTTGGGGGTCTTATCTAAGCTGCCCTTAGATTGCTCCAAAGATGTATATTCCTGGAGTATGTATATACTGGAACTTGAGAAGTATTTTCCAACACAATGCTATATTCACAAATTAGGAAGACAAGGCTTTAATATTTACTTTCATTTACTGTACACCATTTGAGATATTGATTTATCATTTCCTATGAGTAGTGGGTTTGAAACTAAACAATTAAAAATTCATTTTATTATAGAGCTGCAGAAGACCTACCAGATATAATAGCAACACAGTTACAAAAGAATGCACTTATGTGAACAAATGAGAACATTGCTTGGGACTGGCTCAAGAGGTCATTTCAGATTATCATTGTTGCACTGAAACAGTATTTCACTTTCAGAAAATCTGATACCAATCTAATTCAAATCACTCAAAATAGGGTTTGCACAAATGGAGGAATTCTTAAATAGCATTCTTCCAAACAAAAGTAAAAATGATGAATTATATAATTTATAATGAATTTACTTTGCCTTAGAACATTCAACACAAAACACCATATAAAGTTAGAGTGATAACTTTTCACATTCTGTAGTTCATTATAGTTATACACACTTAAGCCACATTTCCAAGTTAAGGAGAAAAGTAAGTTCAATATTGCATGCCGTTTAAAGCAAACAAGATCAGTGTCATGCTCTGAATAAGCCTTCCCAGAAATGCACAGAATAAAACCCAATTCAGTTCTCAACCTCTAAGTACTTACTCCAACTGGATGCTCAGTCAAAGAAGTAATGGTAGAAACTGAGAGGGTGTCAGGTTCTTGGGGAACAGTTTGCTTTTGCTTTTTACAAAACAAATGGGATAGTACAAATAGAACACAAAGAAGGATAAAGCAAAGAGCAAGTACTGTAGGAAAGCTACATGTTCCTGCACAAGCACGTGATTCACAGTAACTACAGAACTTACCTTGCCCTCATCCATCACCTTAGCTGGAGAAGAACTTCTGGAGCTGCTGTTCATGTGAGCTGGACCACATCCTGGGTCTGTTAGAGATCAAAGAATGGATTCAGACTTATTCTAACATGAAAAGAATAAAAATCCTGCATCCACAATTACAGATTCTTTGAAATTACTTGGTCTCTTTACCAGAGGCAACGGGTTTCCCAGATGCCTCAGAAGACCATTGAGTACGAGGTAAAGGTCCATCCATTGACCCTTGCGAAAGAAAGATCAGAACCCTTGTATGTATTTTTCAGAAGAAATAAACCACTGGTGGACAGGTCAGGGTTCAACAATAACTAGAAAGCAACATTAAAAATGGGTTGGCCAGGGGTTGGGATCGTAGCTCAGTTGTAGAGTGTTTGCCTAGCATGTGTGAGGCACTGGGTTTGATTCTCAGCACCACACCATCTACAATTAAAAATATTTTTTAAAAAAAACGGGTTGCCCAATACGTAAATCACAATTTATGAAGAGACTTAAGTAAAATAAAGAACTGCCTTGGGTTGATAGAACAGCAAATTAATACGTACTGGTCCTAAACTTTAAGCTATAGACTTGAAGTATGTGTAGGTTGGCTTTTCTTTAGTCTGTATAACCTGACTTCCAATCTTATCAAGACTACAGTCCTATTTAGAATTGGAAATAAGACTCAGTATTTCATATTGGAAATATGTATGCCACATAAAGTTTAAGGCTACTTTTATAATATTTGGGAAAGGAACACCATAGAGATTTAATTTAAAGATAAAGGTTTACACTTCACAGTGTAAAATTTAAAAGAAAAAAACAATACAGGGACCTCCAGGAAAAAAAAATGTTTTCTATTCTAGAACAGATTTTACAGAAAACATTCATTAAGATAAAGTAAGAAATCATCTTCTATATATTGTACAGGCCCAAATTCTATGTTTTCATTAGAATATTCAAAAGGGAAAAAAAACCAAAACCTTGAAGCAGTTTACTATAAAGCAACATGTGAATGCTCACCAAATCCATTTCTAGGCATATCTCTTTGATTAAGAGTAGCAGAAGGAGGTCTCCCAGCTGGCTCTGCTGTCAGTGGAGGGGAACATTCTCCACCACTCACGGGGGATGGACCAAAAGAGCCATTATGGCTCAGTGGACCTAAAGATAACAATGCCGTGTTACTACTTTAAGGCAGCCTTCTCCCTGACACCAACCCCCACACCTCCCGCTTTAGCAAATCATTCAGATTATTTCATAACCATTACACACAGAAATAAAAAGTAATTTACATACATTCTGCACCAAGAAATAAAATTGCTCCTTTTACAAAGTGCCCCCTACCTCTCCCAGGAGGATTTTGTAAATTTGGTCTCCCCGGCATTGGTTTTACAATCACAGGTTCATATTGCCGCATTGCCATCTTTTGGGTCATTTCCAGTAGTCTTGAATATTGAGAAAGAATGGGCTGAATTATGAAACAGCAATCATAGATAATATCTAGCATAACCTTAAAACACTATAAAACATACAGTAAGATATAAAAATTACATACTTCTGTCTCAAATTAGCAGCTTCCCTTTTCTCTTCAGCTATAGCTCTTTCTGCAGAACGAGCTTTGAGCTATTAAAGAGAAAATATTCAAATTCAGTTGCGGTAGGCTATGCAAAAAATAAAGAAAAGGGGGAAAAAATCTTACCCAATTATCATGAGCTTTCTTCTCATGCATAGCAATCTGAAAAAGACAACGCATTAAAAAAATGTTTTTAGGGACTCATTATAATAGCCTATAATTGTCTGTATTAGATATCAAAGAATTCTGCAACTACAGGACAGTATTAATTACTACCTGGTTTTTAAATGAGCGCTTGGTTTTCTGTAATTCTTCTTCCATCTCTTCAATTCTCCGCCTAAGAATTACATCATTGAATAAAATTTGAAACATTCTGACCATTTTCCCTTTATTCCATCAGCTACACTTTTAAAGACTTTTATCATACATAAGAAAAACATTTCATAGTTATATGAATCCAGTGTGATCAAAACTAATACTACAGGCCAGGTGCAATGCCACATGCCAGTAATCCCAATGATTGGGAAGCTGAGACAGCAGGATCACAAGTTAGAGGTCAGTCTCAGCAATTAAGTGGGAACCTATGCAACTGAGACCCTGTCTCAAAGTAAAAAAAAGGTCTAAGGATGTAGCTCAGTAGTAAAGCACCAAAAATAAATAAATAAATAAATAAATAAAATAAAAACCTAATACTAATAACTTTTTTATCATTTAATTGCTAGAGATTCTGAATTGATGAATTATAATTTCCTTAACTGTTCATCAGTGTGTTCTCAAGTAATTCTGCTAGAAATATCTTCCTCCTTAAAACTTTTTTTCTTTTTTTCAAATTATATCCATAGAAGATTTCCAAGGTCTATCAAATGCCACACTTTTGTGGGTCTTGATATAACACACAGCAAACTGATTTCTTAAAGAATTACTACAACATACAAAACCCCCAGAACTGTTTGCATTGACCAAGTTCCCTATGGTCTTGCCCATTGGGTACAAGTAAATTTTTGTTAACATTTTTCATTTGTTAAGTTGAAATCTATTTTTTCTCCTGTGTGAATTGAATGTGTTCATATTCTCTTGTTATTTATACTTCCATGCTATTTTCTTCTATCTACATAGTGTAAAAAAAAGATTAAAAAGAAAGCTAACACTAATTCATTAGACATTGACACCCTCCTTTAGAAACTGAACTCACTTGTAATTTTTAACTTCCTGTACAGCGGAAACCACCTTTTCATCTGCAGCTGACAGCTGCTGCTCTTTTTCTAGTCTCTCACATTTTTCTTGACTCAGTTTCCTAAAATAAAGCCAGTTATCAAATCAAAAGTTTCTCTTTGTGAATATCACTTCCCACAATTCTATAAAATGCTTAGGCACATAAAATAGGAATTCAAACCTGCAATTTCATAAATCAAACTCTGGCAAATCACTTACATTTTCTAACTTCTCCTCTTAATTCTCTACTTACCAGTAAATAAAATAAATTTGAAAACAACATGTGCCCCAAGGGCAAGTCTCCTGTGTGTAAGATAATAAAAACTCACTTTACTTCAATGTGGAAGATCAGGACTGATAAACCTAACATAATTAAACATATTAGGATAAAGCAGGGGATAATTCTTTTCTCGTTTCTGCCATGGGTAGGACACTAAGTATATCTTTGTCATGGAGGAACTCTTTTCTCAATCCAAGACTGGTACCATAATAAAGATATAGTCAGTCAAAGAAAAAATCTTCTAGAATATATCTTTTAGCTATGCAATTAACCACAGAACATTTTTCACACTTTAGATATCTATTTCAAAAGAAATGTAAATTAAGCAAAAAGACAAATCTGAGTTTTGATAATGTCTATCAACCAGAAAAAGAGGCCAAACTGACCCACTATCAGAGTATTATCTACTGACAAGTTTTAACTCTGATCATAAAACTCAAGATGTTCATCTACTGACACAAAGGTAGCCACATTTAATGATTTAAAAAATACTATTTTCTGCTATCCTTGTACTACTTTAGCCATAGTTCCAATTCAAAAGATAATTAACTTGAAACTTAATCTTCCATAAATCAGAAGAACTGCAGTAAAAAAGGATTACTGATACCAAATAGAAAAAGGGGATTATATATTCTTATATAGCTTCTAATTTAATTCTTCAGCAAGTATTTTATGAGTGGCTATAATATACTAGTTACCTTGTAAGATGCTAAAGAATAAAAGAGCTCACTGTTTCAGGTATAAATGATGCCTAAAGGAATATAATAATTTTCCCCACTGGCTTAAGAAGGAACATGGAGAAAACTGAATCTTGAAGAAAAGAGAGAATTTTGTTTCCAATTATCAAAGAGTTATTCTGAGAGCACTAAGAACAATCAAAACATCTTTATAAGAATATAAAATTGTGTTTGAAGGGATCCAAGCTAAAAAGTCAGTGAAGATATATGTATGTGGCCAAGATCCATTAGAAAAAGGAATCTCAGAATTACAAGTAAGGCTGTCACTTTAAGGTAATTTTCTCCTATTGAAGATAACACAAAGATATGAGTCTGAACCAAGCCTTCATTAAATTCCTGGGCTTAGAGGAAAAAAGAGGCTACCAATAAAGGGACCCTTAATAAAAGCCCTAGCCTTTGAGTTTAGATTAGAAAGTACTGCACACTTAAGTGATGAACAGGCAAAAAATCTAAAAGGAACAATACTGAAACATTGAAAAGACAAGTCATTTTTGAATTATCTTAATTGCTGACTAAGTTTAAAATGACAATCTTACTCAAGTAACCTCAACACTTTTCTATAAGAAGATAACTTCGTCTTAGTCCTCAAATTTCATCTATCATTATCACAACAATGTTGGCCAATCAAAACTGACCAGGCACTTCATAAGACAAAATTCTGTGAGAAAAAATCCCACAGAAAAGGAAACCACCAAATGGGGTTATCCGCACATGTTTTAAAATCACTGTGCTTTATATAGTCAAAAAAGTAAAGTCAAGATTATGAATTTCAGGGCTGGGAATATAGTTTAGTTGGTAAAGTGCTGCCTTGCACGCACAAGACTCTGGGTTCAAACACCAGCACCACAAAAGAGGAAAAAAAAAAGATCACGAATTTTGTCAAAGGATTAGAAACTATAAAACCAAGAAATAGTTGGGTGTGGTGACCTACCTACAGTCAAAGATACTCAGGAGGCAGAGGCAGAATTATGAGATTAAAGATAGCTTGGAAAGCACTAAGACCCTATTCCCTTATGAGAAAGAGCAAGGAGTCTGGGGAGGTAGCTCAATAGTAGAGCACATGGCTCAAGGTCCTGGGTTTGAGCTGTAGTACTGAAATAGGACTGGGGTTGTGGCTCAGTGGTGAAGCACGAGCCCCAGATGTGTGGGGCACTGGGATCAGTCCACAACACCACATAAAATAAATAAAATATTGTGTCGAGTTGGGGATGTGGCTCAAGCGGTAGCATGCTCGCCTGGCATGCGTGCGGCCTGGGTTCAATCCTCAGCACCCCATGCAAACAAAGATGTGGTGTCTGCCAAAAACTAAAAAATAAATTTTAAATTCTCTTTCTCTCTCTCTTAAAAAAATCCTCTAAAAAATAAAATATTGTGTCTATCTACAACTAAAATAATATTTTAAACCCTGAATTTTTTAAAATCCAAAACTCAATGAATGATTTTAGCAGCAGATTTGGGAAGTAAAATAAATCCTAGCGCTTTTAAGACAGGTCAGAAGAAAATATCCAGAAGAAGTAAATCCAGAATGTAGGAGGCAGGGGAAATCAAATTCTAATATGCATTATTATAATCAGAAGAGAGAATGAGGTAAAATCAACATTTAGAAAAAGACTCGAAAATTCAAGAAGTGTTTAATGGTCCCAAGCAACATAACTGCAAGAGGAAAAGTGGGTGGGGTGGGGAAAACTACACCTAGGCACTTCCCAATACAACTGTTATAAAAACAGAGAAAGGACTACAGAAACTAGGGGAGGGATAAGACCAAACAACAATGACAATGGACTCCTTAAAGAAAAATTAATTGAATATTTTTAAATTGCTAAAACTAAGTAACAGTCAAAATTCAGTAGCCAAAAGAAAGATCCTTTAAAAATGGAAACTGGTTTTAACTCTAATCATGAAGTTCATGTCAACCTAATACAGATTATAAAGGTAGCAATATTTAGTGGATAAAATACTATTCTCTGTTTATCCTTGTACTACCTTTGATACACTAATCAAATCTATCATTAAAGGACAATGTTCAAATAGAATGAAAATAATTTCAAATAAGAAACCAACAGTGTAGAATGCAGAACTACAGAAACTTTAAATATGTCTATAAATTGAATGAATGTCTTGTGGAGTTCACAGTATATGAAGTACTAACATACAATGCCACAACAGTTACCTGATTCAGGAGCTACTTAAAGCCCATAAAAAGAAAATAATAAACCTATTAATCTATGTCAGGTTTTAATTAAATCCAGAATATATACCATGGCCTTTAAATTATGAGAAGATGAATAAAATTATAATTATATAATTATAATTCCATTATAATTTATGATTACAACAAGCTTATACAGGGGATGAAGAAAATAATTAAAAATATTTAAACTATTAAAAAGGTACAAGGAAGAAAAAAAGAACAGGTCATCAAATAGAAAGCAAATTCTTCATAAACCACAGGCACATATTGACATGGATAGACTTATATTTTAGAAAGTCCACTCAAGCGGCTATAGAGAAAACTACTAAGAATTTGAAATAAGTTATATACAAATATAAAAAATGGAGAATGAAGACAGATGATCTAGGTTAGAAACAGAAAAGATGACACAGGCATGAACTAACATAGTACCTAGGGATGAGTAAAAAGAGTACAAACCACAGATGATGACTGAATGAATTTTGGAGGAGTTGAAAAAAATAGTGCTACAATTTAATTGCATTACAAAGAAAATTAATTGCCATTTAGGTCATTCAGATTACTAGTAGGGACAGAGAAAACAAGTGTTCTTTTAAAAAAAAAGTGATAAAATGAGAAATGCTTCTTTGAAACAGGCCAGGAATTTAGAACTGGCCTGAACAAAAATTTGAGATTCTAAAAAGGTCGCTTGGAGATCACAGAATTATAGAAAAGTTAATGGAAAGGTTTCAATATTTAATGCATTAATTAGGCAACAGAAGTCAAAATACCTAAAAATAGTTAGGTCTGTAAGAAGGTCAGTCTTTGCTTTACAAGATATATATACCGAAGAGTAAAATCAGGTGCAAACAAATAAAATCTGACACAACCAATTTTTAGAGAATTCAAGTATTTTTGTGGATTAAAAACTTCAAATGAACTTTCAAAAAATAACTAGCTCCACACTAAGAAGATTAATATATAAATATATACTAAAAACAAGTACTTCTGTAATCATAACTCCTAAGGTCCTTGCCACAGTTCCATTTTGTGTGAACATCTGAGATATTCAAGTCCAAAACTTGTACCATCAATAAGTAAATATTATTCCTTTTTGAAGTTTTTATTCTACTAAAACATGTCATTCCAAATCACTCAGTATTTTTAAAGGTCCAGAGTTAGAGATATAAGTTCAAAACATTAGAATTACATAACTGATCACAATGAAAGGTACTTAAAATAAATAGGGGGATCATAGAAAGAGTCTAGAACTTTGAGAGGTATTTCCACATCAGTGACTGTTAAAACCATTTTACCACTTCCTGCCTTCATATGAATTTGACAATTGATTACAATGTCCTCACAGCCTTAGTTTATGGTTCCAACTACATCAGGACTCTTAAGACTGATGGTGGAAAGAAAAATGCAACTTATAGGAAACAAAACACAAAGGAAAAAAGACAAATCTCTACTTATTAAAACTAGAAGAAATTGTAAATAATCTTAAGAAAAGATAAAATTATCTAT
This sequence comes from Callospermophilus lateralis, assembly GCF_048772815.1. Lineage (NCBI taxonomy): Eukaryota > Metazoa > Chordata > Mammalia > Rodentia > Sciuridae > Callospermophilus > Callospermophilus lateralis. The sequence goes on from NW_027516693.1 coordinate 5,371,755, forward strand.
TAGTTCACACAGTGATAACAATAACAAACAATGAAAATCTTACTTTTGTAGTGCCATCTCATCTTTCTGGTAGAGTTCATTTAAAATCTCCACTTTCTGCCTTAGAGTTTTGCATTCCTCTTCCAGTACAACTTTAGAAGACTGTAGTGAATTGCACTCACCTTCTAATTTCTTTATTTGGTCTGTAAAGGATAAAACAGCTTATCTCTATATGTGTACAAGGACTTAAGAACTTGTTTGAGGGAGTAGTGCCAAGAAAAGTAAGAAGTATGAAAGCAAGAAGCCATTCTTTATCTTTCCAATAAAATTTTAAGTCTTTCCAACATGGCAATTTCTTCTCAAGAAGAACCCACCTTCTAGATTTGTGGACATCGAGGCTCTTAGCTTAGGTTGTAAAAGTTTTAGATCCTCTTCAACTACTGATATTGTAGTTTGTGTCTAAAAATTGCAGAAAAGAGAGGTATTCTTAAAAGTGAGGCACAGGAAGAATTCACAGGCACTATGGGACTCTTACAAAGAACTATACCCGAGAGACATCCATCATCTGCTTAATTTGATCTTTGATCTTCTCATTCCGATCACCTAAAAACAAAAGACTTTAGCTTTTTCTTTCCTTACTTTTAACTCTATATTCTCCTAACTTCCCCAAACAAAATAATGATTGTGTTCAAACACCAGAAGAAAAAAAATCAATTAAATAACTAAACTGATTAGACTAATGACTTTTAAGAGAATTGCAAGCTTAGATTTAAAAAAAAAGAGAGAGAGAGAGGTGAATTTCAGGCTGGGGTTGTGGCTCAGTGGTAGAGTGCTCACCTAGTATGTGTGAGGCACTGAGTTTGATCCTCAGCATAAAAATAAATAAAAGTACTGTGTCTGTCTTAAAAAAAAAAACAAAAAAAGGTGAATTTCTAGTTTGCACAACTAAAATGTTATCTATGCTATTCTTGTAAGATAAAAGCTTTTCTTCTCTCTCACATGGGCAAGTAAGTGTCTTATTTAGAAAGATTCAATCCTCTGTTTTCTCCCTGAATCTACTACCAGGTGTGGTTTGAAATACTTGCAATGTAAGCAATATCCAACTTGGGAGAAAAAATCTGGAAATATTTTCCTCATCAGTAAACACTGTTACACTCCCTCTCTCTAGCTTTCTGATAGTCTCTAGCCTCTGTTCTCACAGCTTTATTTTATGGTTCCAACTACCTCCGGACTTTTAAGACTCACTGTGGACCTTAAAACCACAGAGCCATAGAGATGATGAGTATCAAAATCAACTATCATCTGCATAAGTTAAGAAACAAATTTCTCTTACTGTACAATGTTCAATACTTAGAGGTATAGGATCTGACTATTGTAGCTGCAGTGTACTTACTAGTTTTCAATGGGATAGAAAAAGTCAGTGTTCTTCACATGCCTATTGCTACATTATACCCCAGCAACCCACCTCTGCCAATGCAACAGACATATCTATAGATCCAGTGATATGTGTCTACAACCCTGAAGCTTAAGAAGAAAATCAGCCAGCTGAAAAGTGGCATCTGTATAAATACTTAATTAAAGAAAGGAAAGCAAAAAAAGGATTCAACCTCGCTGAGACTGATCTTACCTGCTACCTCTCCGTTGGTTAATTCATCCGACTCATCTTCTCTATTTTGATCCTCAGATTCAGATTCACATTGTAACCGATTCAACTGTGTGATATAATTAGTCAAAGCCTAGAAAAGAAGCAAAAGGTTGGAATACTCTCGATTTTAATTCAGAAGATTTCAGGAGAATTCATGAGATGAAACATGTTTTTGGAGTATAAATTTACATTAATAGTATCATCTTTGTGATTAAGAGCTACAAGTAAATCTTTCTGGGTCTTCTCAAATGATTTGATTTGTTCACTGAGCTCAGCGTGTGATGTACTCCAGTCTTTGACTTCCTGCTGCAACTGAAAAGTCAAAACACATGAATTCCTATGGGTTAGGGAGGGGTTTCTGCACTGGATACATCAGGACTACAAGACTTAGACAAAGAAATAGAGAACCATACTCCTTGGTGGCCTGCCTCAATCGAGGGGGTTGAGACCTTGGTTAAGGAAGAGGGCAGAGTGGCCCCAAATCTCATAGCTACAGTAAGAACATCAGAGCTCTCAGGAAGTTGACCCTGTTTATTGCATTCCCCAGAAAATTGCTGCCAATTCAAATAATTTACCTCCAGCAGGAATGGCTGGGCACATATGACTGTCTCCTAAATTTAGACTCCTTATCATGTAATCTTCCCTTGGCCAGTGAATCAGTAACTACTCAAAAGAGGATCATAAAATACTTAATTTTCTGGTTTAAAAGTTTCTTTGAGGCTATGCAAGTTAATAACTGATTGACATTTGATAAGAAAAGCAATAATCCAAAGATCCAAAACAGATGGAGAACATATATATGCACTCAATTTAGGGAGCATGTTTAAACTTTGCATATCTAGAAAAGGTCCTACATGAATATTCCTTACCTCAGAAACAGATCCAAGAAAGATACAAGATAATGATATTCACTTCTCTAGTTTACATTATGTATGACATCAAATTTTTTTTACCTGCTCTTTCGTCTTCTTAAGCATGGTATTTTCTTTCTGAAGCTGACAGCATTCCAACTTCACCTTCTCTTCACGAAGCTTAGCTTCATTAAAGACAATTTGAAGCTAATGCAAAACACTACAGTTAGTGAATTAATTCCAAAGAAAAAACAAAGTTATACTTTCCCAAACCAGACATCATATAGTTCTTATTTTTTGCACATTTTAGCACACTTCAAATTTTTGGTCCGCAACAAAACTAAGATGTAGTATTAATATCCCGTTAGCAAGAGTTGGCAGCTTTACCTCTGAAAGTTCAGAAGTGTTCACTGAAATGACATCTTTAAGCTTCTCTATAGATTTCTTATTTTCCATTATCTGCCAGGTGAAAACAGAACACAAAATATGCATTAGGATTTCAGTAGAAATAGTGATATGTGTGTGTGTGTGTGTGTATGTGTGTGTGTGTGTGTGTACACACATATATATATACTAAAAAAGATAAACACAACAAAATATTTGTCAAGCCATCCCATTACATTTCAGATAAATGCAGGGGATCCAGCTTTGGACTAAGCAAAAAATTAAGAACTGAAAGAGATGAGGGAAAATGAAGTCATAAATATTTCATGGCATCCACAACCTTACTGTTTATGAGAAAACCAGAAAAAAAGGTCAAAGTATAGAAAATCATAATGCAATAATAAAATGCTTTAAAGCATAGAAAATTAATTAATTACTGTTTCAAATAAACCAGTTCAAATTACTAATTTTTCTCTAGTGATAGAGAAAAAAATTTCCGAAGATAATTTTTAAAATTTTCTTATCTGAAGTAAAAAATGATAAAATTTAAGGGAGAATAAACTAATCTCACATACAGAAGAATTCCAAAAAATTTATAAATATATTTGCTCCTTAAGGAAGTGGACATAACTCTGCAATCTTTGTTTGCAATGCCTGGGATTGAATCCTGACACTCATGCATGCTAGGCAAGTGCTCTACCATGAGCTGCATCCTGAGCTCGTAACTCTTCATACTTTAACTGTGGGCTGTGCATGGTAACTTCCAAAGAATATAATATGAAAAGGATTGGAAAGAATTTTTACTGTGGAGAAATCTGATAAATACTACCTCAGCTAGGTGATCAAGCTTACTTTGGGGTAGGATATTTCAGAACACACTCTCTACTATCTTTTGCAACTTTTATGTAATTACAGAAACTTATAGAAATTGAAAATGAAATATGTAAGTAAAAATTTTTTTAAGTACAGAAAATTGATTAATTCATTACTCTTTCAAGTAAAAAGTAAACAAATACTGTTCAATTGGACAATAGTTTTTTAGTTGATCTGCATGTTTCCAAGGGTAGAGCAAAGCAATATGAAAATTATCCAAGGTTGAGAATAAAAATATTTCCTAGGCCCATAAAAATAATTTATTATAGCAGTACTTAAAAGTTCCACAAAATGGGCACAGAAGTGGGTTCAACTTCCTTGACTCCTAATCTTACTTTAGTTAACAGCTGGACTAAGTTCAACTTAACCAATTTTACAAAATATTTCAAAAGCCAAATTATAGCAACACTTAGCAGCAAAACTCTTACCAAGTCGTGATTCTTAGCATTCTGTTCTCTTTCAGATTCTAACAAAACATGAAGACTTTTAGCTCTCTCATCCAGAAATTCTTTAGCTTTTTCAAGAAGCTTTATTTTATCCTGGGAAAAAAGGTGTCAAGATTACTCACTCATTACATTTACTTTTGAGTTTAGAATGTAATTCCCCCCTAAGAAGGGATTTTTACCTTATATTTAGTTGCTTCATCAGAAAGAATCATATTTTGTTTCATGATTTCTTGGATCTGTTTCTTTGATTCCTTCATCTATGTAAATAAAGCATTCAGAATTAAGATACACAAATTATAGTGCTACTATACAAGTTACTTCCAGACAAGTGACCCTTTCCAGAAGAATGTATACATATGACTGCTTAGAATTTGGATGATTTGTAGGAAATAATGAAATAAAAATTTTAAAATACGATTTTTAAATTAAAACAGGTAGACATGATTCAAGCTAGAACCAAGGGAGAAAGAAACAAAAAAATAATTATACCTTCTGTTCATACTTTGAAAATTTCTGTATCAGTTCTTCATCTTCTTTCATGAAATTGATTATCTTTTGGGCAATTTGCTGTTCAGTGACTAAAGAGGGGAAATACACAAGATTATTACAATCACTAAATGAAATTCAATTACTCAATCTACTAAAAGCAAAGACATGTTATATGGTACTATGAGGAAATACTTCTTAGCATAACTATTATGCTTTTAAAAAGCAATCTATGCTTATTAGCAATAAGAGTATAAAATTATTAAAATTTAAGAAAAATATAAGAACAATGATATTTTGCTGGGTGCGGTGGTGCATACCTGTAATCCCAGTGGCTCAGGAGGCTGAGCTAGAGGGATCCCAAGATCAAAGCCAGGCTCAGCAAGAGAAAGACAATAAGCAACTAAGTGAGACTTGGTCTCTAAATATAGGGGGTTGGGGATGTGGCTCAGTAGAGTGCCCCAGAGTTCAATCCCAGGTACCCCTCCCATCCAAAATGATATTTCAATTTAAGCTTATTTCACAGATGGGAAATACAGTAAAGTGTTGGAGCTTGATATTCCTCCCTTCTCAAAACACTTTCTTTTCAGAAAATGGAATCATTTAATTCTTTGCAAAAAAAAAAAAACAGAAATGAAAGCATACTGATACACATTACCATTCTTTAAATTATCTACTCAATTACTTAATGCATGATTAAATCATTAGCATAGAAATACTCTTCAAATGTAATACATCTGCATTACATCAATATTCAAAGGTAATCTGCCCCAAATTAAAACTAATCATCTCCCTATCCACAATTTGTTCCCCCTCTTTATCTCCTATCTCAGAGTTGGAACCATCATCATCTACTCTATTATCCATGCTAGCAACCTAGGAATAGTAAAATTTTCAGGAGTTAAAAAAGTAATAGACATTAAAAGTCACTGTATCTACTTCTAACATACATAAAACACACATCAAACACCAATACAATACAAGTTTAAAAAACCTAAAAATTTACCTTGATATACTCTATCTTTTACCTGGAAGAGAGGAAAAAAGATTAAATTTGATGTCAAACATCTGCTCAATAGAAACAGCATTCCTAAAACAACAGTCAGAATCATAACCAAGTGAGAATTTAATAACATTCTGGTTCAGGATAATAAATTTATAGAATTAAAAATAAGTAAAGGTTAACAAGCATTTTAAATTTAATTGGTAGTGATATTTCATAAATAGGCTCTGAAATAAAAACACTAAGATATGTACCTTATTTCACAGTAAAGATGTGTGTGTGTATGTGTGTCTGTGTGTGTGTGTACTCAAAATCATTTACTTGAGAATTCTAAATAACCAGGGTAAAGTCTAAAAACAATGACTATTCAAAAGGAATCTGAGGAAACAATACTAAAGGCATAATCTTTGTACTAAGATATGCCACTTTCACTCACCAGAAAACATCTTAGAACTCAATTTAAATTTGGCTATTGGCTGAATTTAGAAACTAAGAGGCTACATCATCTTATTTCTACAAACCACTAAATATATAGCAAGAAATCTGAAAGGGAAGACTGCTAGAAGAAAATGCACAAGCAACAAGAGAAATGACAATTAACATATTCTGGAAAGGACAAAAACAATCATTTCCTAAAGACAGCAATAAACTGCCTGATAATAAAACCTAAGCAGAAATTTTTAAAAAACATCACTAAATTTCTTTGTAACTTTGCATATACTTGTCCTTTCAAATGCTATAAATGGTGATGGGATACTCAGATGTGTCCATGGATCATCCATGGGATCTTCGTAATAGGAAATTGCATTCAGAAAACTCCAACACAGAAAGAAATGACATTTTTATAATGTCATAGCCTTGCAAACCTTTTATTCAAAATGACAACAGAGGAAAATGGGAAGTAGCATAAAAGCAGTCACCTAAGGAAGAGACTAAAACTCCAAAGTCAAATGTTGAAACTGAGGAGCAACAGCTAGGAACCAGATCCCACATAACCTAGTGAAAAGAGAAACAGGTACCGGGGTTCTTGAAATGAAAGAAACAAGAGAGAAATATAAAGTGTTTTCATGTTTTTCCCTTCTCTTTATCCTTCTATTTCCTTTTTCCTTTTAGCTGAGAAAAAGTTCAATGAGATTAGAAAATTCCTCACAGGAATCCAGGCAAACGATTCTTCTATTTAAGAAGGGAATATTTAAGAGATTTAACACTCAATTGTACGAGGAGAAGAAACTTATCTTAACAATGATATGTCTGATATAATTAAGAAATCAGAAAAAGAACACTCAGATTTGAAAAGATTTGTATCCAATGCTTTTGGCCTCTTTAACTATTAGGCTTTTCATATGCAAAGTCCATTTACCTAAAATAATTTTCTTCCAATTATGTTAAATAACTATGAAACAGAATGACCTACAGTACAAACATAAGTATGTATAAGCGTATTTATATACGCTTATACATATATATATACACACATACACAGAGATAGACTAATTCTGCTCAGAAAAAAAAGACTTAATGAACAAAACATTTAATGGATTTTTGGACAACACATAATCTATACTTCCAAATAAAAAGGTATTTTCTGAACATATGATCAAATCATAAAATCTGGGAAAAATATATATGAAAGACTGGAAAAATTATCTCATCTCCTTTTTCTCATTTTACTGTATTTCTTTGTAGCATTTCCCCCTGTTTATATGTGTTTATATTAACATACAGTTCATCAACATTTAAATCTTAGTTTCTGCTTTTTTTTTTCCACTTCACATTTAATTGTGAGCATTTTCTGTACCTCAAAGCTTTGAAATAGATAAATCTGCCTACTATTCCATTAAGTGAACATACAATAACCCCTAAATGAATTATGTTGTGCTAAGTCTTCAATCTAATACACTGTTCCACTGAAAAACATTACCAAAATCTTCAAAGCATAGTTATTTCTTTAATATAGATTACTAGACATATATGCTACATAAAATGATATTTATCTAACCTATCCCATCTTTTATCCCACTTTTAAGACTTCTGATACGTATGAAACTACTGGTCAGGATGGCTGTAAGAATTACTAGTTCTACCAACTGCACCCACACTAAATTATTTTATAAGGTTAGTTTGACTTAAACCAGTAATTTGTGTTTTAGCAACTGAAAAGGAAAAAAAGGGGGGGCAGTGACTATATAAAATAATCCTTGTGCTTATGTGCTAAGGTATAAGTAAGTTAATTTACTCACAACAAGAACAGTTCTCCAAAAGAAAATGACAAAGGATACCAATCCAAAGAAAACAGTGAAAACTACAGGCTCCCATGGTAGTCCATAAAAATTAGGCCCAGGTTGATACTCATCAGGCAATGCAGTAAACAGCTGAAACAGACAAATTAGAAGAAATGGGAAACCTTAAATTTATAACAAAACAGTCACAAAGAATCATGGCAATTCTAAACCAACCTCCTCATCAGAAATCCACCTCCTCAATATTTTCCAATAGCTTCTTCAAGAGAGAGGATACTGGCAGTCTCATATTTTTTGTTAACTTGCAGTGTTTTCAAGTATAATGAATCTAAAAACTTTTTAAAAAATTTATTTATGTATCTTTAGTTTCAGGTGGACACATTATTTTGTTTTTATATGGTGCTAAGGATCGAACCCCTAACCCTAACCCTAACCCTGACCATAACTCTAAACCTAACCCTAACCCTAACCCTAACCCTAACCCTGTGCCTCATGCATGCTAGGCAAGCGCTCTACCACTGAACCACAACCCCAGCCTGAATCTAAATACTTTAAATTGAGCATACATTTCCAGTTTGTAACAGGCCCTATATCATCACATTGTCTAACACCTGGCTAGAATCCCTCTGGATCATTCTTTTCTCTTAGACAACCTGTTTTTTAAAATTTAAAAAATTCATTTAAGACAAAAACTTAAATATATAAAAGAACTAATTAATTTTATGGCAACAAATAAAAACAATGATGATATACGTATAAGATTTTAAATCTTACTTCCATTCCACTATTTCATTCCACTCTTATATAAACAGATAAGTGACATGCAATTTCAGACAACTCTTGAGAACTGGCTTAGATAAACTTCTCTGAATTTAACATCCTTCTATAAAATTCAAAGCCTAATTTTAAATGGTTGCTCAAAGGCAGTGCATTAAACACCTGCCTACTCTTCCCTGTTTTCACCGCCCTCTACAGGTAATACGAGATAGCTGTCATTTGGGCCCAATTCCCCAGCAGTCTCCTTAGGGAAAAGACCTGTAGTAACATTAGCTGTTTCCATTGTTGGCTGCATTTCGGAACATAACATGAAGTTGTCACCTCTATTCCGTCAAGAAAAAAAGTGCAAGTGGGGAAAGCTCAAGTACACTCTCACCGGCCTCGCTTAACAATACAGTCATGTCCTGGCTGCCTTGGGCCTGACACACTCCATTTCTCCGTCGCCACGACAGTCAGTGCACCCACACCTCCAGAACTCAGCCACCCGCCTGCCAGAGTTGGGGTCCCTCCCTGGGAATGGGACCGTCACCTCCAGTAGCTTGGTTATGAGGGCTGCGTAGAGCACTGACAGGGGTCCCAGGAGCTCCAGGTCCCCCGGGGAAGCAGTGACAGAAGAAGGCACAGTGGCAGGTACTGAGTCCATGGTGTAGGGACAGCTGAGCGGAAGCGACGCTTCCCTGCAGAACAGCACAGGACCCTCTCTTTCAACATTTCCTACTTCGGGAGGACCCAGCTCAGGGGGCGGGTAGTGGGAGTGAACTTTGCCTTCCTCCACGGCAGGCGCTTTCTGCCCAAAGCACGTAAAACGCGTCATCAGAGGAAGCCGCTGGGTGGACTGCAGTGAGCAGACCGAGGATGCCAAGGGGCAGGAGGGAGCGGGAAGAACCAACTGCGGAGCCCGGCGGGGGACAGCGCGAGGAGAGTCCAGCGGAAGAGTCCAAATGAAAGGACTCCAGGAGGAAAGAGGCTCACCTGTCCCAGGAACTGGGATAGGACCCGCAATTTAGAAGGCCCTGGAGGAAGCCAGGGAACTAGAAGAAGGGGATAATACGCAGAGACTAGAAAAAAGGAGAAAATCAGGCCTCCCAGCCCTTCCCAGAACAAAACCCTGTTTTCAACGTGTGGAGACACCAGGTACCTGCCCCAAAAGTGCAGACAGAAGAGGAGATGCTTCTCCTGCTCCCTTCTAAAGGACTACTGCTCGGACTGGGCTTTCCTTCCCTACTCACTCCAGTCCTATGTTACTTTATCCACTTGTGGATGACACTCTTTTTAAAAAGCCTTACCCTAAGAAATCATGTCATTAACACCCCACGCCGGTGGCTTCATTTCTGGATACCACATTTTAAGGATGCATGACTTGAGGGAAAGAACAGAATCATGAATAGCCCGAAAAGCATGTGCTAAAAATTGAAGAAACTGGGGACGTTTAACTTGGGGAGGGAATGAACATATGTGGATCTTTAAAAATCTGTCGTCAAGTTGAATATAGTCAATTCAAAAGAACAAGAATAAGCAGGAAAGCACTGAAAAAGAAGAGCAATGAAGGGTACAGGGAGGGCAGACTATATAATCAAATCATGTACCCTCGTCCAAGCCCAAGAATACATAGAGTTTGTAGGACAGAATAGAGACTCCAGAAATAGAGCCATCTGTACTGGACATTTGGGGTACAATAAAAGTTAGTCTGGGGAAAATAGACTTTCTAATAAGTAGCGTTTGCAAATACCACATGGAAAATTATAAAATTGGATTTTTCTCTAATTATTCAAAAGATAAACTACAAATGGATAAGAAACCTGAATGTAAAAATAGAAAATAAACAAGTACTAGAAAATATTGGGTGAAATTTTCTATGTATTATGAGTGGTCAAAACCTGCCTCATTGAAAAAATCTTTCCTGGCTGTATATAAACCTGCTACACATACACACACACACACACATGCACAAACACACACACACACACACATCCATGCAGGTTGACAGTGACAACCTGAGAAAAAATATTTGCAACATATTATTGTCCAAAAAATCATGTTCCTGAAATATAAAGAACATTATAAATAAAATGGCCAGCAAACCTATATAAAAATGGGCTGAAGAAATAAACAGATCTCAGGAAAAGAAATGCAAATAGCTATAACATATGGAAACATGTTCTGCTTAGCTCATAATGAACAAAATACAAATTAAACCACACCAAGATACCATTTCTCACTTGCATTGGCAAGATCCAAACGTTTGACAACATACTCAGTAGGTGAGAGAATGTGGGGGAATACAAATTCTCAGAAACTGCTGATAAGTATACAAAATGATACAACCCTATGGATGAGATTTGGCAACATCTCCCAAAACTGCTTATATTTACCTATTAACTCAACAATCCCACTTTTTTTTTTTTTTTTTTTTTTTTTTTTTTTTTTTTTTTTACTTTTTCAGTGCTGGGAAGGGTACCTAGGGCAAGTGCTCTACTGCTGAGCAATAGTCCCCCAGCCCTAACTTCTAAATATACTGGGATACAAGAACAAATGTTTAAAACTTGTATTTACAAAACTATGTTATTCAAGCATTAATTATAATAACACAAGATAGTCACAAAAGGCTGAAACAACCGTCATCAATAAAAGTTGTTGAATAAACCAAAGAAGAAAGAAAATAATTTTAAATACTGCTAAGAGCTGGTTTCCAGAATACATTTTTTTAAATGAAGTAGAGAAAAATATTTATAGAACACTATTTGTATCTTAGAAAGTGAAAAAAGATGAATATATTTCTTATAGCTTTGAGGTAAAATTGATATGCAATAAATTGCATGTATTTAAAGTGTGTAATCTGATAAATTTGATAAACATGAAATTATGAAATCACCATTATAATCAAGATAATATACACATCCTTTACTTCCAAAAATATTATCATTCTCTAGGAAATTCTGCCCTTTGTCACCCTTCCTTCTTGCCCCCCACATTCCCACTCCTCCAGCAAAATGTCTATGTTAATAGATTGCTTTGTATTCCTCAAGTTTTATGTGTATGGGATAATATATTGTATTTTCTATGGCTTCTCTTATTCAGCATAATTTGAGATTCATCTACATCAGGTAATCTATCAATCATCTATTTTTATTGCTGAGTAGCATTTCATTATATGTACGTACCACAATTTGTCTATCATCTATTGATAGACATTTGGATTTTTTTCCAGTTTGGGGCTTTTACAACTAAAATAGCCAAGAACACTGATATAAAATTCCTTCTATTACTATATAACTTATCTTTTCTTTGGAAAAGAATGGTTGGATATGACTGGTGTATGTTTACCTTTTTAAGAAGGTGATTCTACCACTTTATATCCCCACCAGCTGTGTACCCATCCAGTTCCTCCATCTCTTCTCCAACCACTCAGCACAATTATCTTTAATATTAGCTATTTAATAAGTGTGTAGTGGTAACTCTTATGCTTTAAAATTGCATTTCCCTGATAATTATGTCAAGCATTTTTAATGTCTTTATTTACTATATGTTTATCTTCTTTGATTAAGTGTTATTTTACAGGACTATATTTTTTCTTTCTAATGAGTTCTAAGAGTTCTTCATATATTCGTGATGCAAGTCTTTTATCAGATAAATGCTTTACACTAATTTCCTCCCAGCTTGTGTTTTGTGTATTTCATTCACTTCAAAGTGTATTTTGAATTACAGAGGTTTTAGTTTGATGAATCCCAAATTGTCAAATCCTTTTTAATGCTTTTGTTGTCAAATTTAAAAAATCTTTGCCGAACCTAAGTTCAACAAAAATTTTTCTCTTACTTTTTTCCTAGAGGTTTTGTAGTTTTGAGTTTAATATTTAAGTCTGTGAGTTAATTCAGGTGTCTAATGCAAGGCATGGATCAATATTTTGCGTATAAATATGCAGTAATTTCAGTACCATTTGCTGAAAAAACTTTCCATTCTCTACTTGTCTTTCCATCTTTGTCAATGACTGTTGCCATATATATGTGTATCTATCTCTGAATTCTTGGCTCTGTTCCAATGTTTTGTCTGCGATCCTAATTACTGTAGCTTTAGAATATTTTTTTTTCTTTTTCCCTCTTTGTATGGTACTAGGGATTGAACACAGGACCTTGCATATGCTAGGCAAGTGCTCTACCACTGAGCTACATCCCCAGCCCTAGCTTAAGTCTTGAAGCTACGTATTCTAGGTCTGTTGCAATCAGCTTGTCATTTTCTACAAAACTCTGCTGGGATTTTGATTGGAATAATGTTGACTCTGGTGATTAAACTGGGATGAATGGAAACCTTAGTCTTCTGACTCATAAATTAGGTATCTCTTTCCATTTAGGTTCTCTTTAATTTCTATCAGCAATATTTTATAGTTTTTAATATATACATTTTAGTTTTTGCCATCTTTATGTTTAAATACTTCATATTTTTATTCTATTGTACATAGAAATCTTTAAAATTTCAATTTCTAATTATTCATTGTTAATATATAGAAAATATAATTGCTTTTAGATGTAAACTTTACAATAGCTTTTTTCTAGATCATACCAGATTTTATCTATATATGTTCATGTTATCTGAAAATAAAGAGAATTTTATTTCTTCCTTTCCAATCTGAGTTCATTTTATTTCTTTTTCTTGCCTTAGTATACTAGCTATTTCCTTACTGCACTCCAGTACAATGCTGAATAGATGTAATGTGAGTAGACATCTCTGTTTGGTTTCTGATCTTGGGGAAAAGTATTCAATTATCAACCATTAAGTATGAGGTTAGCTGCATTTTTTTCAGAGGATGTTTTAAGCTCCCTTCTATTCCTAGTTTGTTGTTTGTTTTTTCTACATCAATAATCAATGCTGAGGGGCTGGGGTTGATACTCAGTAGTAGAGCACTTGCCTAGCATGTGTAAGGCAATGGGTTCGATTCTCAGCACCGCATATAAATAAGTGAATAAAATAAAATCAATCAACATCTAAAAAATTTTTTTAAATAATAATCAGGGCTGGTTTTTTTTTTTTTACATGTCGATGGGATTTATTGTCACCTACTTGTACATGCACACAAAATAACAATATAATTTGGCCAATATTACTCCCCAACATTTTCCACCTCTGCTATATTTTTTAAATGCTTGTTTTGTATCTCTTGAGCTGAATACAAAAATTGTGCTTTTAGGTACATCAATGTGGTAAATTTCATTGATTTTCAATTGTTAAATAAATTTTGGATTCTTGACATAAATCCCCATCATCAGTCTAGTTTTTGTCTATGATGTATTTTCCTTTTACATATTGTTGTATTTGACTTAAATTTTTGTTTAGAATTACTGTACAGGTTCATTGAAGATCCCGTGAGAGGTCTGTGGTTTTCTTTTCTTGTTATATTTTTGTCTTGGTTTAGTGTAGTGATAACACTGGCTTCATAGGAGAAATATTTCCTTGCTTTAATATTCTACAAGGGTTTAGTATTACTAATACTATTAGGAATTAGTATCATTTCTTCCTTACAGGTTTAATTGGATCACCAATAAAGCTGTCTGTGTCTTATTTTTTTTTTCTTTGTAGAAAGGTCTTTACCTATACCTTCAATTTCTTTAATAGTCAACAAGGTTTATGAAGATGTCTGTTTTTCTTGAGTCAACTTTTGCAATTTGTGGCTTAAATGGAATTTCTTCATTTCAACTAAATTGTCAAGTTAATTAACATAAACTGTTCATAATATCCCCATTATCAGTCTAGTATCTGTGGAATCTGTAGTTATATCCCTTCTCTGATTTTGGATATTGGTAATCTGTGTCTCCTCTTTTATTTCCCTTGCTATATGTTGATCAATTTTATTCATCTTAAAGAACTAGCTGTGGGTTTCATGGATTTTCTCTTATTTTCCTTTTTCAAAATTTCACTGACTTATGGTCTTTATTATATCTTTTTTTCTTGCTTACTTAGAGATTAACTTATTTTTCCTTTTCAAGTTTCTCATAGTAGGAACTAAAGTCAATGACTGGAGACTTCTTTTTAATAAAGCTATCTGGGCCTGGTAGTGCTATAAATTTTCCAATAACGCTTTAGTGACATTGCACAAATGGATATGTTGTTTTCAGTTTTATTCAACTCAAAATATGAATTTCTTCTCTGATTTATTTGACTCAAAAATTATTTAGCAGTGGGGGCTAAGGTTGTAGCTCAGTGGCAAAGTGCTTGCCTCACATGTGTGAGGCACTGGATTCGATCCCCAGCACCACATGAAAATAAATGTACTGTGTGTTCATCTACATATATATATATATCAGCCTGGCACTTAAGTTTCCAAATATTTGGGAATTTTCCATTATTGACTTCTCATTTTATTGTGTTCAGAAAATAAGCTTTGCCTGTCTTTGAATACTTTTATATTTACTGATAATTTTTTTTTAAGATCCAGAATATGGTTTATCTTGGTAAATGTTACAAGTGCACTAAGAAGAATAGGTATTCAGCTCTTTGGGGGTTTTCTATAAATGTCAATTAATTTCAAATGGATGGATTGATTATATCATTTATACTTTCTACAACCTTACTTTTATTTTTCGTTTTCTGCCAATTGCTGAGGAGAGGATATTGAAATCTCTAAATGTAATCCTATATTCATCATTTTCCTCTTAATTCTATCAATTTTTATACTTCATGTATTTTGAAGGTCTAATATTAAAAGTACAAGCACTTGGGTTTATTATATAATCTTGACTGACTCCTTTATCATTAGGAAATAACTTTCTTTAGTCCTGATGATATATTTTGCCCCACAACCTCATTTGGTTTAATGTAGCTACTCCAGATTTCCTTGACTAGTGTTTAACATGAGATACCTTTCTCAATCATTTTAATTTTGACTTCTTTGTGTCTTTCTATTTACAGTGTTATTCCCATAGACCTCTATTTGGGTCTTGCTTCTTTAGGCAATATGACAATCTCTGTTTTTAACTGATGTATTTAGATACTTTCCACTTAATAGGATTACTGCTGTGCATAGGTGTAAGCTTAATATAATCTTCTATTTGTTCCTTCTGTTCTTTGTTCTTTTTCTTTTCTTTCTGTCTTCTTTTGCAGAAATACCACTATCGGTATTTTTAGTGACTCCTCTATTGGCTTATTAAGCTATAACTCTGTTTTCTAATCTTAGTGCTTCAGGGTTTAGAATATACATCTTTAATTTGTCACAATCTACCTTCAGATGATACTATAGTACTTCACATATTCAATAAGAATGTTACAATAGTTACTACCCTTCTGAGATTTATACTGTTATCATGTATTTTACTTTACATGTTTTCTAAGTCCCATACTACACTGATATTGTCTTTAAACAGTCAATGACTTTTTAAAATGTTCAAATAAGAAAAATTATTTTGAATATTTATGCACACAGTCACCATTTTCAGTGTTCTTTACTCCTTTTTCCATTATTTCCATCTGCTGTATGGTGCAAGTGTAGGGTGAATTCTTTCAGCTTGTATGTCAGTACAAGTCTTCATTTTAGAAAGATATTTCACTGGGCATGATATTATTGGCCAACATTATTGCTCTTCAAATATATTAAAGGTATCACTCCACTATATTCTCTTATGCCTAATTTCTGACAATAAATCTGATGTCATCCTTAGTTCTTTTCTACATAAAAGTCTTCTCTAACTGCTAAGATTGCTCTTTGTCACTGGTTTTGAGCAATTTATTTATGATATAATATACCTTGATATAGCTTTATTCATGCTTTTTGTACTCTAGTTCCATTTAATATCTTGGATCTGCAGATTTACAGGTTTTTTTTATTTTTTTTATTGGTTATTCAAAACATTACAAAGATTGCAGAATCACATCGGTTACACATCCACATTTTTACATAATGCCACAATAGTAACTGTTGTATTCTGCTACATTTCCTATCCTCTACTATCCCCCCTCCCCTCCCCTCCCATCTTCTCTCTCTACCCCATCTACTGTAATTCATTTCTCTTCTTATTTTTTCCCATTCCCCTCACAACCTCTTATATGTAATTTTGTATAACAATGAGGGTCTCCTTCCATTTCCATGCAATTTCCCTTTTCTCTCCCTTTCCCTCCAACCTCATGACTCTGTTTAATGTTAATCTTTTCCTCCTGTTCTTCCTCCCTGCTCTGTTCTTAGTTGCTCTCATTATAGCAAAGAAGACATTTGGCATTTGTTTTTTAGGGGTTGGCTAGCTTCACTTAGCATAATCTGCTCTAATGCCATCCATTTCCCTGCAAATTCAATGATTTTTGTCATTTCTTAGTGCTGCATAGTACTCCATTGTGTATAAATGCTACATTTTTTTTTATCCATTCACCTATTGAAGGGCATCTAAGTTGGTTCCACAATCTAGCTATTGTGAATTGTGCTGCTATGAACATCGATGTGGCAGTATCCCTGTAGTACACTGTTTTAAGGTCTTCAGGGAATATTCCGAGAAGGGCAATAGCTGGGTCAAATGGTGGTTCCATTCCCAGCTTTCCCAGGAATCTCCATACTGCTTTCCATATTGGCCGCACCAATTTGCAGTCCCACCAGCAATGTACAAGATTACCCATTTCCCCACATTCTCGCCAGCACTTGTTGTTGTTTGACTTCATAATGGCTGCCAATCTTATTGGAGTGAGATGGTATCTTAGGGTGGTTTTGATTTGCATTTCTCTGACTGCTAGAGATGGTGAGCATTTTTCCATGTACTTGTTGATTGATTGTATGTCCTCTTCTGAGAAGTGTCTGTTCAGGTCTTTGGCCCATTTGTTGATTGGGTTATTTGTTTTCTTATTGTTTAATTTTTTTGAGTTCTTTGTATACTCTGGATATTAGGGCTCTATCTGAAGTGTGAGGAGTAAAAATTTGTTCCCATGATGTAGGCTCCCTGTTTACCTCTCTTATTGTTTCTCTTGCTGAGAAAAAACTTTTTAGTTTAAGTAAGTCCCATTTGTTGATTCTTGTTTTTAACTCTTGTGATATGGGTGTCCTATTAAGGAATTTGGAGCCCAACCCCACAATATGTAGATCAGAGCCAACTTTTTCTTCTATCAGACGCAGAGTCTCTGATTTGATATTAAGCTCCTTGATCCATTTTGAGTTAACTTTTGTGCATGGCGAGAGGAGTGGATTCAGTTTCATTTTGTTGCATATGGATTTCCAGTTTTCCCAGCACCACTTGTTGAAGATGCTATCCTTCCTCCATTGCATGCTTTTACCCCTTTATCGAATATAAGATAATTGTAATTTTGTGGATTGGTTTCTGTGTCCTTTATTCTATACCATTGGTGCACCTGCCTGTTTTGGTACCAGTACCATGCTGTTTTTGTTACTATTGCTTTGTAGTACAGTTGATGCATGTATACACTATGTAACATTTAAATCAGGTTAAATATATCTACCTCCTCAAACATCATTTATGGTAAAACTTTCACAATCTTTTCTTCTAGTACTCTGAAATGTACAGTATGTTATGGTTACCTATAGTCCCCTACTATTCTCTCTGCTCTTATTTGAAAGTTTCCATGATAAAAATACTAAAAATAATTTTTAAATTAAGATATAACTTCAAATATTTAAAGGATTTCTATGTAGAAAAGAATTCAATTTTATAGAGGAAATCATGTGGAGGAAAATTTGGAGTCAATACAAGGATGAACTAGACAACAGAAGAACAAATAGCCTTGTAAGAGAGTGACTCATGCTAGGAAATACTGGTGTACAGGCCTCATAACTATTCGTCAGGGCCACAGTAAAGAAAATTACAGCAATGAGTGAGAAACTAGACTAACAGCCTTCCAAGGTTTCTTCTAACACTAAGATTCTACTAAGATTCCATTGATCAATGAATTTGATTGGTGCACATTCCCAAACACATCAGAGCCTATTACTCTCCAGTCCTATCAGATATCATACTACTTGTTTAAGATTTTACATTGACTTGTTCATAATTTTTGCATATATTTGTTAAGTCCTTTTCTTAAGCCTTTCAAAAATCACAATCATGCCTTACACCTGTTAGATTCTTTTAGTACTTGCACAATGTCCTGTACATACTGGGCCATAAAAATGCCTTTTTGAAGGCTCCTTTCAAATCAGTCTCGTAACATTGTGCCTCTTCTTTGCCACTCACGTCAATGTCTTACCTATCACCGCAAAATCACTGACCATACCTGCACCACATTTGTGTACCCCGACCTAGACCTAGAGGAGGGCTCTGTGCATACCTAAAAATATGAATAAAGAAATCCTTCCCATATCGTGAGGCTGTAAACTTTCCAAGTGATGTTGATTCATTCTGATAATCAAATTATGACTGTGGAAGACTGGGCTTTAATCACTGGAAATATCATTATTCTAACTGCCTGGCTTGTACATACTCCTTACCCAGGTGGCTGCCACCACCATGAACAAACATGGAGCCAACTGAAAAATGATTCATTTCTCCCCATCACATCTTTTCCACCCTGGTGGTCTTTCCTCCCCAGGTATTCATTGTCTTTATACCACCTCTGACTGCCTACATGAGAATTAGGGGGTGCGTGGGGGTAAAACCCTACAAAATGCCAGACACCTCACCTTGTCAAATCATTTAATTCTTATGATTGGTGTAAGCATTATCTACATTTTTCAGATGGGGAATCTGATATTCAAAAGTTTAGTTATTTGCCCAAACTTCTAAATGATAACCTTGGGATTTGAAACCAGATCTACCTGGCTTCAAAATCTATACATTTTACAAGAAAAACAACAACATCACTTTTCTTACACAAGTCTTGAAATAACACAACCTACAGGAAACAACTTCAGTTGAGAAGGATTCCTGTCACAATGGCCCTAGGACCATCTTATCTTCCAATCTCTAAAAGCTTTCTCATTCCTATAATTAAACTCTAAAAGTCCAATATCAACAAATACCATGAGGGGGAGGTAAGTCCTAAAATGCTTAGATAAGCTTCTAGACAGATTAAATGTCTTGTTTGGATCATGATTTTCTTTAGAAAGGTCAGCCTTAAGTGACTCTTTCTAAGAAACAGATCTAACCTAATTCCTTTCATTCTTAAAACTTTCTAAGGATTCCCACTCTTAATGGTCTAATGCTACTTTGGCTCATGACTTCCTTTAAGATTTGCTGGCCTCTCCAACAGACTATCCCCCTCCAACTTCACACTTTATACAACACCAACTAATCACATTCTCCTGTCCTCCCCAAATATCCTTTTCTTCATGTTTCCATTTCTCTGAACACATTTCTTCTGACTGCCAGATTCCCCCACCATCCTCCACCCCAGCCTGTCTAATCAACAACAAACCACATGTCACACTCCTGTTTGCCCTTTGCCTGTGCTTCAAACACATCTCAACTACTTTCTGACCTTATTGATCACCCTTCCAACCATAATAAATGCATTTATGGACAATAATGTTCTACCATCAAATAAATACCTCTCTTTCTGCCATTATCTTACTGTGTTTCAAGTGAATGCTATTATCTCCCTGCCAGAATGAAAGATTCTGAGGGGAAGAACCAAGTTTTTACAGGTGTACAAATGTCCAGCCTTGGTAGACAGCAAATCTTCCTCATATGCTAAACTAAGTAGCCATTAAGCCACACCCCTATGGCTTTTGTTTTAGGAGCTATCTACTCAAAGGGTCAGGAGTCATTTTCATAAAGACATTTTAAGTTCTTCACTTCATGACCAGAAGCCACTTAAAAACTAATAAATAATCAACATTCTAATTGAAGAAACTATGTCAAACTTACCATCTTAGTGAAATAAAGCAAGAATGAATATAACAAGGAAAGCATGTTGTCCAAAAGGGTGGAATCTGCTGGCTCTTCCTCTACTTGGTTTTCTGTATCAGCATCATCAACAGGAGTACCTTCTGTAATAAGTAACTCTAAAATTGAAAGGGGAAATGGCTATTTTATTTTATGCTATAGAATAAGAATTGCCTCTCTTCAGTTTCAATATTCATCGAGTGTTTCACTAAATATATGAGTCACAGTGCCTGGAATATGCGGCTCTCCTAAAGACAATTAACACAGAGAAGAAAACTTCAAAATCCTAACTAGAGCAGTCAGACCCTTCAATTATAAAATGAACAATCTCCAGTCTACTCTCCACTACTTCCATGGCCATACAACTGCTATCAGAACAATATTTACTAAAGGAAAATTTTTAAAACCAGAGATATATAGACAGGGTCACATTCAACAAACATGGATTTAGTGCTGGTGAAACTTTGTGTTAAAAATTTTAGGAAAGCTGAAAGAGAGGGAGTCTTGGTTTGCAGATTTACAGGTGGAATGAGCCAAGGCTTAACACAGCATCTGGCACCTGGCAGAGATACTCAACAACTATTTATTGAGTGGACAGATGACAGCTATTTAAAAAGAACACAGTAATACCAAGAGATACTAAAGGGAATTGGGTACAGACCTGCATTGAGGCTCTGTGAATGAGGTAGAATTCCAGTTAGACCTGAGAGCTTGTAGGGGTGGAATTTCAGTATGAGTTACATGAGCCTGGGGTACGTTTGATTAAAAAGCTAGGAGTCCAACATGCAGTTATTAAGAAGTTGGACCAGTTGGGCTGGGGATGTGGCTCAAGCAGTAGTGCACTCGTCTGGCCATGCGGCCAGGGTTCGATCCTCAGCAACACATACAAAAAAAAAAAAAAGATGTTGTGTCCGCCGATAACTAAAAAATAAGTATTAAAACTAACTAACTCTCTCTCTCTCTTTCTCTCTCTCTCTCTAAAAAAAAAAGGAAGTTGGACCAGTTGCCTCTAAGGTCTTTCTCAACCCTGAGATTCCATTCACTACTATTTTTTTAAGCTTTTGCCTAATTTTTAAAATTTTTTTTTTTAGTTTTTGATGGACCTTTATTATATTTATTTGTATGCAGTGCTGAGAATCAAACCCAGTGCCTCACATGTTAGAAAAGCACTCTACCACTGAGCTACAACCCCAGGCCCTCCATTCACTATTGGTCTATGAATTTGACTGCTGGTGAAGTCTGCCCATTGGCTCAGCATCTCAGCACCTGAGACACATTAAATGACATTTGGGAAGATTTTACCTATAAAGGTGATTGACATCATTTTGTGGTGGAACCTAAAAGGCCAGGGAAATAATTCATGCTTAATTTTGTAAGCCAAGTTTTCCCTAATCTTGAAAGTTTTGGAGCATGAAAATAACAAATCTTAATGGTGCGTGATTCATTTTCAGAACCTTATGGAGTTAAAGACAGTTCAGAAGTCAGTAGTGTTCATATATGGATGCAATGTCTTCTGGAAAATGGGAGAACTGATATGTTATTCCTTCTCAAATTAACTGAATTCCCCCTGCTATGAGTTCTCCTACACTGTGTGTGTGCAGATGGGGGGGGGGTCAGAATCAGTGCTGCTAAGCCCTGCACTGGTGCAGGATAATGCTATAGCTATGCTTACAGACCAGAACCTTTAAAAACACAAAATACAGTAATTATGGCTTCATAACACCATACTGGATGGATAAAATAAAACAATTAGTCATCATCTAATTTACTGATAAAATGAGAGTGAGCAACACAAAAGTAGAATGCTGTTGATGCCATTATTGGGGATTTTTTTGAAAAATTGTTTCTCATCTCCCACTGGATACTGTGCACTATGATGAAGTATTCATAAGTGTCAGTCTAAAATGGATTGCAGTTCTGTACTGTTTCCTGTAAGTATATAGTATAAAGGATCTGGACCATTGACTGCATTTGAAAAAGTTTAATTACCATGTCCAGGAAGCAAGTCAAAACAGGACTTGAGCTATATAAATTCCATTTAGAAGAAAAGGGAAAAAACACAGAATTTATGAGGCTATGAACAGTGATTCTCAAGCTAACTTGTACCAGGCCAGACTTTCCTGGAAGGAAAAACACAGATTGTGGGTCCCACCCCCAGAGTTTCTGGTGCTGTTGGTCTGGTTGAAAATTACAGTTTTAGAGCATAAAGCCTTTGAAGAATAATATTTTAGTTGTAAATGGTTTACACAAGCTAGTCATAGCTAAACATTTGCTTTTAGGTGAGTTACAGTCTCTGGCCTATTTTTGATTTCTAGTCATCTTTATTCTTGATTTTCTCTCACTTAAGAGATTTTTTTTTTAACTCACATGTACCTATATCACTCTCTGCTCTACTTTGTATCTTTGGCAACAAATATCCTTGAAAGCCTTCATTATGATAATGCCTCTACTTTGTAGAGAAAAATTGGCAAGCTTTACCTGGGTCTAGTTTCTCAGTATTTGGGATCTGAGACACTTCTAAGACACCCATGTCCTCAGTCACAGGTTGACTCAAGAGGCTGGGCTCTTCAGGATGGTTCATATTTAAATGATGACTCAGGAGGCGAGGCTCTTCATGAAGATTTCGATAAAGATGATTTGTGTTCTCTTTAGGAAAATCATCTTCATGGGGTGGCTGCATCTCTAGAGGGGAGAAGAATGCATTGAGCCAGCTGGATGACACTATCTACCCCCACTTAAGCCCAATGATCAGCACTCCCCCTCAGCACGCAGCTTCAGATACCTCAACACTGCCCTCCATGTCCTGGCATGCGCCCATGAGAATAACTGGGCAAGGATACGGGAGGGTTAATTGTTTTCATCCCATTTAAAGGATGACTGAATTATAGTCATATATAAAAAGAAGTCATATATATATATATATAAAGAAGCCTTTAATCCAAAGTATTTCATAAACAAATACATTTATGATAGAGGCTTCAATAACTTACCTTCCCTTGGCAAACCAACATACACCCACATGAATAAATGTGCAGAAGATAATTCTGGTCCAGAACAAGAATGTGAAATGTCTATTCTGCTCAGAAATAACAGAAACTCTTTCATTTACAAGTGTGCTGGTCTCACCAAGCCAGTATAGAGAAAGGAATTCCGTAAGTCTAGCTTGCTAATGTGTCTTTCAAATATGTTCAAAGTAACCTAGGAGCCAAATGGTGAACCTATCTCCTTCCTGAGCTCAGGACATAGACCAATAGGATCCAGAGCAAAGATTATCTCCTTACAGCATCATATTCTACCCTGAACATTCACTTGTACTTTGCATTCTTATCCAAAATATATCTGCTTTGATTAAATGTACAACTGTTTTCTTCCCCAAATTATCAGGTAAAATTAGCATTCTTGGGAAGTAAATTTTTCCAATGGCTTTATGTCCTTCTGGAATTCTTATCATATACTCTCAGTTGAAATATTTCATTTTGAAAAACAATGGATAGAGATGATCAAATATAAAACCAGGAAACAGAAAGGTTTTATCAGGATATTGGCTCATTGTCAGTTTGACGAATATTTAATTGAAAGGCTTCTATGTGTCAAGCACTACATTATAAGGCTTGTCATCCTGGTTCCATCCTTGATTAATATGAATTCAAGGACCTTAGAACCCAGTGGAGTAAAACCAGAATAAGTGACCTCTCCCCCAAGAGACTGGAAATAGCATGGTATCCACAAAAGATAAATGCTGGGGAGGGGAATTCAGGCAAGCTATCCATTAAGAGTTATTCTAGGGCTAGGGTTGAGTGACAGAGCACTTGCCTAGTGCAGGTGAGGCACTGGGTTCGATCCTCAGCACCATAATCTCATAAAAAGAGATTAAATTCTAAAAAAAAAAGAAGTTATGCTAGTCACTCCACACCCAAATGATCTAGTACAGATATTTTATGATTCAGAAATTATGTTTAATAAAGCCCTTTTATAATTTTAACATAAAATCTGTACTGTTAACAGGTCTACTTTTGTGCATTAGTTTCTCATTTATATCTTTCTCTTTAGCTATTTATAAAATTTCTCTTTGAACATGCTAACCAATCCCAACTGTCCTAAAGGAAAAAAAGAATAAGCAATGTCCTTTCATGCTCTAGCCCCAAAGAATGAATAAAGGAACATATGGGGCTCCTGAGTCAGCCTTCTTTCTCCTTTAGGCACATGGAAACTGAACAGAACTTTACAATAATACACAAAAACACCTGGATGGAACAACTCCTTTTCTCCAGCTCAAGCCGCAGGCAGGTATTTACCTTCAGCTTTAGCCCAGATTTCCTCTAGAGGAGGTGCTGTTATCAATGGAGCAGTTTCTTCCACTGTGGAGTGCTTGTACCTCACAAAATAGATCAAGTATTGGATATCATCAAGCACGGCAGCCTCTTCAAATATGTTACTTTCCTTTATTCCTATGTCTCTAATATCATCCACACGATTATCAAGCATTTGCTCTGCTACGCTCAAAATGTGTGACTCAGAGGCACAGAAGACCTTATCTAGAACTTTTTCCACGTTATAGGGCAGGCTCTCCTGCTGTGCCAACTTCAGCTTTAATGACATTTCCTGCAACATGGCTTCCAGTTCTTGGACATCAAAGTACCTCAGGAAGCATTGCAAGGACTTTTGTTCTGTAAAGAAGCTGCAGATTATGGGCAAATCTTCCTCCTGATTGCTAAGCTCTGGCTTTAGGGCTATATGTGGACTCTGTGGGAATATATCATCTTCAAGGTCTGCAGAAGCAGGACCCTGGCTTTCTGCATCCGTGATATGCCCTATGTCCTCAAGGTCCTCTTTTGAGATTTCTTTTCCAGTAGCCTTTTCTGTAGACCCTAAAGTGTTCAGATGTTCCTTAGGGTTGTCTTTTTCAAGATCGTCAGAATTTTTAACCTGAAATACTTCACTTATACATGAAGTCTGAGTGTTTTCCTCATCACTTCCATCAAAGAGTCCCTGGGCTTCCTCATCTGCCAGAGGACTTTCCTCCTTTCCCATTTCCATATTACCTCGTTCCTTGTCCATCATGTCTACCCTTTTGGCTGTGGTTTCACTTTTCTTAAAAATCTCCCAAATTATACTCATTTCTTGTTTGTTTTCTTTGGTTTCTAGATCAGGATTGATAGTCTCTAAAATTGCTTTCTCAAGAACGTGCTGGTTAACATTCTGAATCCCAGAATGTTTTCCTTTTGACTGTTTTGCACTTACAGCATTTTCATCCTCCGGTAGCTCTTCAGGGGGATAATAACCCTCCTCTACTGCTGCTGGCCTTTCGGTATGGAGACCCCATACTTCTACCTCGTCAGTTTGCTCTGTTTTTTTAATTTCCTGTGTCCCCTGTGTTGCCTTATGCTGAATCAATTCTTCAGCCGAGGACTGCTCTTTACCCTCATCCTTGGAAAGCCCTATCTTCTCATTTACATGACTAACTGTAACAATCACATCTCTTTCTTGTTGCCAAGAAAGATTTTTTCCAGGATTGGGGACCTCTTCTTGTGGTTCTCTTAACAAACCAATTCCATCTGGAGAGGAGAATCCAGATTGATTTTCAGTTTTCAGAACTAGTCCCTCTTTAATTTCCTGAGGTTGATGCTCCACTGAGTCTATGTGCAGGGTTGGTGTATTTACTGAACCTGGCTCCTCCATTCCATCTTTGGATGCATCATTTTGATAATCTCCCAGGAATGTTGCAATACCCAAGGATTCTGGTGGTTTACTCTGTTCTTGGGTCATCAGACTCCCTACAGCTTTATGTAGAGATTTATTCTCTAAGCTATCTTCCAAAATCTTCTCTCCAGGTGAAGAGAGTTCTTCATTCACTTCTTTTGAGTCTTTTGAGATATGGATAACTGCTTCTTTTAGGTCATTCTCTTTGTTTTCAAAGGCTGATTTTAATGTGTCCTTGCCCTTTTCAACAGCTGGCAATGAGCTGAGCTTATTGCTTTGGGGAGAAGTATATGCAATCATCCCTTCTATCTTCTCATCCTCTAATTCTGAAACATCTTGCATCAGGTGCTTCTTAGCCTCCTGAACATCTGTCTCTTTTCCTTTAATATGAAGTTCGATGTCTACTTTTGGCTCTTCATCATTATCTGTCTTAGCGGTTTCCACAAAAAGACCATATTCTGCACTTTCAGGATAAATATAATCTGTTGCTCCTTGTGGTTTCTTCTGTTTTCTATCTGGAACTAAAGCTTCCTCATCTTCTTTTTCTAATTCTGAATAAGAATTCCCCAAATCCATCATATCTGTTTTCTTGTCGCCACCTGTGCCAATAAATAAAGTATCCTCCAAGGTTGTCAGTATATTTTTATCATCATCCTTGATGCCTGGGGGCAGAGTTACCTCAACCTTATCTTCTTCATTTGAATTCTGCTCTTCACCTATTGAATATTTTTCCACTCCAAACTCCACTGGGAATTTCATGCCTTCTTCACTTATAAAGGTTAGTAACGGGAGCTCCCCAAAGCTTTCCTCATTCTCCTCTTCTTCCTTATCAAATGCATAATAATCAGCATCCAATTCCTCATCATCAAAATCATCTTCTAATGAAGTTACCAGTCTGGTCGTCTCATCATCAGACACAAGTGCATCAGCAGTAGAGCCAAATTTGGTTTTCAATTCTAATGTCATTTCTTTTTTCAAAAGTGTATAAGCATCAGTCTTCTGTTCGTTTGAGACCTGAGAACTGTTGCTGGTTTTGTTGTTTTCACTTTCTGGCACTTTCAATTCATCTTGTAGTATTTCTTCAAAGGGTTCAAATGAAGTTTGTTCACCCTGAGCATTATCTGTTTGACTATCTGCATGAGGATGGTTCTTCTGAGCCAAAAATTGTTCCTCAAGATCCATAGTGTTTTCTGAGAATGCACTTTCAATTTGCTCTGAGTTTGCTACTACTGGTTTAGGTTCAGGTTCAACGTCCTGGGAGACTTCAGGAAATTGTTCCACTTTTTCTATAGCTTTCTCAGAATCTTCATTTGCAGAATCATACAATTCCAAAAATCCTAGAAGTTCTACATTATAATTATCAAAATCATCTCTTCCACCATCAAAACAGAAAAAATCTGTCTCCTGTAAGGAAAAGGAAAACATTAGTGTGTCAATAACAAAGTGTCACAAAAGCAAACTCATCCACCTCCCAAATTCAGGATTGGTTCTAAAGAATCTTTGGGGTCAACCAGATTACCCTCCTCCAACCCCCATTGGCTAACTCCATCTATGGCTGAGTAAATCTGTCTTTTTCTAGACTACAGTGTTAGAAAGTCTATTCTTTCTTTCTTTCTTTTTTAACATGCATCATATTCTTTAAAAAGCATAATGAGTAAAAATGGTGACAATTTGGTCTCCAACAGCCTGACTCTTGGGTCTCTCTCAATTTGCTCTGAGCATAAGTAGGGAAAGGCAAGGTATCACTTATAGGATCCTCCAGCTCTTAATATCTACACCTATGTTTCAGGAATTTAATTCTTAATCATTTGCTCAGGAGAAGCTGGAAGATCCTGCAGCATTGAGAAAGATGAATCAGTTTTAAAGTATCTTACTGAGATACAAGTACATTTGATGGAATAAAGAATGATATTAAGGAGGCTCCTCACATTATTATTACCACAAGAACAAACTGAAAACAAGATTCAACAAGTCATACACCTTCCTCTTCATCAGGGTTTCACAGTCACTAAGATCTCTCTCAGAACTATCTATATATTTATCTAGTCTTCCTTCTTGCCACTAGTAAGCAAATTGACATATAAAAGGAGCCATAGTATAAATGGAAATTTTTCAAAAAATTTCCATCTCCTAATTAAATCTTCTTAATATTCTGTGGGGGTTCTGGGGGTGGGGGAGGCAGTTCAATGTAGTAGGGATGAGTGATTTCCTCTCCCCATCACATGCATTTCTAAGCCATGAGGGATGCATGTAATGGGAAACATAATGAGAAGGCAGAGTTCAAAACAAATGAGTTCTCTGTAATCAGTGAACTGCTGTCACAGCTTAAATCCCAAGAACTAACTCTCTTTACCAACATTGAAGTCCAATAAGCAACAGAAGTGATTTTATGGCCCCTGAGATTATGAAGAAATTTTAGGAACAGCAACAACAAACAGGATGACTTTATCCATTCACCCCATCCAATCTAAGAACTATCCTAGCCTAGCAGCTTGCATATTCTACAGCCACTACAAAGAGCTGCCCAAAGATGTTTTAATGTTGGTGGGCATCAATTACTACACAATTTAAAACTCTAGAAAATAATCATCTGAAGTGAGAATTCTAGAACACGAAATCCTTTCAGTCACAAAATCAATTTAAGTCAGAGCACAATACAGGAATGCTGTATAAAGGAAGCAGTTGGGGCCTTAAAAGATCTAAGACTGAACATCACCTGAAACGCTCAGGTCCCCTTTTCCAAATCTGTAACATGACTATGATCCCATATATGACTAAGAATAAGAAAACCTTTGTAAGTACATATTTCTAGCCTAGTATAAAAGTTAGAGTTTATTAATTTAAACTAAATATACTTAAAATGTCTAATAACTATCCAATGAGTAGTTTTCAAGTTGGAATACCTCCTTTTGCCTGTAAAATGAAATTATTTACCTCTTAAATTTAATAGCCAAGTACAAATATATTAAATTATTTATTTTTCACATATAAAACAGAAGAGAAAAGCCCTATAGTTGAGTAAACAGCCTTCTACAAGAATATCTATTTCAATATATTAGAAAACTCTCAGATTATAATATAATCACCCTTGAATGCCTTTCAAAGTTTTTTTTTTAATAGGTAGTCTAATTTCAAATGAAAATCTGATACACAAATGTTATAAACACATTATAAAACTTTCAGAAGCAGTTAACTGAATATAACGGATGGATTTACAAGCCAGTTTACAATTGAGAACAAAAAAGAAATCCATAACTTACATCTGTTGGAATTTGTAGCTCTTCTTTAGTATATTCACGAACTACCTGGATGAAATCTTTTGGAAAATATGCAAAAATATGGCCAACCTATAGTGCAAAAGAGACAAATATCAAATAAATTCTGTACAAGGAATATAAATAAGAGATTCTCAGAAGTGGCAGGAAATATACACATAATAGATAGGTATATGGTATAACCAAGAAAGAAAGTTTTTATAACAATTACACTGAGATTATTATTCCAAATAAAAATTAAGTACAGAACTGTTAAAACAACATTTCCAACCACTGAAGTTTTCTTTTTTACATTTAGCTTAATTCTCAACACAGAGTATATAAAGTTAAGACTTCTGAAGTAAATAAAAGATCTGCATAGGAGATTATTGTATATTATATGGTTAAAACTATATAAATCAAAGCTGGTTATAAATGCAATTCCAAATAACCTCTAGCAAGAATTTACCTGTACATTTTGTAGCATTGCTCATAAACCAATATTTATGTCTTTCTTAACCAATACACAACAGTCATGAAAATTAATAAGTGAAAACAATACAAAATCTCTAAAATGTATTACCACTATAGCAAATGTATTGATAGTATATGCTTTCTAGCTTTTTTCCAAATCTACTTTTATAAGTACTTGGGGAGAAAATAAAATTACAATATAATGCATACTAAACCACATATCAAGCTTCAGTTTCACCCAAAATAAATCCTCTGCAGAAAAGAACCCCATTTATTTTCAGCACAAACAGCTAAATTATATGAAGTTACATAAAATGTACAAAAGGTATATAAAGTTCCACTTGAGAAAGACACTCTTATTACTAACTACTGACTAAAAGGAACAGAAGATTCTTGCCAATAATTAAAGGAAAATGATAGGCAAATCAAACGCCCAAAAAAGAAAATTAAAAAAGGCATCTTATCACTAACTCTAAAATATCCCCATTCATGAATGTTCTTGTTATATCTAGAAACCATCTGAGAGCCAGTATTAGTGGGAGAATACTGCCATGAAGATTAGATAAGACAGAGCAATTAAAAGCTTCATCACTGGCAGATAAAGTCTGAGACTCTAGAAAACCAACAACATTGCAGAATGAAAACTAAAAACTCAAAAGGAGAATCATTTTGAAACCTAAAGAGTTTTTAATTTCCTAAGTATAACATTCATGACATGAGAGGCGAGTTTGAGGGGAAATACACTTTTCCCTTCTGATAAAAATTCTATTAAGGTTAAATTTGGAAAAGGAAAAAAAAACAGAGATGTATGGAGAAAGGAAACACATTTATCTCTTCTTAATCTGTGTCAATTGAGACCATAGATTATATAAAGCTCCATAATTACACACTGGGTGGTATCCCATTTCTTGTGATATGAAAAAAAAAGAAATGATGCAGAATCACGGAGGTTCATGACTGGAAATAATTTTTAAATACCTAATTTTGCTTCCATACATCATCCCTGCCAAGGTGCTGCTGATTTGATTTGTGGGTGGGGAGCAAAAAACTGCCACAAGAGAACAAATTCTGCATAAGCTACTATCAGAACAAATGTAATTAAGTGCCACTGCCCTGAAAGGAAATATTCAAAAGGAAGATGGATTAGACAGGGGTCCTTTCCTAACTGAGTTTTTCACTTTATAGGGAGCTAAGATAAAACACAACCTGACTGAAGACAAAGAAGACAAATGAATGCCACAGGAGCAATGCAAACAAACACTCATCAATCGGCAAAGATCCTTTCTGGTCTGGTGCTGAAAGCAGGGCTCCTCAGGAAGACAGGATGAGTGCTGCCACCCAGAATGGCAAGAGTCCTAGGGATGAACATAGTTAACAGGCTACAATGTGACAGGAGAAAATATAAATCAAGCCCATTTATCCAAAAGCTCAAAGAAGGGGAGAAAGATGACTACTGTATGAAAAATGCCACTTAGGTACATGGAAAAACAGTTCCAAGTTTAAAGATTACGAATCCTATTTGGTATACTTGAAAGAAACAATAGATGGTTCTTTATATGGAGTACTGCAACTGGGACTCTGTCTAAATATAAAATTTGTACCTAAAGGCACCAAGTTTCAAGATCATTCCCTAAGAATCAGAAATGGCAACAAAATGAAACTAGTTTTCCCATAGGGATTACTCTTATTTTCTGCTGTGTGGTATTTTATTTAGGGTGAGAACTTTCAGGGATGCAACCTGGAATGTCTCTAAACTGGAACATTCCTAAGTCATCAAAGACCCTTGCTACTATTTTAAGTAAACAATCCACATAACACATTTTTTTTTAAATGAAAAGGACAATACTCATAAGTCTCTCAATGAGGTCACTCCTAGTGAATCTCCCCATTTAAAATATCAAAGCATGATATAAACAATGTTATGTCTTTCATCAGAAGATCCATACAACTGGCTAAAAGTAGAACCCCTGGGGGAACCTTTAGGCATAGATTATAGGAAAAGCAGGAAATGGATGACCCAGAAGTTGCAAAAAAGAAAAAAAAGCACATAATAAACATAATATTCTGCTTTTTTAGAGTAAAAACAGCACAAATGGTTAGGTAAAATACACAAAAAATCAACTTTAAATATGCATGCCTGAGTTACTATCTCAGACTTAATTTACAGGATTAACTCTAATGTCCATGAATCCTTCCCTTTTGAAGCAGCAAAGCTAAGAATTGTCAGGTTTTCATCATGACAACCTTTATGATGTGTAGATCCTTCTGGAACTTGATGTGAGGGGTAGCAACCACAACCAGTTCAGTTCTGTTTCAGAAAGTCTACTGACTTTCTATGCTGTGCCAGGCCTAAGGCGTGTTAGGAGCACAGGGCCTGGCAGAGAGGTCAGGTTAACTCTACAAAGACCCCAAGAAATCAGTCATTTAAATCTACACTGCTGAAAAACCCATCAAAAGTAAGAATATAACACCTGTCAAACTTTTACTTACACTTCTGGCCCAAAGTTCTGGTGATACCTCTGCCAGTTTATAGTAGACATATACAGGGTCACCTTTTTTAAAATTCACAAAACCACAATTTGGGCCTCTGAAATCTTCAAGAGCTTCACCTCGGTACATTAACACTGTATATGAACATTGAAAAAAGAAAAACAAACATTAGGACTTGATTTTTCACAATCCACATTGACCCATCAGGAAATATGAATCCCACTATGAACAAAACTCAAGTTTTTCCAGTACTCTCTGGAATCACTTTTAATTCACCTGCTCAAAGTATCTAAAATTCTTAGAGATTTTATTGCTATAAAATACAATATTCCCTGCAATTAGACAGGGGAAAAGGAAGCTTCTCTATTTTTCTCTGTGCTGAGAAATAAAAAGCAATGTGGCTACCACCAACCATGGCTGGTTTCAGTGAAACTCTTGGTTCTTGCAGGCCTCAATTTTTTTCTGTTTCATAATCATAAAAAGCTTCATTTTGCAAATATGTAAATCCAAGTGTAGACACGGACAGGCTTTAGTATGGCTTCATGCAGAGGTAATAGGGAGGGAAGAGGGAAGAATATCCAGGAACCCCCAAGGGGTTAATTAACTTGAACTAACTGCTAAAAGACATTACCTTTAAGTGGCTGCAAGTGCTACCATGCAGCCGTAAACACTGTCAATTTCATTTGAGGCAGAGTTGCTGTCTCTGTGTTCAGGATCTGGGTAAATTACCAGGAAATGTATTTTCTCTGAGCAAATATTGTTGACTATATCCAACATTAAGATTGTTTCAAAACATCCTCATTCGTATTTTTTTTTAATAAACAAAATCAAAAGTAGGTATCCTATCTGACAAGGAACAAGTTTAACCATGAGAAAAGGTCAGGCAATACCTTCATGCTTAAAATGCAGGACTAGAATCACAATTGATCTAGAAACTGGTAGAAGCAACATTTTTCTTTTGGTTGACCAAATACACAGTTTCTGATTTAAGATGAAATGGACAATAGATATATGTAAAAAGCACAAAGAAGAAATGGAAATAACACTTTTTCTAAAAGCCAATTAGCAGTAAAATACACAAGAATGTGTGTTTTATAAAAATATATGTCAGAGGAACAAACACAGATTTGGAGAGGGTAACTTGTTTTTTTGAAGCTAAAATAGGACTATTTTCAAAACTGTCAGCATCCTAATTCATATATAATTAAGAGGCCAAGTTGAAGGTTAGAGATACTTTAAGGTGGGGAATTCTCATCACAAGTGGAAATGGCAATGTTTCTCTTGTTCCCCCTTAGGTCATAGAGGATTTACAAATCAGTAATATATTAGGTGACAACATAAGGCATACTATGGAGCAACTATTTAGTTCTTTTTTTTTTTTTTTGGAGCACTTATTTGGAAGGCACACAAGGACACCTCACATATACACCTCACTACTTCCTACAACACAACACAGACAAACCTGTTGTGTATGGTCACATCTGTTTGGACACAGGCCATTTCTCAAGTTATGTTTCCCCACTGAACCTTACCAACACCATGTCTTAGTACTGAGGAAGCATCAGTGATGAGATTGTTCAGGTAGCCCACGTAGGATAGCGCTTGATAGCAAAGAATAGCAAACATTCTACCATGCTGGAAGCCTGATTTTGTTCACCCAAAACTGAAAGAAAATATCATGGCAGCTGCTTTGCTTTTCTGAGTGTTCATTTACTCCAGTCTTAGGGTTACCTCTAGGATCTGCTTAACATATATTGGAGACATCTTTTTTCTTTATTGGAGTGGAACAAACAATTCAAATTATAAAATTTGCTTTTGGTAACACCAATTTAGGCATAAAGAGCTCAATGGTAAACTTCTTGGCCTTTTTAGCATGAATATTTTAAAATATGTACTGCTTACAATTTATGGACAACAAGGTCATCAAGTTACAAGGTTACTAGAAACCAAGCGGGAGGCCATAAGAAGTATTCTGGGCCAGTAAATATATAGAGGAAAGAGGTTCCAACAACACTAGCGACTGAGTCTAAAACTGAATTGGCTTATAAAAATCTTGGAGTATTTATTATTGTTATTGCAACAAACCTCTTCAACTGAATCTGAATGGCTACATCCTCCCCACCACCCACCTCCAATCCAGGACTGGGAAGCAATTCTGTCCGCTTCCTGCGCACAGAAGAGGCTGCAGTTCCCAGGTGGCTGGTACAGATCCTTAGCCTCTTTCAAAAGCAAAAGATTACTGGCTCACCTGCTACCCTACCTCAAATATGAAGGGAGGCTTCTAAGCACAGAAATGACAGGATTGAAGCAGAGTCGGGGCCGAGACCTTGGAACACATTGCGTGCCTGGACTTGGTGCTCTTCCCAAGCCTAAACTCTAGTCCCTGTTAAAAGGCAAAACCAGCCCAATCCCCAGTGCAGCAAAAGGACGAAGGGGCCAATGAGCCTTTCCCAAGGAGCCCCACCATCAACCTGCCGCTGGGATTAGGGCCACCCAGCCCTGGAGAGCATCTGCCCTGATACTGCACCTGCCCAGGTCCCTGTGGCAGGGGCAGAAAAGCGCTCTGCTACAGCATGGGTAGCCCCGGGTGCGTGGCACGCAACCCCATCACCCACTGAGATCCTAGGCGAATCCTGGAAGTGAATAAACTGAGAGCTGTCCCTGGGGAATCCTGTTTCCCAACCCCCACCTCAGTCAGTAGAGAAAAATAAAACACTGGCAACAAGTGGGAGTCGAAGCCCCCCCCCCAGCGGGCTGGCTGGGGCGCCGGCAGAGCTGGAGGGGACACACACAGGGTCCCGAGGCTCTTGTCACTCCTGCGCCCCACCCGTAGTCCTGCGACCCCCTAGCCCAGCCCGCGGGGCTGGGGACCAGGGGATCGGAGCCCCATGCAGCCCAGAAGAGCCACAGCGGAGACCCGGGCCGCCCGCCCGCCTACTCACTGCTGCATTTGTTGTCTGCACAGAGTTTGTGCTTCCAGAAGCGTCGGCCAGTGCTGGGGTCCGGTTGGCCCAGCACTCGCCAGGTTGGACAGAGCACGAACAGCCAGAAGAGCAGCCCCAGCGCCGCAGCCATGTTGTGGTCACCTCGGGGAGCCGGTGACACAGTGGAGTACTGGAGCTGGGGCTCAGGGGGCGGGTGGGTAGCGAGGCGTGGAGGGGTGGCGCCCGGGAAGGCTTAAGCCTTTCCCGGTTGACACATCAGCAGGGATATATTGGGGTCGATGCACTGGCTCTACTGGGGAACGCAGGGAGCCAGAGCTCCCCGTCCTTCTCTAGTGGAGACCTGCTCCTCAACTGAAGACCTTCTCCTCTAGTCGCTGCCATGGCAACTAGGACTCTCTTTCTCATCCAATCACCTGCCTTTGCTTCTGTGCCCTCACAAGAGACCCTCCGCGTGATTCCATTCCTCACCCACCCATCCCCCGCCACTCTGCCAACCGGTCCTTTCTGGCTTTCCCCAATGTCTCATTTCTGGTTCATCCTGAACTAGCCTACTCCACTTCACCATCACTCCCATCCCCCATTCCTGGTCTGGTACCTCCTTTTCTGAACTACCAAATCCCACCCATGACTTGTCACAGCTAGTCTATGGTTCCAAGCTCCCTCCCCTTCAAACTCCTAGAGGTTCCTTGAAGCCCCACCCCAAGATCCCTCTGATTAGGAAAGGGGAAAGTGGGAAAGTGAATGGAACTGTGATTGAGGGTGTAAACTGGAGACTGTCACCTGCTTTTTTTAAGGCGGGGACAAGTGAGGGCAGAGAGATGGACAGTAGTCTTTGGGCTAAGATCTTGAGATTCTTATCTTTATCCATAAGGGAAGAAATCATTTAATTCAACAGCATATTTTTAACTTTCATTTTGCGCTACCATTCATGCCAGATGCTGGACAAAGCCCTAGCATGGTGTGGGAGTGGATGAAAATCAAAAGACAAGATATCTGGTCCTGGTCCGAAAAAGTCCACAACTTAGTGGGAACCAACTGTCAAAACCGATTGTCAGAGAAGAAAGCTATTAGCTAACATTTCTTGAACACTTTCTTTATGTCCAGTTGTTATTCTGAAGGTTTTATACATATCAATTCATTTAATCTTCATAACAACAGTACCTTACAGTAGTAGTAGGTCCTATTCCAGTCCTTATTTTAGAGTAAATTGAGGCAGTCACACATCCAGTGAGCAATGGAGCTAAGTTTCAAACCCAAGGAGTAGACTCCTTTTCATCACAACCCATCAACTAACAAGCAAATGTTGTACTTTCTGACAAGAGGAGCAAAATCTGATTTAAATCATAATAAAGCTGAATTACTGATATGTACAGTTAAGGGGGGGAAAGGCACAAGCTAGCCACCCCAAGGAAGAGTGTCTGCAATGCTCCCATCCTTGGTGGAGCCATTCTCATTTGTCTGTGACCAAGGGCTTGTTACTATAGTCTCTGCTAAAGTTATTCATCAACCTCCAACAATGAACCCAACAGTTGTTTCCCCAAATTAACTGAATCTTTAAAACTTAGAGAAAAGAATGTAGTCCACCATGTTCATAATGTTAAATAAAGAAAACAATGGAAAAAAGGTGTGCACAAACATTTGTCTACAGGGGCCATGAGAGGTCCCCGTTGGTCCAGTGTACTTCTGCGCTTTCTGGAGAACCAGTGGATCATAGAGAGAAACTGAGTCATTCTTAATTTCTTTTCTACCATGTATTTATTATGTTATAAAATGTATCTAGTAGGCATCTCTAACAACATGTTGAAAACTGAATTCATTTTTCTCTCAAAATCTGCTCCTTTCAGTCTTCCCTATCTCAGAAATAAGAATGACAATTTAATTCCCATTATCCAGGTGCTCAAAGCCCAAAACTTACAAACCAACTTTGATCTCTTTTCTCTCACATTCCAACTCCAGTCCATTAGACAATATTATGTCTTTATTTTTTATAATTTTATTGAGATATAGTTTACCTACAATAAATTGCAAATGTTTAAGGTATAAAATTTGACAAGTTTTGACATGAATATACCCATGAGACTATCACCAAAATCAAAAGAGTCTTTCATCCTTCTTTGTAAGCCCTCCCCTCTCCTTTTCTGGCTTCTCCAAACATCTCCTGTCATTATAGATTGTTTTGCATTTTCTAGAATTTGATATAAATTATACAGCATTTTATTTATTTATTTTTCTGACTTCCTTCTTTCCAAGTAAGCATTTGAAACAGGCCCAGAATCTGACCACTCCTCTGCATCTGCTAAGCCAATATACAGGCCAAACCCACATCATAAGTCACCTGAATGATTTCCATAGCCTTCTTCTGTCCTTGCTTCTGCCCTCATTTTCCCACAATATCTATTGTCCTGATGGCAACTAGAGTGATATTTTTAAATATAAATTTGATTGTGTCTCTCTGTTCAAAATCTTCCTATAGCTTCCCATTTCCAAATAAAAGGCAATGACTTTAGCCAGGCCTGGTCATACTCATCTGTAATCCCAGAAGCTCAGGAGGCTGTCAGGAGGATCCTGAGTTCGAAGCCAGCCTCAGAAATGTAGTGAGTCCCTAAGCAACTCAGTGAGACCCTATCTCTAAATAAAATATTTTAGAAAGGACTGTGGGTGTTGCTCAGTGTTTAAGTGCCCCTGGGGGTTCAATCTCTGGTATCAGGGAAAAAAAAGGAAAAAAAATCCATGACTTTATTATGTACTGCCCTGCCTTATTATGGACTGCTCTTAATCAATGTGACTCCCCTCATCCTTTTCTCCCCATTTCCTAACATTCTTCTCTTGCTCTGTTAGTTCCATTTAAATACACCAAGCCCACCCCTGCTTCAGAGCATTTACACTTGCAACTTTGCCTCAACCTTAACTCCCCAAATCATCTGACTAGCTAACTACCCCCTCACTTTATCATGTCTTTGTAACAGTGGCATTTCATGTGATAAAGGCCTTCCCTGGCCACCCTACACAAAATAGAGCCTCTTGCCATGACTATCAAGCCCATCACCCTGCCTTTCTTTCTCTTCAGACTTGCCTTACTACTTTAGACTTCTCTTACTACTTGCCTTACATTTGTTTATCTACTTGACTGCTCCAACCCAACCTCAAACACAATTTCCAACACGAGCAGGAAATTAGTTGTTTTGTTCACTACTGTTACATCAGTGACTAGGGAAATGCCTAGAATGTATGAGAGAGTTAACAAATGATTTGTTGGATAAACTCATGGTTCCAATGATATTATAAATATACCACACTATTAACCTAAACACATATATTAACTATTAAGCCCCCATATATAAATAGTACTGAGAGGAAATAAACTATGGGAACAAGCCATTTAAGGTCCACCTCTCAGCAGCATGCATCCTCAACTCCAGGAATGTACCCCTGAATGTTTGTGTTGAATAAAAACATAATTGTTGTGGAGAGTAGTTGTTTGGTTACATGATACTGGAATATTTAAGCAGATCTTTAAAAACTAGTTTTAATTTTTTTCTTATTTTTCTTATTATAGAATATGGTATGTTGTAGAATTTTTCTTATTATAGAATAGAGATTAATGATAATTCATTGAT
The DNA here is from genome assembly GCF_048772815.1 of Callospermophilus lateralis. Classification (NCBI taxonomy): domain Eukaryota; kingdom Metazoa; phylum Chordata; class Mammalia; order Rodentia; family Sciuridae; genus Callospermophilus; species Callospermophilus lateralis. Next base: position 5,410,717 of record NW_027516693.1, read on the forward strand.
GGAAAAATCAGAATAGCAAAATGATCTAATTGCATATTATCTTCTTCATATTTACTTTGACTCATAATCAGATATAATTTTATATGCATAGTTAGTGCTTCCAGTTACTGAAGTACTAGCTGCTTAGTTTGTAGAGTTTTCAATATTTTGATTTATCAGTATTATTTTTTAAACTTATTGCCTTAAAGACATATTAACTAGTCTGGTGGATAATGAGAAGAAAATTTCTCAACTGGCCACAATAAGGTAGTGGTAGTTCTTTCTTCCAGGATACATACAATTAGTGAATGAATCAGCATTCACTTTTACTCATAGCATTTAAATATGTGGCATTGATGTTTAATATAAGGTTATGTTAAAAACCTTCAGAAAAGTAACAGGATAGAATGTGGTGGTGATTGTTGGCATGGAGATAAATAATCTCAAGTGCATTATTCTTTAATACCTCAAAGGGAATTCTTACGGGGTAAGGGTTGAGTAATTGTTAAAGGTAAATGTACCCAGTTTGGGTGGAGGGGACATAAAATTCTAAGTATGAAGGGTTCCTAATGTCAGAGTACAATCTAAATGAGACAAGAAAAACATATCTGAAACAAATAATTGGCAGCATAATAACATATAGCATTGGAAACTTGTGAAGGCACTTGCCTAGGAGCATTCAGAAGGCCTAACACTGCCGTTACCAGGAAGAACCTCATCTATTGTAAATGATGTGCCAGAGAATAGTGTTAAACATTATGGAGGACTAAATCTCTCCAAGAGGGGCAACAGATTTACCCTCGCATATGAAACATTGGAAAAAAGTGGACAAAATACAAACAACAACAGTTCTCAGATATTAGATAGTAAGCAGCATAAGAGTGACCTCTAAGATAAAGTTAAGCATGAGAGATGAGTGCTAGGATTATCCCAATTTACTCCCTGGAAAGAATTTTTCAGGCCACATTCAGAGAAGGGAAACTCAAATAGAAAATCTCCTGAGTTGAAGAGATGGATTTTAAAAGTCTGAAGAGACTGATGCAGGTAGAAGTCACAGATCAGAGTAAAGGAGAGAGTAGAAAACTGCAGAAGGAGAGAGAGTGTGTACATGTACTAGCTCTCTAGACATCTATGGAGTGTTCCCCTGAAGTCTGTGGTTAAGTAACAATGGGCACACATGTAAGGCCAGAGAAAGAATCTTCAGAAAGGAACAGGATGGAAAGTGGTGGTGATTGTTGGCATGGAGATCAATTTTTGTAATCACCAGCTGGAATGGAAAATCTATAATAAAAGGGCATCAAGTAACATAGTCAGTAAAAGGCAAAAAATAGCCCAAAATTGAAGGTAACTCCTGTCTAGCAGAATCTTAAAAAGATAAAAATGTTTCCAAGATAGTTCAGAAAAAAGCTGTACACAGCTCAAGAATATTTAAAAGAATACAAAATATGTTTCCAAGATAGTTCAGCAAAAAGCTGTACACAGCTCAAGAATATTTAAAAGAATACAAAATATCCAATACTCAACAAGGTAAATTCACAATGTTTGGAATCCAATGAAAATGTATGAGGCATGCAAAGAGGTAGGAAAATATAACCCATGTTGAAAAGAAAATTAATAGAAATGATCATTAATTACACTGTGATAGAGTTATTATACAAGGACATTAATACAGTTGTATACCATATGTTCAAGATGCTATGGAAAAGCATAAGCATGTGAAGGAGAAAAAAGAAGATATAAAAGTGATCTAAGTCAAACTCAGATAAAACAATGGCTAAGGTGAAAATTACACTGAATGAGATTAACAGCAAATTCTACAATGAAGAAGTCAATATCAGCAAACTGAATATGCAGTGATAAAGACTCTCCAAAATGAAACACGGAGAAAGAGACTGAACTGAACAGAGCATCAGTATGCACAGCTTCAACCAGTCCAATATATGTGTTATGGTAGTTCCTAAAAGAGGTGACAAAAACACATTTGAAGAAATAATAAATAAAAATGTTCCATATCTGATGAACACTCAGATTCATAAAGCTCAATGAACAAGAAAAATGATAAAGATGACACAAATATAAACTAAATGCTTAAAACCAGTGCTAAGAAAAAAATTGAAAAGCATCTACAGAAAACAGATATCATTATCTACAAAGGAGTGACAGTAAAATGTCAAAATTCATTCAAGAACCATGCAAACCAGAAAACAGTACATCAATATTTTCAAGTTCTGAAAGAAAAAACACTGACATCCTAGAATTGCATTTAAATGAAAATATATTTCAAAATGATGTAGTCTTTAATGCAAAAGAATTAAGTTAAACCCTACCCCACATAAAAATTACCTCAAAATGTACAACACATATATATGTAAGAACCAAAACCAAATGTAAGAAAGCATAAGTAAATCTTGGAGTAGACAATGACTTTGTAGTTAAGACACCAAAGGCCCAAGCACCAAAAGAATAAATAATAAAGTAATAAACTTCATCAAATTTAAAACTTTTAAAGGCTACCATTGAAGAAAGAGAAAATACAATCATAGAAGAAAATATTTACAATTCATGTAGTTAGAATATAACTACCTAGAATATATAAACAATTCTTATTGTTCAATATGAAAAGACAAATGGCAAGAAATTAGAATAGACATTTCTCCAAAGAAAATAAGCAAAAGCCAATAAGCAAATGAAAGGACACCCAGCACCATTAGGGAAATGTACAACCTCAGTGAGATACTACTTCACATCTATTAAGATGGTTATAATCAAAAAGGTAATAATAAGTTGGCAAGGATGTGGATCAATGGGAGCCCTCACACACTACTGGTAGGGATAGACTACAGACCTAAATGTAGCAGCTAAACTATACAACTTCTGGAAGAAAATATAAAAAGCTGCTTGGCAGAGACTCTCTCTGCCTCATGCTCTCTTTTTTCTCTCTCTCCTCTCAGAAATTGATCAGACTTAAAAACTTTGTCTCATGCTGGGCGTGGTGGTATATACCTGTAATACCAGTGGCTCAAGAGGCTGAGGCAGGGGGATTGCAAAGTCAAAGCCAGCCTTAGCAAAAGTGAGGCACTAAGCAACTCAGTGAGACCCTGTCTCTAAATAAAATACAAAATAGGACTGGGTATGTGGCTCAGTGGTGGTATGCCCTTGAGTTCAATCCCCAGTACTAAAAACAACAACAACAACAAACTTTGTCTATTCTATATTCATTGTTATGGAAATGGAAAGGTAAGCTGACAGACTAGGACAAAGTATTGGCAAAACATATATCTCTCAAGAGAATGATATCTAGGATATACAAATGATTCTTGCAACTTATTAATAAGAAAAATGACCCAATTTGAAAGGATGGGCAGAAGATTTTTTTCTTCACCAACGTAGATACAAATATGGTGAATGTGCACATGAAAGGATATCCAACATAATTATGGTTGCAAATGTAAAATAAGCTCGGGTGTCTACGTCTATCCCGACGGTGAATATATGATGGGCTCACACGATAAATCCAAGGAAACCAATGGATATTATAGCCCACACTATTCCTATATAACCGAATGGTTCCTTTTTACCTGAATAATATGTTACGATGTGGAAAATTATGCCAAATCCTGGGAGAATAAGAATGTAAACTTCGGGATGTCCAAAGAATCAGAATAAATGTTGATAAAGGATAGGATCTCCACCTCCAGCGGGGTCAAAAAATGTGGTATTAAGGTTACGATCTGTAAGAAGTATAGTAATTCCTGCTGCAAGAACTGGAAGAGACAAGAGTAGTAGTACCGCTGTAATTAGTACAGATCATACGAATAAAGGGATTTGATATTGAGATATAGCGGGTGGTTTTATATTGATAATTGTTGTAATAAAATTAATTGCACCTAAGATTGATGATACCCCTGCTAAGTGAAGGGAGAAGATGGTCAGGTCTACTGAGGCTCCTGCATGAGCGAGATTTCCAGCTAGTGGGGGGTATACGGTTCAACCTGTTCCTGCACCTGCTTCAACTATAGAGGAAGCAAGTAAGAGGAGAAATGAGGGGGGAAGAAGTCAGAAGCTTATATTGTTTATACGTGGAAATGCCATATCAGGAGCTCCAATTATTAGGGGTACTAATCAGTTTCCGAATCCGCCAATTATAATTGGTATTACCCTAAAAATATTATAACAAATGCATGAGCAGTAACGATAACATTGTAGATTTGATCATCGCCTAATAGAGCTCCAGGTTGACCTAGTTCAGCTCGGATTAGTAGACTAAGTGCAGTTCCTACTATACCAGCTCAAGCGCCAAATAGAAGGTAAAGTGTACCAATATCTTTATGATTAGTTGAGAAGAATCAATGGTTGATGAACATAGGTAGGTGGTAAAATGGCTGAGTAAGCATTAGACTGTAAATCTAAAGACAGAGGTTGAATCCTTTTTTTACCAAGTCCTGAGGTGAATGAGTCATATTGAATTGCAAATTCAAAGGAGCAGCTTCAACTCTGCCAGGGCTTCTCCTGCCTTTTTTCTTAAGGCAGGAGAAGTAGATTGAAGCCAGTTGAGTAAGGCGTTTAGCTGTTTGAAATGTAAATCAAAACTGCAGTGTTATTATATATACAGTAGGATGGACAAAAATTAAGACTGATCATAACAAATGTTGACAAAGATGAAGACTATGGTATCTCTCTTAGAACTGCAGACTATAACATGTAGTACAAACAATGGCACAAACTGTTAGAAAACTGTTTGGCAGTTGCTTTAAAAATTAAATCACATCTGTCGAGATATTTACTCCAGAGAAATAAAAGCATACATCCACACCGAGACTTGTGCTCAACTATTCATGGTGGTTTTATTTGTAATAGTCAAAAAATCCCCAATGTTGGACTGTGGGAACATGTCATGCCTCAGAACCCTTATACTCATATTAACCATATAGTATGCATTTGATTACTAACTATTCCATGAATGTAGAGATTGATTTTTTACTGTTAATAGAACTTCTCTTTTATTAAATATAACAGACAAAAGAAAATCATGTATAGCACAATGAATTATCACAAAGTAAACATATCCACTAAACCCTAACCCAGGTCAAGAAATTGGACATCAAATGCACCTTCATGAGCCCTTTCTCATTGCTCCCCTAATTATTCCCTCCGCTCCCCCAGAGTTAGGCACTATTTTAACTTCTAATAACAAGGATTAGTTTTGCCTGTTTTGTTACTTTATTCAGTGTAATCATACACATGTGTTCTTTCATGTGTGGCTTTTTTAGCTCCATATGTATTTTTATAAGACTTATCCAAGTTGTTGAATGTGAATGTACTTCTTATTTTCATTGCTTAATAATTTTCCACTGTATAAATATAACCTGGTTTCCTTAAAAAAAAATACCCAATGTATATCAATAGGAAAATAGATAATAAATTTTGGAAACATACTTAGCAATAATAAAGAACTATTGATAATAGCAAAAACAGGGAGATTCTGAATGAAATAAACTAGACAAAAAGTAATATGCATTGAAAAATTCTTTTCTGTACTCCCTAGTACAAATATCCAAGGGTGCTCTACTACTGAGCTACATCCCCAGCCCTTTTTATTTTATTTATTCATTTATTATTATTATTATTATTATTATTATTATTATTATTTTATTATTATTATTATTATTATTATTATTATTTGCTATCAGAGATGGAACTCTTGGGAACTCAACCACTGAGCCTCATCCCCAGCCCTCTTTTGTATTTTATTTAGACATAGGTCCCACTGAGTTACTCAGGGCCTCATTAAGTTGCTAAGGTTGGCTTTGAACTCCCAATTCTCCTGTTTCACCATTCTGAGCCGCTGGGATTACAGGTGTGTGCCACCATGCCCAGTTTAGTTTTTATTTTGAAACAGAGTCTGGCTCAGTTCCCCAAGTTTACCTCAAACTTGCGATCCTCCAGCCTCAGCCTCCTAAATATCTGGGATTACAGACTCTGCCACCACCTCCCAGCAGATTCAGTTATATTTAAAGGTAGAAAGTTATAAACCAGGTGAATCATAGTAAAGGTCTTAGTAAAAAATTAATAAAAATAAGAGCACTATGCTTGGTCACAATATGGTAAGTCAGAAAATGACAACAAATATCCATTTTCTCTCAGGTTGACCAGAACAATATCATTTCTCAATGGATTTGAAAGGGTCTCCTTCCTTCTTTCCCTGCCCTCCCTCCCTCCCTCCCTCCCTCCCTTCCTTCCTTCCTTCCTTTCTGAGTTTTGGTGTGTGTGTGTGTGTGTGTGTGTGTGTGTGTGTGTGTGTGTACATCATCTTCTGTGCCAGTGTAAGAAGTTTAGGCAATGGATCAACCTTTACACCTGTGCCTAAGGACCCCAATCTTGTATCTATGTACAAGGGTGGAGGTGACTCTAGATCCTCATTATAATCTCGAGACTGGGAACTCCTAAAAAATGAACAACTCTTTCTTGGTAACACCAGTTTCCTCTTTGGTAAGAGTTAGTGTAGTGGGAGGGTGGCAAGGGCCCTACCCTGCCACAAAATAAATGCTGAAATGTATTTTGGTACAAATTGTAAACACTAAAGAGTTAAAAGTAAGAGATGAGTCTTGGGATTTGAGTTAGACCTGGATAAGTACATAGGATTCAGATTCTAAAAAGAGAATAAAAGGCAAGTGAATTAAACAGCATAAGAAAGACTCAGCAGAAAGAAATATGTTTAAAGGACAGTAAGGACACCTCATTTTGCTAAGAGAAAAGGATTCTATAAAGGATGACATATTTGTGTGCTTAGGTCAGATTATGAAATTCCTTAAAAATCAAGCATAAGGATTTAGACTTAATAGAATAAAAATGCAGAAAATATTAGACTTTAAGTAAAGGGATCATATAACTTAAGTGGAATTTAAACAAGTATCTTGTCCTTAAATCCAGGGAAGATGGAGGTTTAGGCTGGGCATGACCAGTAGGGCTGAGGCATTCCCCACAATTAAAAAGTCATGTCGAAGTGTACTGTACTAATTGGAGTGAGTCATATACAAGACAAGGTCTTCTGCCAGCATCTACTGTTTGTCTAGCCCTGACAAATATTATTCCACTTTCAACTGTACAAAGAAAGAAACTCAAACATCTGAAATTGCCACTAATATATGGCATGTATATGAGTTCCTGTTTCTGGTTCTGCCTAATTTACCTTGGCATTCTTTTCATGGAGGTCAAATATTTTGTGTGTTGAAATAAATGCAGAACAGATATTGGGGACATATGGCCTATACATCTCAATTTCCACAGTGCACTGTTTGGCTTTTTTTTAATATTTATTTTTTAGTTTTCAGCAGACACAACATCTTTGTTTGTATGTGATGCTGAGGATCGAACCTGGGCCGCACACATGCCAGGCGAGCACGCTACCACTTGAGCCACATCCCCACATCCCGCACTGTTTGGCTTGATCCATTTAGTTTTCAGAAATATAAATTACTTCCTTACCAGAACAACAGCAGAAATAAGGAATATAGCCAAAAGGATTGTAGTAAGAGTCAGAAGTCTAATTGTGTGACTATAGGCAAATCATTAACTTTTCTGAGTCTCAGATATTTTATCTATACAAATATGGGTCAAAGTTAAAATTGTATAGTTTATTTTTTAAGAAGAAAATGAGATAATATATGAAAGATTGCCCATTTATGTGGTTTAAATAATTAAACAGCAAAATCCTGGCTGTTACAGCCAATATAGACAATTGACAAAGCAACAAAAGTCTTGGCAATAAATGCTTTCATCACTAAGGAGCCATTTTTAGATAGTGCCTACTCTGGAAACTGTTCTCTTCTCACTGAAACAAATTAAGGCTGATAACATCCTACCAAAGTGTGCTTGGAAGATCACAAGCACCTCTTGGAGGAGACAGGGAGAGTGGAGGAGAAAATATGTTCTTTGGGATAACATATAGTCTACCAGAGCATACATTGAAGCAAAGCAAGCCCTCCTGAATCTTCAGCATTTTAACTGATGCATGCAGTATAAAATTAGAAACAGGATCATAAACACTATTATGAAGACTATACTCAGTGGGGGACACTGATCAAACATATATGGGAAAGTAAGTTCTCTGCGATTAGTATGAAAGCTCAGTCTTACCCAAATTCACATGAAATTTGAAATGATTTGGAATACATAAGAGGATCAGTGAATGACATCAAACCCAAATGATGAAATAGAGAATCTGAACATGATCTTTCTCTTATTTCTCACTGATCCCTTAGAACCACCAATAGAAATATAATATTAACTCTACATGTAAATTAAATTTTCTAGAAGTCATATTTTAAAAAGTAAGACAGATGAGCTTCATTTAATAATACATTTTACATAATTCAATATATTCAAAATGTCATCCTTTTAACTTGTAATCAAAATAAAAATATAACTGTTATTTTACACTCTTCATAATAAGTCTTTGATATCTGACTTATGGCACATCTCAGTTCAAACTGGGCACATTTAAAGGCAGTCGCAGCATAAGAAAGTAGGGATTGTAAATTAACACTAGGCCATATCATATATTTGCACTTATTTTAAAGAAAAGCCAAGTTTAAAAGTATGTTTTAGGTTTTAAAATATTTTTGGCCAACCTCTCTTGGTACTTACGCAGAAGTGAGAAAAGATGATTGAAGGTATCTCAACATCCCTCTTTTTTTTTTCACTCATAGGTTAAGATTTCTGTTGCAATAGCTAGGGATTGCATTGTCATTTCAGATGAATCTCAAGTCTGTAATCAAAAAGTGTAAGTCATCATTAGGTTCCTACACTTGTCATTCTTTTATTATTTTTCAATTTTATCTTAAATATATTTACTTCTTGACAAACATAAAGAAATAAAGAATTATATTTAAATGGATAATAAAACAATTTGACTGCATAAAATTCCTTTTTGTTTTAGGTAGACCTACTGGTACAAACAAGTAACCTGGGTGGTCTATTTTTCTTTGGTAACAGGGATTGAACTCAAGGGCTCTAGACCACTGAGCCACATCTCCAGCCCTATTTTGTATTTTATTTAGAGATAGGGTCTCACTGAATTGTTTAGGGCCTTATTTTTGCTGAGGCTGGCTTTGAACTCAGGATCCTCCTGCCTCAGCCTCCAGAGCCACTGGGATTACAGGCATGCAGCACTGCACCCGGCACCTGCTCTGTTCTCTTACTTAACTGCAACTGTGTTTTCCTTGCAGTTAAGTAAGAGACCTTGGTAGATTACTTCTTTGCACCAGGGTTTCTTGATAGAACTCTATTGGTACTTTGGTTTGGACTCTTCCTTCTAGCTGAAGGTTATATACTATCTATAGGCCTGGCCAAAAAATGTTAGTAGTTTCTTCAGTCATGGTGAAACAACAACAAAATGCCCCCAGGCATTTCTAAACTTCTCTTGATAAGATAGTATCACTCTCCCAGTTTGAGTCACTGCTTGAAAGTTAAGTTAAACTCTGATCATTTAACAAAGCACCTTTAGTTGTAAGTATCCTATATTTTGTAGTTTGCAAGTATTCTGTATTTTGTAATTTCTCTTATCAGCTAAAAAGAAAGGATTATAAAATCAACATTTAAGGCCGGGCTTCATGAAGCACACTGTAATCCCAGTGGCTCTGGAGGCTGAGGCAGGAGGATCTTGAGTTCAAAGTCACCCTCAGCAATTTAGCAAGGCCTTTAGTAATTATGGATTCCCTATCTCAAAATAAAAAATGTAAAAAAGGGCTGGTGATGTGGATCAGTGGTTAAGCACCTAGATTCAATCCCCTCAACCCTCCACAAATCAACATTTTAAAAACCAGAAGCACTAAAACATCAAAGAAACCCAAAGGCCCTTGTAAACACAACTGACTTTGCTTCAAAGGTTTTTTGCTTTTTGTTTTCCAGTTAACACTACCTTTAAAAAAAATCACATTTTTGAATTTATTTTTTCTGACATCTAAGAGAGATCTTTCATTTTTCTACTTCCCTTTCCAAGACTATTCCCTCCTTTGCACTGTGTAATCTTAAATTTAAATCTGAATTAGTTGCATTGATTTTCCTTTGTGTTAATAGTCAAATATTGATACAATTTGAATTATTGAAATGCATATGGAGGGGTTTATTTTCTTATTTTTAATGAAAACTCATGTTTTTAAAATTAGCACCTAGGGGACTATAGGTAGAGACATAATATGTAGAGTCATCAGCATGATAATTGTAATTAAATAAACACAAATCAGTTCATGATAGCTGATTTCATTTACCATTATAATCAACTTTCTCCTCTATAAAACAGCACAATTAGTCCTAAATTGACATTCACTAATTGTATATTAGAATTGCAAGGAAAACACTGAAGAGTTAGTGACTATCATAATGATTGAGATGTGTTTTGACATCAGTAATTACTATTATTTTTAAGATGGGGGTCTTGCTATGTTGCCTAACCTGATCTCCAACTCCTGGAGTCAAGCAATCCTCCTGGCTTGGCCTTCTGAGTAGTTAGGACTACAAGTCACCAAACCAGCCCAGTAATTATTGTTTAGTAGATCTCTTTTTGGACACTAAAATCACTACTAATATGATTGTATATGTTTGAAATTGGTTTTATGAGCAACATACAGATTTGATGCAATTCCCATCAAAATACCCACAAATTGGTGTGAACATGCTTTGTATACAACCAGAGATATGAAAAACTGTGCTCTATATATTTAATATGAATTGTAATGCATTCTGTTGTCATATATATATTTAAAATAATAATAATAATAATAATAATAATAATAAGTGTCATTTTTCCAGAACTAGAAAAAACAGTCCTGAAATCCATTTGGAAGAGCTCCATCCCCCACTGTTTTCATCTCCCATAGCACCACACTGAGGCCCAAGCCAGTAATCATAGTGTGTCTTTGGGCAACAAAAACCATGGCAATATATAATATGCTAAACTCTTTAAAAAGTAGTACCAATTTATATTCCACTGGTAATCTGATTAGGGTTTTCTTTTGTCAGTATGTTCCTTAACATTTGTTAATTTCAGAATTTTTTTTTATATCTGCTAGTTTATTGGGTATAGTGGTCTCATATATTTTTTAAGAAAATAATAGCTTTATTGAAAATTGAGAAAATAGTTCATATGCCACATAAATATACCCACTTAAAGCATATAGTTTTTAATATATTCATAAAGTTGCCCAGTAATCATCACCACCATTAAATTTGGAACATTTTCATCACCCCAGAAAGAAACCCTGAACTCTCCATTTCTTCATAAGCTTCTAGACAACCACTAATCTACTCTCTGTCTTTAGAGATTTATGTATTCTGGGAATCTCAAGCATAATGATTTTAAGGTTGCAAGTAACTGTATTTCATTCCTTTTTGTTGTTGAATAACATGCCATTTTATAGAGATACCACATTTAACCATTCCATGTTTATCAATTGATCGACATTTGGGTGGTTTCTACTTTTTGAATAATATTGCTGTGAATATTTATGTTCAGATTTATTTTTCTTGAATATGTTCCTAAAAGTGAGATTTCTGGATTATATAACTATGTTTAACCTTTGGAAGGAGCACTTGATTGTTTTCCAAAATAGTGGCACTATTTTATTTATTTATTTATTTTTGCATTTTATTAAAATTTAAAATTAGATTTATTTTAATGTAAACCTCCTTAACTTACAAATGCAAATTATTATTTAAAAATATTACACATTTACATGTGTAGTGTTTGCCAGTCTTGAGAGATCTAAGTCAAATCATGTACAGAATGACATGGAAACTGCATGAAAAGCTGAGGCACCAGCGCTCACCGAACTTTAATAATGCACATTACAAGTCACACTTTGGAAAGCAAGCCCGAGAGCTCAGGCAACACCGTTCCATAGAAATGGCAGTTCAAAGGCACAGCACGTCTGAGCAGAGCTTGGAGCATTAGATCCAGAGCCAATCTGATCTGCAACCCTCCCTTCTCGGAGTCCTTGTTTCCTAGCTCTACCTCCAAATGGAAATGTCAGGGACGGAAAAAGGCCTATTTGGTCATTACTGTGTCCATTCTGGGCAGCTCAGAGGTCATCCCTACAGTCAGGTTCCAGGGCTTTGCAGAATCCAGTTCTAATCGTCTCAAAGGACGGCTTCCTTCACTCGGAGAGACTATTCCACAGTTAGCCTTTCAGTCCGGGCCCCACAAGTAGTGTTTCCCCAGCCGCAGGAACATCCCAGCACCCGGGGGAGAGGGAGGGAAGCCAGCGGGGATCAAACACCCTACAGCACGTACGTCGCCCTTTCCAACTACACACTCTGCCGCCAGCCGGCCCTCCGCGGGCTCAGGCGGTGACACTGGAAGAGAATCCGCGGCGGCCCAGCCCCAGGGACGCCGCTGATGCAGGGTGTCGGCCGCGCGGGGCCTCGCCCACCGCCTGGGAGGGCTCATGGTGCCCGGGTCCTGCTTGGCGGGGCGGCCGCAGGCTAACTCGAGGGGTCCGAGGGCGGCTTCGCAGAGAACAAAAGCGCGCACCCGGAGCCCTGGGGCTGGCGATGCGATCCCGCCCCCCCATGCCAGGCGGACCCGCGGCGGGGGAGGGGAGGGCGGCAGGGGCGGCGGGTTGGGGGTGCGACCGACCTGTCGATCAGGAGCTTGTGGTCCCCCATCCAGGGGATGAGGTGCTGTCCCTGCTCCTGGGCCAGGGCCTGCTTGTCGTCCGGAACGGCTTGCAGGCATAGCCGAACACCAACAGCTCCGCTCGACTGTCCCCGCCGTGGGCGCCACCGGCCCGGCCTCCTCCTTCGCGCCGCCATTCCTCTCGGGCTTGGCGCGCCTCCGCCCACGCCGTACATGACAGCGTCCCCGGCTTCCGAGGGGTGCTGATCCTCGCGATGTCCCCGATGGCTTGCCTGGCTTACCCCCTCAGTCAAAGGCGCCGCATCCTGGCCGCAACCTTAACATGGCCGCCATGGCGGGCAACAAAATGGAGGAAGCTCGACTTCTGGCAGGGGGGCCGCACTTCCAGCGACGGTAGTGGCAGATTCGCCAGGGCCAGGAGCGTTTCAGCCGCTGGAAAATAAGTAGGCCTTCCTTTTCACTTTCCCACGGGCTGCTGCCGACTGAGCGGCCATGCTCAGGGGACCCACATTGTTTTCTTGTTCTCCGGAGGTGCTCCGCAACATGACGAAAGCGCTACCGGACTCCGCGAGCCCGCTTCAGCTGTGGCCGGTGGGGCCGCGATGGCGTCTGGGCGGGGCCGTCCCAAGATGCCGCAGCACATGACCGCGGTGCCGCAGGGTGGCTTAGGGGTCTGGGTCCCAGGCACCCGCCTCGGAAGGTGCCCGAGGCTCGTGAGTGCTGGGCCGCGCGCTTCTCCGTCTGGCCCGTGGCCTCCCCACGTGGGGCTCTGACCCAGCGCTTTTGGGTCAGAAGGTCAGGAGCTGGAGGGCCACGGGTCCTGTGGGTAGCCAGCCCGTTTACTCCGGGACGGGAGGTGAACATTCCCCTTTGTGTGCCTGGAGCCCCCCACGGGGGCCGGGGACGTCTTCCTGCCAGGAACGTGACAGCGAGACCGGCCCTCGCCAGGGTGGGCGGGTCCTGCGGTTTCCCATGTCGCCCCTCTGCTCACGTCCATGGTGCTTGGAGGTAGCACCCTGGGGAGTGCAAGGGTACCATTGCCAACACGCTCAGGGGCTGCTCGGCCTGCCGGCCCCTCCCTGGTGCGAGGCCTCGCCAGGTGCGGCCCTGGGGCTGGAGGAGCGCCACCCACGCTCCGCGCAGCCTCAGGTGCTGGGCACCAACCGAAAACATGCCGACCTGCAGTACCCGTTTCTTGAAAATTCGCTGCACTATGTTAAATTACCACCATTATCAATGGAAGGGTACTAAAGTCCATGGTATCTGTAGTTTTGATTTGCATTTCTATAGGGACTAATTATGTTGAGCTCTTTTCATGTGCCTGTGAGCCATTTGTATGCCTTTGGAGAAATTTATATTTATATCTTTTGCATATACTTTGATTAAACCATTAATTTTTAGTTATTGGGTCATGAGTTCTTTATATATTCTAGACAGAAGTCTCTTAATAGATAGACTTAATAGAAATCTCTTAATAGGAGATATTTTCTCCTATTCTGTAGGTTGCCTTTTTACTTTCTTGCTGATGTTCTTTGAAACAATTTTTTTTTGAAGTCCAATTATGTGTTTTTGCTTTTGTTGCTTGTGGTTTTGTTGGCATATCCAAGAAACCATTGCCCACTTCAAGGACACAGAGATTTTCACTTACAAGAGTTTTATAATTTTAACTCTAGCATTTAGGTCTTTAATCTATTTTGAGTTAATTCTTGTGTGTGATATGAGTTAGGAAACAATCTAACTAAATTATTATGCATGTGAATGTCCAGTTGTGCCAACATAGTTGTTGAAAACAAGTATTTTCTTACTGAATTGTCTCGGTACCCTTCTTGAAAATCAGATACCATAAACATGAAGGTGTTGTTCCTGTACACTCAGTTTTCTGTCATTGTATTCTCGTCCTTACACCTATATCATACTGGCTTGCTTACTGTAGCTTTGTAATGAATTTGTAAAGTCATGGTATGAATCTTCCAACTTTGTTCTTTTTAAAAATTTTTTATTCTATTCTCAGTCCCTGGGATTTTCATATAAATTACAGTTAGCTTGTCCATTTATACAAAAAGATTACCTGCGCTTTTGATAGAAATTATAGGACTCTGTAGACTAGTTTAACAATAGTAGTCTTCCAACCTATGTATCTGAGGTGTCTTTATATTTATTTGGGTCTTTTGAAATTTGTTTCAACAATATTACTTTTCAGATGGAACTTTTCATCTCTTTTTTAAAACGTACACCTTTTATTTTTAGTTTTTGATGCCTTTACAAATGGCATTGTTTTCCTAATTTTATTGTTTGCTTCTTCATTGTAAATTCATTTATTGTATTTATCTTGTACCTGGCAACATTGATGAATTCATTTATTAATTCTAATAAATTTTTAATGGAATTTTAGAATTTTCTAGACAGAAAATATAGTTTTCCTTTTCAGTCTAGATGTCTTTTCTATAATTTGCTGTAAGCCCTAGCTAAAACCTCCAGTATAATGAATAGAAATAGTGAGAGGGGACATTCTTATCTTGTTCTTGATTTTAGGGAAAAAAGCATCCAATCTTTCACTATTAAATTTCATGTTTGCTGTAGGTTTTTCATAGATACTGTTTAATCAGATTGTGGAAAGTTCCTAGATTGTCGATGGTCACAAGATGATCATGTGGTTTTTGTTCTTTGGTCTACTGATTTGGTTTAGATCAGTAGATCTTTATTTACATTAATAGATTTTCAGTTGTTAATCCAACCTTGCATTCCTAGAATAGATCCCACTTGAGCATGATGTATTATTCTTTTAACAATAGCTCAGTTTACTATTGTCTTAACAGAAGTTCTTAATACTAAACGACTTTTCTCTCTCTCTCTTTTTTTTTTTTGTGATGCTGGGGATTGAACTCTGGGCCTTCACCAAATGACTTTAAAAAATTTTTTATCTTCGGGCAGATGAAAATGATTATGCATACAGTTCAGCAACCCAAAGTATGCTCAGTGACAGCTGGAAGACATCTGTAAATATTTGTGGATTGATTAAAACTCCTGGAGTTTGGGACCCTTTTGTGAAGAGTTATGTAGAGGTAAGTAGACTTTTCATAAAATTGTATTGGTTTTATTTTTGTCTTAAGCCTATGCAGAGATTGCATGCCTAATTATCTTTATTGATCAGGAGGAAATTTAATGGAAAAAAATGTAAATCTAACTAAATAAATAGAAAAAGAGTATGGCATATTTCTTTCTTGGTCTAAATAATTTGGGTTTTTTGTGGGGAGGAGGTGGTGGCAGGTACCAGGGATTGAACTCAGGGACACTCAACCACTGAGCCACATCCCCAGTTCTTTTTTGTATTTAGAGACAGGGTGTCACTGAATTGCTAACACCTCGCTTTTGCTGAGGCTGGCTTTGAACTCTGTCCTGCCTCAGCCTCCCAAGCTGCTGGGATTGCTGGTGTGCATCACTGCACCTGGCATTTTGTTTATTAATAAGCTGTTGATGTTACTTTTTTTTCATTAATGGATAAACTGTCTGGGCCTTCACCAAATGACTGATCACCAAATGGTGATCAAGATGAAGCCTGAAAGATAGCCAAATATCTACAAAGTAAATAACAATATAATTGTAAGTGTCTGTTCTGTATTATTCTTGTTGAGCTTAAAAGCTGAAAGATCTTTTATGATTTGGTGGGATATAAAAAGAAGTGAACAAAAAAAATCTGAATCTAGGTCACAATATATGAGATGAAGAATAATGGCTTTTAGAAAGTTTATGAAGATTCTCTATCATCTCACAGTCATTGTAAAAAGGCCATTTGTGGGCAGTGGTTATAGCTCCGTGGTAGAGTGCTTGCTCAGCATGTGTGAGGTACTGGGTTTGATCCTCAGCACCACATTTAAAAAATAGTAAATATATAAAATAATGGTATTGTGTAAAATATTTTTTTAAAAAATATATTTTTTAAAAAAGTCATTTGTCAGAGGGCTTTGATACTGAACAATAGGAATAAATTTTCAAAATAAATCATTCTTTGAAAGTTTGAGTACTTAAAGTGCTGAACATGAAAAGATGGAAACAAAATGGAAGAAGCTATAATTGTTATGCACTCTTTTGTGACTGAAGTTATAAATGGGGCACTGAGGTTAGTAAGCATCATATTTTAGTCATTAATATTTTTGCTATGAAGCTGGGTGAGGTGGGATTACACTCCTGTAATTCCAGCAGCTGGGGAGGCTGAGGCAGGAGGATCACAAGTTCAAAGCAGCCTCAGCAAAGGCAGGGTGTGAAGCAGAGACAGGTGAGACCCTGTCTCTAAATAAAATACAAAATAGGGATGGGGATGTGTCTCAGTGGTCGAGTTCCCCTGAGTTCGATCCCTGTCCCCCCACCCCCAAATTATATATATTCTTGCTTTGAGGACATGAATTTCTTATAGGAATAGTTCTTATGTTGAAATTACTATTTTTTTTCAGTAACAAAATAGCACAAGGAAAAATGAACTTTATAGTCCTCTATTTTAAGGTGATTTTTTTTCATAGATGATGTAACATATATGCTAGTGGAAACATGTTCCTTCTGTGGTACTATTTGTCAATTTTGTACTCAGCAATGAAGTTGTGTATTATCTTTTGTATCTTATAAAATTCAGCTAAGATATTATAACTTATTTTATATAGATGTTGGAATTCTATGGTGATCAAGATGAAGCCCGAAAGATACTTACTAATTATGCTTATGATGAAAAGTTCCCATCAAATCCGAATGCCCATGTATACTTATACAATTTTCTAAAGAAGGAAAAGGCACCAAGAGCGAAACTGTTAAGTGTGCTTAAGGTATAGATTTTTTATTTCACTATTTGAAAAGTTTTGGAGGTTTATGTTCAGACATTTCAGGGTTATTGTTTTCTAACTTTTTATATTATAGCACTCATAGAAAATGACATTGTATGAATAGTATGCTGAGGTATACAGAGAAAGTTGCTCCCTCTGCAGGCTCTAGGAAGACACTCTACTTCTACTAAGGAGAGAGGATCTGTGTTTTAGAAACCTTTTGCCACTCTGGTTGGAGAATTCTGCATTTTTTTTTAAATCAACAATTGAAATTTAATTTATATATAGTAAGTGTACTTATTGCAAGCATATGCTTGGATATATCTTAACATATATCCATGTTACTTTCATAATAATATAATATAAAGCATTGCTGTCACTCCCAAAAGTTCTTTATTTCACAACCCATTACCCACATATTCCTGCCTTCAGGCAGTCACTGGTCTGCTTTTTGAAATCATGGATTAATTTTATCTTTTCTGGATTTTCATATGAATGTAATCTTAGTTTTATACTTTTTTTTTGTTTGTGGGGGGTGTCTGGCTTCTCTTACTCAGCATGTTGTTGAGTTTTTGCCATGATGTTGTTTTAGCAATTTATTAATGCTGAGTAATACTTCATTTTTATACATTAAATTTTTGATGAACATTTGGCTTTTTGACTGTTATGAATAATGTTGCTAAGAACATTCGTGTATTTCTGTGAGTGCACACATATTTTTGTTTTTCTTGGGTAGCTGTGTAATTGCTGAGTAAGGAAAATAGATATTTAACTTCTTAAGAAACCATCAGCTGTTTTTTGAAGTGATTGATTGTACCATTAACATTCCCACAATCTATGTTTCAGAGTTCAGCTTCTCTACATCCTGTCCAACATTCGATATTGTTTGATATTCTATATTTTGGAGGGGTTGTAGTCATTTTAGTTATGTCTGTTTTACATTTCTACCAACAATGCATGAGGTTTTCGGTTTTTCTACATTGTTGCCAACTCTTAACTTTTTTTCATTTTGATAGTAGCTATTCTAGTAGTATTGTATTCCAGTAGTGTGGTGTCTCATAATAATGGCTTGTGATGCTAGGACATCTCTTTATGGCCATTTATCATCTTTGTAGAGATGTCTATTCCAAGTATTCAAGTCCGTTGCCCTTTTTTGAATTGGATTGTTTGGTTTTGGTGTATTGAATTGTAGAAATTTGTGTGTCAGATTAAGCACAGGGCCTCAGATATACTACGGGTGCTGTAAACTGTATATACATGTATATATATATGTATATAGTCCTTTATATATTTAGTGGTCAGTTTTTAATCTGCTGTTTTAGAGAAGAAAGAAGAAAGGTTCTTTTCAGCCTATACAGATGACTAACAGAAATTCTTATCTGTTAGTCTTCTTTTAAAAGTCGATTAGGAAATCAATAGGGTGAACATTTATTCTTAAGACAAGATAGACTTAGGGAGAAATGTTGTTTTCCTTTTGAGAAGTACAGTATTGGAATCTAAGAGCTCAAATTGTTGGGTTTAATAGCAGATTGGGTATGACAAAAGAGAGGGTCAGTGTAATGTGTAGAAAAAGCAGCCTAAAGGACAGAGCAAAAAAGGGTGGAGAGTGCAAAAAAGATTGTATTGGGGGCTGGGCTTGTGGCTCTGTGGTAGAGCGCTTGCCTGGCATATATGAGGCACTGGGTTCAATCCTCAGCACCACATAAATATAAAATAAAGACATTGTGCCAACCTAAAACTAAAAATACTAAAAAATATAAAAATTTTAAAAAAAAGATTGTATTGGGGACTTGGTGAAAACGTCTGATACCTTTAATTGAAGTTTTGGAGGAGGCAGAAAATGGGACAAAAAAACAAATAATAATAAAAATATATATGTATTTGAACAGTTAATGGCTAAGAATTTTCTAAAGTTGATGGAGAAATTTTTAAAAAATATATATTTATTTATTTTGTTATATATGACAGAAGAATGCATTTTAATTCATATTACACATATAAAGCAGGATTTTCATGTCTCTGGTTGTACACAAAGTAGAGTCACACCATTTGTGTCTTCATACATATACTTAGGGTAATGATGTCCATCTTATTCCTCTGTGTTTCTTACCCCCATACTCCCTCCCTTCCCTTCCCCTCCCCTTGCCCTATCTAAAGTCCCTCCATTCCTCCCATGCTCCCACCACCTCTCCCTATTGTGGATCAACATCCTCATATCAAAGAAAACATTTGGCATTTGTTTTTTTGAGATTGGCTTACTTCACTTAGCATGATGTTCTCCAACTCCATCCATTTACCTGAAAATGCCATGATTTTATTCTCTCTTAATGCTGAGTGATATTCCATTGTGTGTGTGTGTGTGTATATACCACATTTTCTTTATCCATTCATCTACTGAAGGGCATTTAGCTTGGTTCCACAATGTAGCTAATTGTGAATTGTGCTACTATAAACATTGATGTGACTGTGTCTCCATAGTATACTGTAATCGGAGTCTTGGAAAAGGCAGGGTATAAACCAGAGTGGGATATAGCTGGGTCAAATGGTGGTTCCATTCCCAGTTTTCCTAGGAATCTTTCTGATGGAGAAATTTTATAATTCTGATGGTCTTTTATTTGATCTGGGTACTGGTCACCTGGGTGTGTTAAATTTTGTGATGATTTATTCAATGTCATAGGACTTATACCTTTCTAGTACATACATTTCAATTAAAAAGTTAAAACTAAGTGACTTGAGCCGTATACAATGTAATTTTGGTAGGAACCAAGTTTTAATAATATTCTCTGATACGGGTATGTTGATCTTTATTATTGAACCTGGTTGATTGAATTTTTACAAATTATTAAGAGAAGTTAACAAACTATTTTTTGTTTTGTTGGGAATTATTTCATTTTAAGTTCAAAGTACTTTGGAAAGTAGACAGTGAATTTGTTTAGTATTATGTGTATTGAAATGAGAAATAATTTAAAATTTGGGGGTTTTGTATATTCATAAAAATAGTCCTTGTTTTCAGAGAGGAAAACCTGTAAATTTGTTCCTGTTGTGTAGAAGAATTGTTAAATTGTGGGCTGGGGTTGTGGCTCAAGTGATAGAGTGCTTGCCTAGCATGTGTGAGGCACTGAGTTCAATCCTCAGCACCACATAAAAAAAGATATTGTATCCACCTAAAACAAAAAATAAATACTTTAAAAAAATTGTTAAATTGTTTACCCAAATAACTTTAGGGTACAGTGTTCCTAAATCCAGTCTCCAGAATTGTTGCCCCTTTTTGAATTTTTGTTTTATGTATTATATAAAAGCATTTCACAATATCTTATATGTAATATGTATATAAAACTTTGTAATCTGTGATCTCTTCTAATTGGTATTTTCTGTGTGATTTCTCCCCCCCCCACCCCCAGTCCTTGCTTCTGAAAATAAATTATTTTAAGTGTGGTAAATATTGTAGGTATGTATAAGATGCAAATTAAGAATTCTCCCCATCTGTTTCTTCTGATAATCTTGTCTATCATGTTAGCAGGATTTTTATTTTAAAAAATTCTTTACAGAGAATACTTTTTATACCCAAGTTAAAATTGGATCAAAGCAAAATATCTTTTAAATCCTTGAATAACTTACTGAGAGTATATTAACCAATGAGAGCTTTATTTGAACATAAGCTGAAATTTGAGAAATGTCTTTGTATAAATTACAAGATTATTTTTTTCCCGAATTTGTATCAGATTGTACCCTCCCATAGACTGATGTTAGAATTCCATATGTTACTTAGAAAATCAGGTACACAAGTTTTTGTTTTATGCCTCTTTGTACAGATAATCTATAGTCAAGGAATTAACCAACTATGTCCCAGTGGCCAAATTGACCTCATGCCTGTATTTATAAATCAAGTTCCATTAGAACTTATTTATTTATGTATTTTCTATAGTTGCTTTTGCACTATAATGGCAGAACTAGTGGTTGTATTAGAGACTAGTATAGCTAGAATATTTATTATCTGACCCTTTACAGAAGTTTTACTACTCCTGTTATAGAACATCAGTTCCCAATTGGAAAAAGAAAATTGCCTTCAAGTTATGTAATTTCACTTTGTTTTAATGCCTCCTGGACTTCAGTATAGAAAATAACCTGCTTCTTAAATGAAAATCAGTCCACTAATCCAAATAAATCAGTGCAAAGATTGCATCGGTTTTTTTATCTAAGGGAAGAGAATGTTCCAAAGATGGGAAAATAGGGCAGGGACTTTAACTCATGTTCTCCATAGTATATGAGTTAGTGCATATAATCAATATAGGGATCAAACTGAATACTTGGACCTCATTAGCATGTTTGATATTATTGAGCGTTCTTCTGATTTATTTCAGGAATATGAGCATAATGAATTGTTTTAAATCATTAACCAAACTAGAAGGCTTACATAATTCATTTTCATCAGCTGTACATACCTTTTTAGCTTTATGCACTTCTTCAATCAATACCTTATTTAAACCTGAACTGTTATGAATGTTGCAGAAAAAGAAGAACTCCATAAATTGGGGTTGAAAGTATTGTTTGGAGTCCTGGATTTTGCTGGATGCACTAAGAACATAACTGCATGGAAATATTTGGCTAGATATCTGAGACAGCTCTTAATGGAGTGAGTAATAAACACAGCATTTATTTGCTTGTACTTTTGGATTTCTTCAGCTCTTTTCTTCTGAGTGTCAGAAGCTAGAAAATGCAAAGTCACATACTTAACATACAACAATTCTCTCCAGATACTGTGTACTATCAAATACTACATCTTGTAAGTCCATTGTGAGCTGGATATGTAAAACTTTACCTATTTTTTGGCAGAATAAAGGATATCACAAAATTGTTTATATATTAATTTTAGTTGTATAAGGTACCCAGGGTAAGTGGAAACTTGTTTCAGACTTAAACTGATCTCGGGAGAAAAAAATGTCTATCTTAGTCTATTTGGGTTTCTGTAACAAAATATCATAATTTGGGTGGCTTTTATATAACAAATTTATTTTCACAAGTTCTGGAGGCTAGGAAGTCCAAAGTGAAGGTACCAGCAGATTCATTGTCTGATAAAGAACAAGATTCTCAGTTCATAGAGGGTTCCTTCTATGGTGGAAGGGAGCAAGGCAATTGCCTGGGGCTTCTCTTAAAAGATCACTAATTTAGGTCATGATTCATGTCCTCATGTCCTAATTATTTTCAGTGGTGATTAGGTTTTTTTATATTTATTACTTTTTTAGTTATAGGTGTACACAATATCTTTATTTTTATGTGGTGCTAAGGATCGAACCCAGTGCCCCACGCATGCTAGGCAAACGCTCTACCTCTGAGCCCAACCCCAGCTCGTGATTAGGTTTTAACATGAATTTTTGTGGAGGGTGGGCAAGCATTCAGATGGTACACTCAATGTAAACTCCTTTCAAATATAAAGGACTGTTTAAACCCCTGCTAAACCATAGGGCCTTTTTTTATGCAGGGGAGGGGTTTGCCAGGGATTGAACTCAGGGGGCACTTGACCACTGAACCATATCCTCAGTCCTATTCTGTATATTATTTAGAGACAAAGTCTCTCATCCAGTTGCTTATTGCTATCCTCCTGCCTCAGCCTCTGAGCCGCTGGGATTATAGGGGTGTGTCACCACACCCAGCTACTATGGGGCTTTTGAAAGCCAAGAAACATAATGTTTGCTTTTTAAATTTCCAGAAGGTTTGCCACAGGAGACATACAGGTGCTAAATAAGTATATCCTCAAATTATTGATGAACATTTAGCATTGCTCTTCAGTTGTGAGATCCATGTATTTATGTATTTTATAATAATGTCATTTAAATTAAATTTTGGTAGCATATAATTTAAGGTTTTAAAGTAACTTTTAAATAATTATGATTAGGCATTTATTGAACATTTGCTGTGTACCAGATAGTGTAAAAGGAGCTTTATGTGAAACCTGCTTCTGGACTAGTTTAGTCCTAATAACAATGCCATGAAATAAGTATCATTTTTATCCTCAAGGAAATTGAGAATCAGAGAGGTTAAGCAACCTGCTCAAGATCAATAGTAAATGGAATATCTGAAATTTAAAGAATTTTTACTTCAGAATCACTGCATCGCTTTACTGTAATGAACTGGCTATTTAGTTAAGAGGACATTAGAATGTGGAGATCAAAGAGAATTAAAAAAGTATTTGATTTTATGTTATTGCTGATGTTAGTCTGGAAATAGCTTCCTATAGCTAAAATCAAATTCTAATGTACAGATTTGTCCCCATCACTGACCTTCCCTTTTGACATTTTTGTTTTTAGGAATCATCTTGCATGGGTTCAAGAAGAATGGAATTCCAGGAAAAGCTGGTGGCCAACCTTTCACTTCAGCTACTTTTGGGCAAAAAATGATTGGAAGGAAGATACAGATTTGACCTGTGAGAAAGCTTTTGTAGCTGGAATACTGTTAGGAAAAGGTACATTTTTTATTTCTTTTAATTTTATCTTTGAATATGACCATTCTTTGATTGTAGAACTTATCTAATGTGGTCCATAAGGATTCTGGATGCTCAAGAAATAATTGTTGAGCTGGGCGTGCATGCCTGTAGTCCCAGTGGCTTTGGAGGCTGAGACAGGAGGATTGCAAGTTCAAAGCCTTCCTCGGCAAAAGCGAGACACTAAGCAACTCAGTGAGGCCTTGTCTCTAAATAAAATACAAAAATAGGGATGAGTGATGAGTATGTGGCTCAGTGGTTGAGTATTCCTGCATTCAATCAACAGTACCCCCCTAAACAACAACAACAAAAATAAAGAGTGGATCATGAGTTGGGAACTGGTAATGTGCTTATAAGGAATCCCCTAGGGTTAGAAACAGTGCTTTCATGTTGTTGATTGTGATTATTTCTCATGCTCTGACTTGGGTGTTGTTGGGGGCATTAAGATGCACTATGCAAGACTGTTTCACAATCACTGACTGCTTGGCCTTGTTGCATAGGTTTACTGAAACTGTCTACTAATCAAGAATGTTCTTTCATACCTCATTGTTCTTTAATAGATCTGTATTATATACACTTAAATGTTCCTGTAAGGAGAAAAATTCTCCTTAAGAATGCCTCCCATTAATTTGCTAAATAGTCCTCTTAAAAGGAATGAGAAATTAATTGTTTCTTTATGGAATATTTTGGCCAATAAAACTCGTACCAGCTTTGTACCACTGAAATATTAAAGTTAGCCAGTACTGAAATGAAACTGCTACAAAATGTACAGAAATGATGTGTATGATGACAACTAGTAAGATATATTTTGCTTGCGAGTTTAAGGTGTCCTAAAGAGATTCTTCAGTTCACTTGTTATCTTCTTCTACTTTATGAATTTGGAGTCCAAAGACCTGGACTAACTTTCTCATTCTCTACTCGTCATGTGACTTGGGTCAAGCAATTAACTTTTGGGATTGTCCAAAGGGATTTGGACACTGGGATTGTCCTTTGTGAAATATCAAGCGAACATCACATCAAAGGGCTTTATGAATTCTGAAGTTGTCCAGGAATATCAGGTGTTGTTATGCCTGAAAATGGGCACATCTCTCCTGTCTGGGTGTTAGTGTGGAGAGAGTGAATCTATTCGAAAGCTGAGCTTTTTTTCCTCTCTTGTTCTGGTTATCAACATTACACCACAGAACTCAAATTCTGGTTGTGGTCTGCTTTTGCTTTGTGCTTAGAATGGGGTATGTTAGCTTTCTCCCCATTCTGTATGAGAAACAAGATGGGCCCCTTGCTCTGTGGAGAGACCTTTTCTGGTTGAAATTCAGCTATTTGGTTGCTTTGCTAGTTAAGATCTCTAGTGGATTTACAAAGGAGGTGTATTTTGTAGTTTGTTTACCTTTTTCTGACTGTGATAATGCCTCTTTTGCTGACTTAGAAGCTAAAGTTCAGAGGGAAGTAGTACTAATTTGATCTTGGAGAATATTCCTTTAATGTACGAATATACATAATGATGTGTATATCACTATAGGGTTTGGGGAAAGAGAAGGAAAAAAGCTAAAATATATGCCTTAATTATAATGGATCAAAAACATCTTTGTGAAGTAATACATTTTATTGGTGGCAGCTCTTAGAATATGTGTGGGCCATACTGGTATATATAGAGTTGAAGCAAAAATTTCAAACTATACACATGTACTTTAAAAATTTGGATGATAAGAATTAAAATTTTTTGCTCATTTTATTTTTTAGGTTGTAGATATTTTCGGTATATTTTAAAACAAGATTATCATGTGTTAAAAAAGAAAATTAAGCGGATGAAGAAATCAGTGAAAAAATACAGTATTGTAAATTCAGGAGTCTGATATTAAATTTTATTTATTTCACAGTTGTAGCCACACTGTAGTAGCAGTAGATTGTTACTAAATGTATTTATTTGATAGTTTAAGAAAGTATGACTATAGAAAGTATTTATGACTATAGAAAGTATTTTTGTATTTTCTTTTACTGTAAGTTATAACTAGAAAAATAATGCCACTGCCTTTGTTCCATGTAAATATACATACACACACATATTTTTTTGTAATGTAAAATAATAATGTAAAATAAAATAATAATAATGTTTTTTATGGAATGATTCTCCAAGTGAAAAAATAAATGTTTAATTAGAGAATATAGCTCTGTAGCAGTTATTATTTGCAGATAACTTGCCTCTTGCTGTTATGTAATAAAATACAACTAGTGGTGTAAAATGAATTTTTGTTTTTTTAGACTCTAAATTTACCCATGTTAGATTTACCACGATGAAGAAAAATATTAGTGATGAGTTCTGTTGAATTTTGGAAAGAGAGATGGATTTTAGGAAGTGACTCTTTTTTTTTTTTTTTTTGTATTAAGACATGGAAATTTAGGATTGAGAATTTTTCTGCCAGATAGAAAAAGAACCTTCTACCATGAAGGAGTAATTTGGATCAAAGAGGTAGTGGGAATTGGCTGTTTCAACTGGCACTTGCATAATTTAAAAAGGCTGTTAGGTTTTGTTATTGCCTAGCACATCAGTCTTAGATGTTTTAGAACACAGGTGTCCTCTCTCCTTTCTTGGAAACTAGAATGTAGCAGTAAGCATTTGCCTGGTGGAAGACTCCTTACCAGTGAAATAGTAACCCAGCATTACACAGTTAAGCCCAGGGGCAATTTTTTGAGAACACAAGCTGGGCCTGATAGCATTTTGTTATAGTTGTTCGGGTGTTCAAGGAAGTGCTTCATAAATGTCTGCCTTTTATGCATTTTGTGTTCAGATAACCAGTAACTGAGTTCCATGAAAGCTCACTAACTTTACAATAAGCCTAATATTTAGATGACAAGCCACACATTTTTCCCATTGTACTTTTTTATGAAGGTTACTTAATACTCAAGTTAAAAAAATTTTCTGTTCTTTTCTATCTGTACTTTATCTCACTCAAAGCATCTGCAAGAAAATTGGGGGATAAATTATGCTTTGTCAATTTATAGTTCAGTATTATTTTGTACTTGATAAAAACACTTCTATCAATAAATATCCAGCCTTACAAGGTACACTCAAAACAAGTAGGTATTCCAAAAGAGCCAGAACAAATCAAGCTAAAGCCACCACATAATTAGGTCTAACTTTACTGCTGGGAGTGGGTGATTGGGTTGTGAAGGAGTTCTGTATAGGAAAGACTACCACTAGAGGAATGAAATTCCCAGATAATGTGTTCAAAATCTCAAAACAAATTCCAAGATAGCCAGAGCATCTATCTACTCCCTGAAACCTTTATCAAAAGCTGAAAAATGGCTACAGAATGGAGGTTCAGAATGTGAGGTGAGTAGATATAGTTCTTGGTTTTCACACAAAGCTTTCCTAGAATTTTTTTTAGCATGTTCATATCTGATTTTTTGATAAAAGCAGTATGAGTCAACCCTTGTGGAAATTATTTAGGTCCACTGAAGGTAAAGCCAGTTCCGTGAATAATAACAATGGCCAGAATTTATGAAGCACTATGGACTTTACATTTCATCATAACACCACTACATTTCTATGAGTTATTCCTATTTTACCAAGGAGGTGAATGGAGCCCTTGGAGATGCCAGTAACTTTGCCAAGGTCACAGCTAGTAGGTTTAGCGCAAGGTTGCTAACCTAATTAGTATGATTCTGAAGATCACACTGGTGCTATCTGTATCATCTCCCAGGGAAGTCACTTTTTACTACCTGAACAGCTGGGTAGCCAGAAAAAGAATAGAAAGGGATTCATAACCCAGAGGCCATTGGCTCAAGCAAAAACTATTCTTACTCTCCCAAGCGATTGGTAGGCTTCCCATTTTGTGTCCCCACATGCTCCTATATCAGATCACCACTCCCCCTGCAACCTTAGCCTGTATCTTAGAATATGACCTTATTTGGAGACAGTCTTTACAGGAATAATGGAAGTTAAAATGCAGATATTATGGTGGGCCCTAATCCAGGATGACTGGTATCCTTATTAAAAGTTAAAGATTGGGACTTGGGTTTTAGCTCAGAGTTGGCCTAGGATGTGTGAGGCACTGGATTCCATCCTCAGCACTACATAAATATAAATAAAATAAAGGTATTGTGTCCAACTACAACTAAAGGGGGGGAAAGAAAGGGAAGGGGATTGACACACACACTGGGAGAATACCATCCCAACATGAAGCCACAGATTGGGTATCTCCAAGTCATGAAATGCAACACAAACCATCAGAAGCTTGGAGAAAGGTCTGGAACTGACCTTGCTGACACCTTCATCTCAGACATTGAGTCTCTATAACTGAGAGGTAATTTCTATTGTTTAGGCCACCCAATTTGTGGTTCTTCGTTAGGGCAGCCCTAGCATTTAAAAATAATGATTTTTTTAAAGTATGCTTCAGAGTGAGATCTGAGGTGATTCAGTCTGGTTCTAGTTTTTAGTTCCAGACTTAGAGTAAGTTCACCTAACACTCAAGTTAAAAACGTTTTCTGTTTTTTCCTACCTGTACTTCACCTTCTGGTAGAAGATTTTCTTGTTCCCTTCCAGCCTGTTGTCATCTCTTTCCTTGGATTCTGAATAGCAATTTGTTCCTTACTGTTATCTTAGTATAATCTGTTTTTTTTTTTTGGGGGGGGGGTAGGGTCACTTTTAGCCTTCTCAGCATAAAAGTTGCTTATCAATTTTCCATTAAACATTCCTCTTCTAGTATAATAACTTTGCACACAAGAATATATATTTGTTAAATTGACACAATATCTACTGCAAAATTAGTTATTGTGTAATTATGTTACAATCATATGCATTATGTAATTCTATCTGAAATGTAGCTCCATATGAAATAAGATGTTTTAGAAGCTCATACTGTCATTACATCCCATGAGCTCCTGCCAGCTGACCTTCACTTGCTAGTCTTGCAGGGAGTTTTTGCCCCAATCAATGTGATATCCATATTTTCATGGCAAAAGGAAAACTGAGACAAATGTCAAAGATACTCTCAGTTCTTTATGGAAGGAAAGAATGCATTCATTCATTCTTACATAATTCTGGGTCAGGTGTTGCCTCCTTTCTCAGAAGGTCACAGTGGCTGTGAACTCACTTGACTTAGTCCAGCTTACTCTTTGTGCTAAGGTTTACAAAGCAATGAATTATCTGACCTTTGGGCAAACAACCCAGTGGAAACTGCACCATCACTAGTGAATCATGGATGCCTTATTATATTTTAAAAAGCAGGGACTTGGGATGTAGCTTAGTTAAAGCACATGCCTAGTGTGCATGAGGCCTGAGTGCCATCCTTAGCATCACAAATAAGAAGGAACACTCAACTAGGTCTGATATTGAACAGTACAGAGCTGTATTGACAATCATTCTGAGTACTCCCTCCTTTTTCCTTGGTTATAAATATTTGGATTTTAAATGCTGCTTGGGCTGTCATAATTGAGAGCACTGTAATGTAGACTTGGCTAGGTTGAGGCTCATGCTTCCCTCTTGAAATCCTGGCAAAGGCTGCGCATGAGTGGAAGCCAGGTGGGGTACCCTCTGTAGCAACACATTGAAACCAAGACAAACAACAAGAAGTGCTACCGAGGATGCGCGGGGAAAGGTATACTCATACACTGCTGGTGGGACTGCAAATTAGGGCAGCCAATTTGGAAAGCAGTATGGAGATTCCTTGGAAAGCTGGGAATGGAACCACCATTTGACCCAGCTATTCCTTTTCTTGCACTATACCCAAAGGACCTAAAAACAGCATCCTACAGGGACACAGTCACATCAATGTTTATAGCAGCACAATTCACAATAGCTAAACTGTGGTGCCAACCTAAATGTCCTTCAGTTGATGAGTGGATAAAAAAAATGTGGCATTTATACACAATGGAATATTACTCAGCACTAAAAATAAGAATAAGATCATGGCATTTGCAGGGAAATGGATTGCATTAGAGCAGATTATGCTAAGTGAAGTTAGCCAATCCCCCCAAAAAAACAAATGCCAAATGTCCTCTCTGATATAAGAAGGGGGACTCAAAATGAGGTTGGAAGGGAGAGCAAGGGAGGAAGATTATCTCTAGATAGGGAATAGGGGTGAGAGGGAAGGGGAGGAAAAAGGGGAATAGCATGGATGGTGGAAGGAGAGGGTCATCATTATACAAAATACATGTATGAAGATGTGAGTTTGGTGTCAACATACCTTATATACATACAGAGATATGATAAATTGTGGTATAAAGGTGTATTAAGAATTGTAATGCAAAAAAATAAGAGTTCATGTATAATGGCATAATTTGGCGTGAACATACTTTATATACAGAGTTACGAAAAATTGTGCTTTGAATGGATAATTATGATTGTAATGCATTCCACTATTGTCATGTATGTAAGAAATAAAAAATTTTAAAAACTTGCATTTCAAAGGTAAGCTTTTGCAAGAAAGGAAATTGCAAAGTGAACTGGAAACATGGAAAATAAAGAGTAAGCTCAGGGAACCTGATGTCCCCATGGACCTGTGTCCCTATTTGTGCCTCTGTTTGGTTTTGTGGCTATTTGTCTACTCATTCAAGAAGAATTTCCAAGGCCTGTTATGTGTAAGGGACATGTACAGAGCAAAACACATTCTTAAGTGGTGTTGGAACTTACACTAAGTGAGGAGGAGTACCCCTAAAGCTGATATAGACTTGGCAAAAATAACCCAATCATCCTGTGCTTCCTGGTAAAATTATCCCAAACAGTCCTTGTTGGGTCACACTCCTGTGTCTTAATGTGTCTCTCAAAATTAATATACTGAAACTAATTTGCCAGTGTGTTAATATTCAGAGGCAGGGCCTTGGGCTGGTGTGTTATTCAGCTTTCCGTTACTGTCACAATCACCTGAGGTAATCAGTTTAATAAAGAGGAAAGGTTTATTTTGGTTCACAGTTGTAAGGGTTTCAATTCATGGTTGATTGGGGAGCCTGGGTCCACTATCCCTTTCAAGGACACGTTCTCAGTGACCTAACTTCCTCCACCTCCAAGAGGTTCTACTATCTTCCAGTGGCACAATGAGTCAAGAACCAAGACTTTAACACATTGACCTTAAGAGGACATTCAGGGTCTAAACTATAAGATGGGCTTGGTAATGCACACCTATAACTTCCAGCAACTTGGGAGGCTGAAGCAGGAGAATGGAAATTTTGAAGTAAGACTTGGCAACATAGTGAGACTGTCTCAAAAGATGGGGAGGGCAGGGTGCTGGGCATGTAGCTCAGAGCATCCCTGGGTTCTATCCCTGGTACCTGGAAGGAAAAACAAACAAACAAACAAACTCTAGCAGCCAAGGGTGTAGCTCTGTTAGAGTGAGTGCCTAGCATGCTAAGGCCTTGGGCTCAATCTCCAGCACACACACACACACACACACAAAGGTGATGCCTTTAGGATTCAATTAGGGCTTCTGTAAGGGGGCTTGAGAGTTGGTTTGTTTCACTCTGACCCTTCTGCCATGTGATGTCATAAAGATGCAACAAACAGTGCCATCAGCAAGGAATAAGGCCCTCATAAAACACCAAAACTTGTCCTCCATCTTAAACTTCCTAGTCTCCTGAACCATGAGATTAAAAATGTCATTTATAAATTGCCCTGTGATATTTGGTACAGCAGCTTGATTTGACTAAGACGCCCTCCTCTTCCTTTACTGTCTTCTCTTTCCTCACTCCTTGCTGCAGATGCAAGACTCACGACATGTCCTTCCTTCTTACCATCCACATACACACCTTATCAGACCCCAGGGGCCATAGGGCACCCTGGCTTCCACAAAGCTCCCCTCCGTCTTCCCCCACCCACACTTGAGTCCCCACAGTGCCCTTCAGCACCACAGGAGCCCTGGAAGTCTGCCTTCAGAGTCTGCTGTCTGGGACTCAGTAATGTGGTGTTCTCACAGCGACTCTGGGCCACTCGGCCTGTGAAGAAATAGTAAACAAGTGTGGATTTTCCAGCCTGCTCTGCAGAATTCTGTGCAGTTTTAAGGAATCAGGCCCCTCTGCTGTTGACACTGTTGCACCTTTTGGCTAAGAAATCGTGTGCCCCAACGACTCAGCGCTGGCATTGAGAGTAGCACAAGCTTCATGTTTAGGTGGGACGGAGGAGGTAGGGACAACTTCCTTTTCCTTCCACAAGGGATGCTTGGCCACCAGCCCACAGGAGGGACACTGCTCAGAAACCACTTCTTGGAACTAGGGTCGGGGATGGGGGTAGAAGGAAGAAAGAGAAAGGGAGTTGAGGAGCAGGGAGGAAGAGAGGGAGGGAACGTGGGCAGAGCAGGGAAGCCAACCTGAGCAAACTGCAGCCAGAGTGTTCCCAAGGCCAAAATGCTGAGAAATCCCAAGCCCGATTTGCATCATGGTCGGTGTTCCTGGGTCCCCAGGCTCTCTCCCGGCACTGTCTGTCTCTGTCTCACATTTGTGGGCCAGATGGGCTTGCTGCAGGGACACCCCCAGTGCCTGGATTATAGGCCTCCCTTTCGGCCTCCCCTGCATCTTGAGTTTTGCTCCAACTATGAGTCCTTTGGCTTCTGTGACCAGCGCAAGGACAACCGCATCGCTGCTCCGTACTGGGACATAATGAACTATTTCGATCTGAAGGGCCATGAGCTGTGCGGAGGTTTAAAGACATCCTTTGCCACGTAGGCCTGAGTGTAAACCCGAGGGGAAACGATGGAGCCAGCTTGGCAATGTTCCTTCCAACCCCAGCGGTAAAGGGTGCTGGGCTACTGGTGAGTCCTAGTGGAAGCGTACTTTGGACACTCAGCCTTTTAGAGATTACCTGCCTGCTAGGTGCCTTGCCAGATAGCAATGTGCTCTGTACACTGAGGCACAGGTGTGCTGAGTTTGGCTTGCACAGGTTCCTCAGAGCTCTCCCTCTGGGGCTCTTCCCCAGGAGCCAAAAGAATAAGAGAGGTATTTTTCATGGAGCTCTCAGAACCGCTGCTGTCCATGTCCTCTCTGCAATGATCAGAGAGCTGGGCACAGCACACCTGTGACACTTCCAGAGTATGTGAGAGAGGGAAGCATTGGCATCTGCTGGGGTCCAGCCCTTGCTTAGCTGGGTACTTTGTGCCAAGGGGGTCTCTGGTGTGATGGTAACGGTGGCAGAGATTATGGGGCTCTCTGTGGGGTATTGGCTTCCCAACACTCCAGAACTGGACTGAGAGAGCTTCAAGCTGCTGACAAGCAATGACTCAGAGTTTTTGCTTCTCCAGGCTCATCAGTATCCAAAATCCACATTTCTGGGAGGCATCGCCAGAGTTGAGTTCAGTCTGGAAACCTGATGTGTACAGGCTGCAAACAGACTTTATGGGAAGAGGGTGTTTAGGAGTGCAGGGAGAGAGCTGAAAGAAGTGGCCATGAGGAAGGTGTACTCTAACAATGTGACAAAAGTCCAGACCGGCCTTTTATCTGAGACCCTGCTGGGCATTCATGTCCCTTGATGCTGCCACTATTCAGAAGTGCACTGGCCACCCCAACTCCCTGCATGCTGCAAAGAGAGATTATCTGAGCCCCTCAGAGTCCAGGCAGGAATTACCACTGAGCCTGGCGCAGAAGTCAGCCACTTGGGTGGCACTACCCCAGGGCTGTACTCTTTCACCTAAAGCACCACCTCTTGTTGTTTCCTCTAGAATTAACTCTGGGATAGCCATGTGGTGTCAGAAGTTGGGGTTTTCTTTTTTGGACCAAGGATTGAACCCAGGGGCTCTTAACCACTAAGCCACATCCCCAGCCCTTTTTATTTTTTTATTTTGAGACACAGGCTTGCTAAATTCAGGGCCTCAATAAATAGTTGAAGCTGTCTTTGAATTTGCAATCCTCTTGCCTCAGCCTCCCCAGATGCTGGGATTGCAGGCGTGTGCATTGGCACCCTGCAGAATCCTGGCTTTTTTGAGCAGTACTCAGGTTGTTTATTTCTGAGAGCTCCCGTGGTGAAAATGTCTCTTCCTTCCAACTTCTCTCTTTGGTGATGTTTTAAAAAGTCACATGCAACATCTCTTTTGTTTCAGAGATTTGAGGAATAAGAGTAATTTCAGCCAAACAACTCGACTCATGTCTGTTAAAATTTCTGTCTTCCCCCAGACATGTAGTGTGTTCTTGGCAATGATTTTGTAGGTATTATGAATTCCACCTTTACCAGAATCATTTGTCCAAGGTTAAACAGTCCTGGGGCACAAATCTGGATGTTCAGACACCAGATCTTGTGACCCTGTGATCACATCACATTAAAGTATAGTAGCAACAGCACTGGTCAATTAATTGCTTTTCTGAACTCCTGGAAGCGTGAGCTTCATTAGAGAATTTGTGCACTCGCTGCGTAAGAGTGTGCCATGCTGGTGGTGAAATTTCCATCGTCCTTTCTGCCCTTTAGTATTTTGTTCATATTTTTGTGTCCCTTCTCCCTTTATTCCACCTCCCAGAGTTGGATGGAGTCAGTGAGGTGACACTCAGGAGCAGGTCATTTTGCTTGTTGTTACTCTGATAATTATTCTCAGCTGACCCAGACAGTCCCAGGAGAGACACTGTGTGTGAAACTCTGGGTTCTTTTTCTTTGCCAAATAAGCAAGAATTTGTTCTGCAATCTACAGTCCAGAGGAAAAAAGAGAAGACAGGGACACAACCATGCATAAAAAGTGCTGATGCTCCCTTTGTGAAGTGTTGAGAGAGTGCAGGCAACTGAGTCAGCCCACAGGTGGGCTTGGGAGAGAGATTAGTAATCAGTGGGGTTTGGCTAATGGACTCTCCTTTACTCTGCCTCTCCAAACTCCACAGGTAATCTGTCTTTCTTACTTTCCAACTGTCTTTCTTACTATCAACTGACTCTCTTTCATCACCATTGGGAGGTGATTGTCCACAAAATTGTATTTTCACCTTAAAATTTCTGTAAATCTAGGGAAGACCAAGTAGCAGATACTTTTTTGGACACACTATTCATATGTATTTGTGTAAAGAGTAGTCATATTGCCCAATTGTCACAATTCAAATATGTATAGTTCCCAGCGCAGTGCTTTGAACACATCAGACACAAATAGTTTTACAAATACCTGAAGAAATTACTAGACACCCAGTCTCTGGGAGTGGTACACCTAATGTCCATTTTGATCATTTACCTTTTAACTGTAAAATATTTCAAACATGGAGAACCAGAGAATGAAATAATGTCTCATGTCTCCAACACCCAGATTTAATTAATGTGAAACTTTTGCCAAATTGCTTAAAAACTGATAAAGAAAGAAAATCTTGCAGATACAGCATTTATACGAAAGGAAAATTGAGAACTTTGATACCATTTTCTCTTTAAAATGTTCATCTAGTAATATCAAGTGTCAAGAACTAAGATGAAATGCTAAAAATAGTGAGTACAGCGTGTGTCCCCCTCCCCTATCTTTTTTTTTTTTTGGTACCAGGAATCAAAAACAGGGGTGCTGCATCACTGAGCCACATCCCCAGCCCGTTTTTATATTTTATTTGGAAATGGGGTCTCACTGAGTTGCTGAGGGACTTGGTAAGTTGCTGAGGCTGGTTTTGAACTTGTGATTCTCCTGCCTCAGCCTCCTGAGCCACTAGGGATTACAGACAGGCACCAACACACCTGGCTCCCCTTTTCTTTCTGCCTTCTAGGAGCATTAATGGATAAAAAATGTTGGTCCAAGAAGTGATTTATTAGTAGTTGGTAATAAAAACTCCAGAATCTGGAATCCAGCCAGGATAGTGGTGCACACCTGTAATTCCAGTAAGAACCTGAGGCAGGAGGATCTCAAGTTTGAGGAAGCCTGGGCAACTTAGTGAGACTTCCTCTCAAATAAAAAAAGAAAGAAAGAAAGAAAAGCTTATAGCTGAGTGTAGTGCACCCCTGGATTCAATCCCCAGTACCACAAAACAAAACAAAATAAATCCCCTTCAGAGTCCTTTTTTTTTTTTTTTTTTTTTTTTTTGGTACCAGGCATTAAACCCAGGGGCACTTAACCACTGAACCACATCTCCAGCCCTTTTATTTTTTATTTTGAGACAGTGTCTCATTAAGTTGCTTAGGGTCTCACTAAATTGCTGAGGCTGGTTTTGAACTGGCAATCATCCTGCCTCAGCCTCCTGAGTCACTGAGATGACAGGCGTGCACCACTACTGCTGACAGAATCCTATTTTTTTCTTCCCCTTGGCCATTTCTCTGCTTGCTCAAATTGAGACTGACCTTCAGCTGTCTTCCAGGAGTGCTCGCCCTATGCAGCCCACCTCTACGATGCCGAGAACCCTCACACACCCCTCCGGAACCTTCCTGGGCTCTGCTTTGACTACTGCTCGGCATTCCATTCTGTCACTCTGCCATCTCCCTCCTAACCAATGACCGAGGTCTCCGAGAGTCCCACAAAAAGGACGGTGCCCACTTCTGCCACCTCCTCAATTTTCCGGACAAGGATTACTGCTTCCCCAACGTCCTGAGGAATGACCATCTCAATCGCAACCTGGGGGGTGGTGGCCGAGGACCATCAGGGCTGCCTGCAGCTCTGCCTGGTGGCCAATGGGCTCAGAAACTCGGTCTCCATGGTGCATGCCGGGGACGGCACCCATCGCTTCTTTGTGGCCGAGCAGGTGGGAGTGGTGTGGGTGTACCTGCCTGACGGGAGTCTCCTGGAGTAACCTTTCCTGGATCTCAAGAGCATCGTACTGACCACTCCATGGATCGGGGATGAGAGGGGCTTCTTGGGATTGGCTTTTCACCCCAAATTCCGTTGCAACAGAAAGTTCTATATTTATTATTCATGCCTGGGCAAGAAGAAGGTAGAAAAGATCTGGATTAGTGAGATGAAGGTCTCTCAGGCTGATCCCAATAAAGCTGACCCCAAATCGGAGAGGTGAGATGGACTCATGCAAATGCACCTCTACTGTGTCCTGAAATAATGCGGATCAGCCCTTTGAAATGACAGAGGTGGAACCTTGCTGGTTTTAGAACACTAGCTTAAAATGTTAAAGGAATCGTCAATTAATGAGGACAGCCCAAGTTAGACTCTTTAAAGCAAGGGTTTTTATGGGATGTGACAATCCGAATTAGAGCCTCACTTGGTTGTCTTTACAGAGGATAAGCAAGAACTAGCAGCCAGAGGGATTGAGAAGTGATTATAAAAAATACAGTGAGCCGGGCACAGCAGCACACGCCTGTAATCCCAGCAGCTCGGGAGGCTGAGACAGGAGGATCGTGAGTTCAAAGCCAGCCTCAGCAATGGCGAGGTGCTAAGTAACTCAGTGAGACCCTGTCTATAAATAAAATACAAAATAGGGCTGGGGATGTGGCTCAGTGGTCCAGTGCCCCTGAGTTCAATCACTGCTTCAATAATTACAGCTTATAATTATTGTGTGGCCCATAGATTCCAGGCCCTTTAGCTTGAATGTGGGATCTTGCAAGAAGCTATGGCACAAGGCCATAACACTAGTGATACAAGATCAGATTATCCCAGTTCTAGCTGACTCCAGTTCATGTTCTTTTCACTCTACCACCCTGCTCATTTCTCCTCTTCTTTCTACCTTGCCTCCTTTTCCATCACAGACAGATTGAAAGATTGGAGAAAGCATGAGGAATGGATAGATCCATCCCTGCTAACTTGCTCAAACAAGGACATTGAAAGTTCATATAGTGCCAGAGACTAATAGGCAAGAGCTACAATGGGAGGGTTATTCTCCTGTGTCTCAGCTTGTGAAGTCATGGTCTTGAATAAAAATGACCCATGAAGGAGTTAGAGAAGGAAAGAGGGATCATCTCAGAACCCCAAGCTACTTGCTTTGTGATTCCTGAAGCAGGTCTTGGCTGACTTTGCAGATCTTGGTGACTTAGACCAGTCTATTTGGGGTGTCTCTAGAGGATGTAGCTTTAGCTGTTTCAAAGTATGAAGTTCCCTTTTCTTTTCCAGGGTCATCTTGGAGATAGAAGAACCAGCCTCAAATCATAATGGTGGACAACTTCTTTTTGGCCTGGATGGCTACATGTACATATTCACTGGGGATGGAGGGCAGGCTGGGGATCCCTTTGGCAAATTTGGAAATGCTCAGAACAAGTAAGATGGATGGTAGCAAGGTCCCTGCCCCCTTAGAGTGAACCCTTGGTATAGTGTTTTTGTTGAGATGGAGTCAAACCCAGAATGATTTCTGCAATATATAGTCCCATTTAGGCAAATGAGAGGAACATTTGGTTTTCTGTCCTATAAATAATATACATCATATACTTTGGTAGTTAATATTATGAATGCCTAGTGTAAG
This sequence comes from Callospermophilus lateralis, assembly GCF_048772815.1. Lineage (NCBI taxonomy): Eukaryota > Metazoa > Chordata > Mammalia > Rodentia > Sciuridae > Callospermophilus > Callospermophilus lateralis. Next base: position 5,448,869 of record NW_027516693.1, read on the forward strand.
TTTCAAATACTATGTAAAGAAAAATCAGTACTTTAAATATATGTTAATAGGACACTATCCATGAAATCAATCATTCAATTAACTTTAATCCAATTATGTTACCAAGCTCAGTGTTTCAGGAGTGGTAGGCCCTGGGGACACTAAAAAGTTAATGTGCCTGGTGAACTAATGTGGCCATGAGTGGTGGCACATTCCTGTAATCCTACAGGCTTAGGAGGCTGAGGCAGGAGGACTGAGAGTTCAAAGCCAGCCTTAGCAACTTAGTGAGATCTTAAGCAACTTAGTGTGAACCTGTCTCCAAATAAAGTATAAAAAAGGGGCTGGGGATGTGGCTCAGAGATTTAAGTGCCCCAGGGTTCAATCCCTGGTAAGCCCCCCCACAAAGAAACAATGAGTTAAAGAGAACTAGTACAAATAGGGTGCTAACTGTGTGTCAGAGATGTTCCAAATACGTAATGTGTATTTGAGAATTATAATTTTAATAACCTTTGAGGTTAAGAAATTTTATCTATTTTGTTAATTGGTCTATCTTCAGCACACCCATAACTCTGTAAATATTGTGGAATGAGTGAATCTTATGATGTGTAGGTATTATGAGAGCCATTTTACAGGCAAGAAAATAGAGGCACATAAGTCACACAGCAAGTAAGTGGAAGAACTAGAATTATAGCTTGAATGATCTAGTGCCAGAATTCACTGATGCTCTGCTGCCTATAAAGGTCAGTTGTTCTTCTCTCCTTTGCACCCAGTCAGCACTTGGCTCCCCATTATTCCTAGTATTATAAATATTAAAATTAATAATAATAAAAGCTAACATTTATTGAATGCTATGATTCAGGAATTGCATTAAGTACTATATGCACAATAACTCATTGAACCCAATCACACTGTTAAGTAATGTCACTCTCCTCTGCTTTACAATTGAGGACACCAAAGCCCAGAGATCAAAGTCATTGACAAAGCCTCTTAAAAGTCTGTTCTAAGGCTGGGTGCAGCGGCTAATGTCTGTAATTAGGAGACTAAGGCAGGAAGATTGCAAGTTCAAAGCCAGCCTCAGCAATAGTGAGGTACTAAGCAACTCAGTGAGACCCTGTCTCTAAATAAGATACAAAATAGGGCTGGGGATGTGGCTCAGTGGTCGAGTGCCCCTGAGTTCAATCCCTGGTATCCCCCACTCCAAAAAAAGTCTCTGTTCCATTTACTGACCCCTTTACTATCTGAAAAGTAATAAAACCAGCTTTAGGGCTGGGCCTGTAGCTCAGTGGCAGAGCACTTGACTCACACGGATTCGATCCTCAGCACCACATAAAAATAAACAAATAAAATAAAGGCATTCTGTTCATCTACAACTAAAAATAATTTAAAAAAAACAGCTTTAAGAACAATTAATAGTATTAGAACAAATTATAGAGAAAAGTTCTCATCATTAAAATAAACAATTAAAGCTGCAACTTTTTCATGATTACGTGAACCCTTTTGCTTAATAGTTCTCCTTGAGTCAAAAATAGGGAAGTCTTAACATCCTGTGTGTGTGTGTGTGTATATATATATATTTTTTTTAAAGGTACTTATCCTTATGTGATTCCCAGCCATTTCCTGTCATCACTGTCAATCAGCCCTCCTCGGTGGTCACCTCTGGTCTTGTGTCCATGCTTACCTGAGCCTGATTCTTGGCCTTCTGTCTTTCAGAAGTTCCCTGCTTGGGAAAGTGTTAAGGATTGATGTGAATGGGGCAGGCTCTGACGGCAAGCGCTACCGAGTGCCCTTGGACAATCCCTTTGTTTCTGAGCCAGGGGCCCACGCCGCCATCTACACCTATGGGATCAGAAACATGTGGCGCTGTGCTGTGGACCGAGGGGACCCCATTACATGTCAGGGCCAAGGCCGGATGTTCTGTGGGGATGTGGGCCAGAACAGGTTTGAAGAAGTTGACCTCATTGTTAAAGGCGGGAACTATGGATGGAGGGCAAAGGAAGGGTTTGAGTGTTATGACAAAAATCTTTGTCACAATGCCTCTTTGGGTAAGTAAGAAGCTGTCTGGGTGCTTTCTTGAATGAGTTGAGTGGGTAGGAGGAGGAGTGGAGGAATAATCCTAATGTCCTGCAGGTCCTTAAAATCCTTACTTGTGTCCTTTGGGACTCTGCTTCCCTGAGTGGTTCTCCTGCTACTAGCCCTAGACACCTTAGTGGTGCTTGTTAAGAAGTGGATTTTTGCTGTGAACTCATCAGTTATTTTCCTATTATTCTGTCTCCCTGTCCCAGTCCTAGAAAAAAAGTAACTTTGAAAGACCAGCTTTTGTTTATCTGATTTCTTGAAGCTATTCTCTTTCTGTAAAACCAAACTCTTGCTCAGACCATAGGGACATTTGTTCTATTATGAAATGGAATGTTGCCCAATTCTAGGATAAAATAATAAAGCCAGTTAAGACTCTAGTTTTTTAACTAGATTTTGATGCTCTAGGTCAGACCTGATGGGTTTGCATCTTGGGTGGGTGGGAGAGTGGGATGGACTAAGAATCTGTATTTGAAATAAGTTACCCATTTGATGTTTGGGCAAATTATTTTCAGATCCTCAAGCAGAGCAGAATTGGTGGCTGCATGTTTCTCTTTATTTCCCAAATGGTAACAGCCCAATGAAATGATATTCCACCTATACTCAAGGGAGAATATAATCCCTGAGCATCAATCATCAAGAAGTGTTTTAAAAACCACATCTGGATCAAAATTCCAGTGTGCTGAATCTAGAACTGTTTCTTGGTCTTTTTGACTCTTTAAGTTACAAAGCAGTCTTAGAGACCCTCACAATACTTTCCATATTCTTAAACTTGACTACTATGTCAACCTAGGGGAGAAATTTATGTGTCTGAATCTTCCACGACACAGCTTTATAGATGCGGGGAGGGTTGGGCTTAGATACCAGTCAATTGGGAAGCTCACAAATATTGTGGCTGGCCCTTTGAAAAAAAATAAACACAATCCATTTGTCTACCTATCCTACTGATGACTTGCACTGAATCAGGTAACTGAATTATAAAGCCTCTTTTTGGGGCTGGGGTTGTGGCTCAGTGGTAGAGCGCTTGTGTGAGGCACTGGGTTTGATTCTCAGCACCATCTATAAATAAATGAATAAAATAAAGTTCCATCAACATCTAAGAAAAAAAGCCCCCTCTTTCCTTTTAATTTTTGGTAATGAAACTTACTGTCTTTCCTTGTTCCTGGATAGATGGCATTCTGCCAATCTATGCTTATGGCCACGCAGTGGGGAAGTCAATCACTTGGGGCTATGTCTATCATGGATGTGAATCTCCAAATCTCAATGGCCTCTATATCTTTGGAGACTTCATGAGGGGGTAAGAAGTGTTGTTGTTGCCTTTGCCTTTTTTATTTGAACAATTTTATTGGGTGTAACTTACATGACTGCTACCATATCCAGCTATTGTAATGTTTTTGTCTGCTAATATTAATGCCTGTGTCAGTTGTGTGTCAATTTTAATTGATCTTTCTTTATTATGGGTTATATTTTCCTCCTCCTTAACTTTCATGGTAATTTTTTATTTAATATCAGAAAGTATTAATATAAGTTTGTAGGTGCTGCATATTTTTGTGTTCCTATAAATATTTTTGAGTTTTGTTCTGGGTCACAGTCAAGTTCCTCAACAATAGTTTGATCCTTTCTTGCTGTTAATATTTGACCAAAGTGGTGCTTTTTCTAGAGGTCTCAATTCCTTACTATTAAGGCAAACCTTCCTGAGGCTTTGCCAATGTCCTGTGAATGATGCACGCACCATTCCTGACCCGAACTAGTATCAGGCACTTTCCCTTCCAATTCTGTCCCTTGCTCCAGGTAGTCCCCTCTCGTGCCTGCTGTTGAGCCCACTGATGAGTATTTGAAGATCTCTGAAGGTCATTCTTTATGTAATTTTCTTCTCTCCATTTTCTGACCTGCAAACTTTTACTGCTTTGATCTTCCTGAACTCTTAGATCTATCTTTTCAACTCAGGGAGTCTACTGGGCTCTGCCTATGTATTCCCTCTCTGTGCTGGGAATTTTCTCAAGGAAGAATCTAGAACAATCTCAAGGCTCATCTCATCTGTTTCCAATCTCTCAGAGAAGACACACCTATGCTGCCTGATAGTCAATGTCTTTTTTTTTTTAGCATTTTTTTAGTTGTAGATGGACACAATTCCTTTATTTTATTTATTTATTTTAATGTGGTGCTGAGGATCGAACCTAGTACATCACCTGTGCTAGGCAAGTGCTCTACTACTGAGCCCAACCCCAGCCCTAGCCCCAGCCCTTGTCAATGTCTTTTAAACCACTCTTATTCTATTTTGTACAGGTTTTGACTCATTAAGGTGGGATGGTAAATCTAGTCCCCATTACTTCATCTTATTTAGGAAAGATGTAGTTATTTTGATGCTTCAACTCTTAGTTGTAGAGATGGTATAGTTACTAATTGGTTAGGTTCTTCATCATTACTTATTAGATCGTTGGGACTTCATTTATCTTTATAGACCTCCCAAACACATTACCCTTTCACAAATCACTTTTTTATATGCAGTGATTTTTTTTTTGATAATGAGTGTTGAACCAAGTGAGCTTAACCACTGAACCACATCACTAGCCTTTTTTATATGTTATTTAGAAAAAAGAGTCTCACTGAGTTGCTTAAGGCTAGCTTTGAACTCTCGATTCTCCTGCTTCCGATTCCTGATCTGCTGGGGGATTACAGGGATGTGCCACCACACCTGGATGATATGCAGTGATTCTTTTTTAAAAATATATTTTTAGTTGTTGATAGACACTTATTTTATTTATTCATATGTGGTGCTGAGAATCTAACCCAATGCCTCACACATGCCAGGCAAGTGTGTTACCGCTGAGCCCCAGCCCCAGCCCTGCAGTGATTCTTAATTAAGTATATGCCTCAGAATCACCTGGTGTTTGGCATCTTGGTCTTTATAAAACTGTTCAGGAAATTCACTGAGCACCCTGGGCTTACCCAGCTACCTTTTCTTCTTCAGACAGATGCTAGAGATATATGGAGCATCTACTTGCTACTGTATAGAAATAATAATAATAATAATAATAATAATAATAATAATAATAATAATATAATAAAACAGCTAGTTGAGTTTTTCTTTTTTATTCATGCATTATGATTATGAATAATAGTAAATTCATTGTGACATATTCATGCATGCAGATAACTTAATAATAACAGCTGGCAGTTTTTGAATCCTTTTTATGTGTCACAACATTGTTGAGATCTTTACATAGCTTATTTTACTTAATATTTTCAGTTTTCTACATGGTAAACTATATTATAATTACCCCCCTTTTATATATATTTTTGGGTATTGGGGATTGAACTTAGGGGCACTTTACTGCTGATCTACATCCCCAGCCCTTTTTAAAAAGTTTGTTTTAGTTGTTGATAGATCTTTGTTTTATTCATTTATTTATATGTGGTGCTGACAATAAAACCTAGTGCTTCACACCCCCAGCCCCAGCCCTTTTTATTTTTATTTTTTTATTTTGAGACAAGTTCTCAACTAAATTGCCTAGAGCTTCACTAAGTTGCAGAGGCTGGTCTAAAACTTGCAATCCATCTGCCTCCGCCTCCCCATTCACTGGGATTACAGATGTGCACTACTGTGCCTGGTTCACTTTATGATTTTTTTTCATTATATAGTTTAGGAAACTGAGGTTTAGAGATGTTGGACAACTAGCCAAAGGTCATAGAACCAATAAAAAATAAGGTTTTTTTACATGGACACAATATTTTTATTTTGTTTATTTATTTTTATGTGGTGCTGAACATCGAACCCAGTACCCCACATGTGCAAGGCAAGTGCTCTGCCACTGAGCCACAACCACAGCCCAAGATGAGTCTTTTGTAGTGATGCAGTCTTCTCAGGGCATTAAACTTTTAATAGAAAATGTGCTTCCCCATGGAGGATCAGTGGGTCTGAAGTATCACTGAAGCAGCTTTTTGGTTCTTTTTTGAGGGAGGCTTGTTATTGATCTCTTTGTGGGAGACTTAGCCTTGGCACTCAATGATTGCTGATTCTAGGTGGAAAAACATTCTGCAGAGTGGAAATATGGATTCCTAAAATACAAGGTTTTATTTTTCATCTAGTTGACTTATGGCTTTGCAGGAAGATAGAAAAACCCAGAAATGGAAGAAGAGAGACATTTGCCTGGGGAGCACCTCATCCTGTGCTTTCCCAGGGTAGATCAGCACCTATAGCAAGTTCATTATCTCCTTTGCTGAAGATTAAGCAGATAATCCATGTGCAGAGTGGTTTGGTGTCTGCTTACTTAGATGATCACAAGCATCAATTGAACATTTATTATTGTTGTCATTATTTATACAGTAAATACTGCTTCTACTATTATTATCATTTAATCATCTCTTTTAACATACTGGATACTCTTCAAAACACTTTATGTTTTTCACCTCAACTAGTAACCACAATACCTCTGTGACATAATTATTAGGTTCATTTCACCAACAAAGAAATAGGCTCAGTGGTAAAGTGCTTGCCTATCATGTGCAAGGTTGTGGGTTCAATTCCCAGTACTGCAAACAAACAAACCAACAAATAAATAGGCTGCTATGCCTGCCTACTTAACTTGTTTGACCTGCACATCTCATTGTGAGGGGCATATCAAGTTTGAATTTTGGTCTTTTTGATCCTTTCACTATGAAGAGATTCACAAATGGTTCCCTCTTTTTTTTTTTTTTTTTTTTTTTTTTTTGCAGTGCTGGGGATTGAACCCAGGGCCTTGTGCATGTGAGGCAAGCACCCTACCAATTGAGCTATATCTCCAGCCCCTCTGTCTTTATTCTTAATCACAGTTACAGGGCCATGTGCAGGCCAGGGGGCCAGACTAAAGGGATTGTGAACGCTTACCCTCCTGGGATGGCCTAGCAGAAGGGACCTCTTATGATTGGCTCACCAGTTGGCCCGACCCTGCCAAGAATTTGTGAGAAAGGGAGAATTTATTTCCTGAGAAATCTGAAGAAAGAGTAGACAACTAGGTAGACAGGAAGTGGCTAGATACATGTTAATGGCATCATTGAAGCTAGGCATGGGCTCACGTAAGGGAGGGGAGAAGAGACTCAGCTCTAAAAATTTTCCAAGACTTTTATCATTAGAGAACTGACTTAATTTTAGCTTCATATTATGTTTCATTTTGAGAGATTACACTTCCAAATTTTAAATAAATTCTGTTTTGTTTTATACAGGTGTGTATAGTGATCTTTTTAGTATTTGGCACTGGATCTAGACATGCTTAGAGGCAAAGAAGATGATAAAGTTCTCTTTTAGAGTCTCTTCCAGACCTGGGATTCTCTGTAGGTGGACATCTGAGCCTTGAAGAGTTCCTGGGTGTTTGGTTTCTTTCCACTCTGAGCCACGGGGTGGCTGTACAGGATCTTTTCTTGAGTAGAATATAAAGAGATCTGTTAGCTTCTGGATTCTTTCTTCTCAGCTAGCAGATAGGGAGATAGATAGTTTGAGGTGAAGGTTTTATAGAAGAAGAAGGCATTTTTGGAAAGTTCAAGCCTTTTTAACAGAAAAACACCAGTGTGAGTTCCAAATTAGAAGTCCAAACATATAAGAAAGGAGAGGATCGATAGGCAGGCAGGAGGATGGAAAGTGGATGATTGTGGATGAGCCCCCTAGAGGGTGGAGCCCCAGAGGCAGGGCCGCCCAGGAACACTGGGCAGCCATCTTCTGTGACTATCTTACAGGAGGCCACAGACCCATCAGTTTGGTGGTTTGGTAGTTTGGTTTCTTGAGCCTGCAGGCGACTCAGGAGAAAGCAGGTAGTTTTGGAAAACTAGTCAGTACATCTGGCAAACAAAACTAAGTGTCCTTGGCTGAATTCTAGGAAGTGGACTTGCCAGGTGTTTGCCCAAGGGCAGCCCTGAAGCCAGTGAGAATCTTCCCCAGGCAAATAAATTTCTCCCAGAGCTGGTGGGTTTTTTTGTTGTTGCATAAATGAATTTGTATTTTTTGCTATTAGCATATTCTTTCCACTTGGAGACTTTTTAAAAATCTTTTTTTTAATTTTAATTATTTTATGTTATCACTCACCAGCATTAGGTGAATTATTTTTTAGAGGAACCAGAACTCTCCCTCAACTAATGCCACAGTTTACTTACTGAGCTCAGAGTTGATAGCTGATATAAATAAATAATTGCTGAGTGAATGGTTGGTGTGGGACCACCCCTTGCTGTTTTGATAGATTGGATTTCTGAATGTCAGTCACCTAAGCTCATTTCCAAGAGGGCTGGCTAAAGTATGATGTTTGCAGTAAATTCATATTTCATGTATTTTGTTTCAAGTGATATATGGTAGTTTTTTTCTTTTTAAAATAGATACTAAATTGCTAGAGATGTTGAACAATGTTTCGTATATTTGTTGGTCGATTATTTTCTTCTGTGAAGTGTCTATTCTGTTCCTTATCCCATTTATTAATTGGGTTATATGTGGGGTTTTTTTTTTTTTTTTGCTGTTAAGTTTATTGAGTTCTTTATATATCCTAGAGATAAATGCTTTATTGGAGGTGCATATGGTAAAGGTTTTCTCCCACTCTGTAGGTTCTCTCTTCACATTATGGATTGTTTCTTTTGCTGAGAAGAAGCTTTTTAGTTTGAATCCATCCCATTTATTGATTCTTGATTTCACTTCTTGTGCTATAGGGGTCTTGTTAAGGAAGTGAGATCCTGGCCAGCATGGTGAAGATTTGGGTCTACTCTTTCTTTTAGTAGGTACAGAGTCTCTATTCTATTGCCTAAGTCTTTAATCTACTTTGGGTTGAGTTTTGTGCAGGGCAAGAGATAGAGGTTAAATTTCATTTTGTTACATGTGGCTCTCTATTTTTCCTAGCACCATTTATTGAATAGTCTGTCTTTTTCTCCAGTAAATGTTTTTGGCACCGTTGTCTAGTATGAGACAGCTGTATTTGTGTGGGTTTGCCTTTGTGTCTTCTATTTTGTTTTGCTGGGTTGCTCGCGACTAAAACACTCAGGGGTCACTCCAGGGGAACTGGGCTGTGCGAAATAACCACACAAGAGACAGAAATACCTTTCTCTTTGGGGGTGCTGTGATGGCTCTTCTGACCTTAAGGGTCTGCAGAAAGAGAGAGACAGAGCCCACATGTGTTGACCCCTTTTATTGAGGAGAAGCTATTCAAATGAGGCAAGGGATCAGGTTTCAAGGGGCTGAGTCTAGCTTCATGATGTCTGCTGTCAGCAGGTTGATTGACATCTAGGAAGGCCAAACCCAAGGGCACAGTAAGAGAAGGGGACACACAAATGGTGTTTCCATGGAATATTCTATCCCAAACAAGGCAAGGGGTAATATCACAAAGGAACAGGTGAGCATAGCTCCACCCATGGGGATGTAGGAAGGCACACCCATGCATGAAGACACAGTCCCTCGTACCCTAAAGATTGGGGCTATCTTCTTGGTTACCTAGGCAAACAGATCCTAGAGTGACCAACGTAACGACGATGCCACACCAATCAGAAGGGGAGACAGACTCAGTCACGTGCTAGTCGGCCTCCCACACTGTTTCACTGGTCTATGTGTCTGTTTTGGTGTCAAAACCATGCTGTTTTTGTTACTATAGCTCTGTAGTATAGTTTAAGGTCTGGTCTTGTGATGCCTCCTGCTTTACTTTTCTTGCCAAGGATTGTTTTGGCTATTCTGGGTCTCTTATTTTTCCAAATGAATTTCATTTCGTATTTCTATGAAGAATTCTTTGAGATTATAATAGGAATTGTGTTGAATCTGTATAATGCTTTTGATAGTATGGCCATTTTGACAATATTAATTCTGCCTATCCAGGAGCATGGGCAGACTTTCCATCTTCTATGATCTTTTTCAATTTCTTTCTTTAGTTTTTCTGTAGTTTTCATTGTAGAAGTCTTTTACCTCTTATTAGATTGGTTCCCAAATATTTTATTTCATTTTTTTGAGGCAATTTTGAATGGGGTAGTTTTCCTAATTTCTCTTTCAGTGGATTCAACACTGATGTATAAGAACACGTTTGATTTATGGGTGTTGATTTTTTATATCCTGCTACTTTGCTGAATTCATTTATTTATTTTAGAAGTTTCCTGGTGGAATTGTTTGAATCTTCTAAATGTAGAATCATGTCATCAGTAAATAATGATAGTTTGAGTTTTTTCTTTACCTATTTGTAGCCATTTAATTTTTTTCTTCTAATTGCTCTGGCTAGAGTTTTGAGGACAATATTGAATAAAAGTGGTGAAAGAGGGCATCCTTGTCTTGTTCCAGAAGACTACAATCAATCAACAAATTGCTAGAGAGCAATTAGAGAAATGCAAATCAAAACTACTCTATCATTTTATCTCACTCCAGTCAGAATGGCAATCATCAAACAATAGCAAATGTTGGCGAGGATGTGGGGGGGAAAAGGAACACTCACACATTGCTGTTGAGACTGAAAATTGGTGCAAACACTATGGAAATCAGTATGGAAATTTCTTAGAAAACTTGGAATGGACCCATCATTTGACCCACCTATCCTTCTTCAGTTTGTATCTAGGACTTAAAATCAGCATACTACAGTGATGCAGCCAAATCAATATTTATAGCAGCTCAATTCACAGTAGCTAAACTATAGAACCAACTTAAGTGCCCTTCAATAGATGAATGGATAAAGAATATATGTGTGTGTGTGTGTGTGTGTGTGTGTGTGTGTGTGTGTGTGTGTGTTATAGAATATTACTCAGCTTTAAAGAAGAATGAAATTATGGCATTTGCTGGTAAATGAATGGAGTTGGAGAATATCTTGCTAAGTGAAATAAGCCAAACCCCCAAATCAAATGCTGAATGATTTCTCTGATATGTGGATGCTAATTCATAATGGGGGGAGGCTGTGGAAAATTGAGTTACTTTTGATTAGGTAGAGGTGAGTGAAGGGAGGGGAGAGGATATGGTGACAATAAGCATAGTAGAATGAAACATTAGTAACTTATGTACATGTATGATTGCATGACTGATGTGATTCTTCTACAGCATGTACAATAGAAAAATGAGAAATTATATTTATGTATGATATACCAAAATGCATAAATGCATTCTGCTGTCATGTGTAACTAGTTAAAACAAATAAAATTTAGAAAAATAGATACTAAAAATATCAATTGGAAACTACAGTTAAAATTCACCTCTGTTGGGCTGGGATTTGCTTCTAGAGTGCAAGGCCCTGTGTTTGATTCCTAGAAAAAGAAGAAAAAACATAAGATGAAGAAAATTTCCTCTAGTTCTGTTTCCCCTTAACTATACATGGGAAGTCTATGGCAAGTTGAAGATGTATAATTTACACTGATTGTAGTTGTTTGAAGGGAATATGCAGCAGGAGAGTGTTTTCAATTCTCCTTTGAGACCAGGAAGTCCTTGTATGGTTTGGAGGGACTCCTGCTGGAGAGTGACCCAGGTTACATGTGGACTTAAGAAATAGAGAAATAAGAAAGTAATGCTTTCTACTGATTATCAGATACTTCCTAATTGAATGCCTCACAATTGTGATCCCCATTTTATGAATGAATAACTATCTGGAGGTTTATTCAGATTAGGAGGTCACCCAGGCTAACAAGCTGGTAACTGGTGTCATCAGAATCCACAGAATTCACACCCAGATCTATCTAACTGTGGGGCTCATCTGTACTGTCCCTCACAGATAACTACAAAGTCAGGTGGAATGAGGTAAGTACTGTGGGAATGGAATTGATGATGTTTTCTGAAATTTTTAAACAGAAGGAAATAGGGAGAAATGGGGCACTTTCTAAGTGATATATGAGAAGGTGAATGGAGGTGATTTTTTTTTTTTTTTGGTACTGGGGATTGAACTCAGGGTCACTCAACCACTGAGCTACATCTCCAGCCCTATTTTGTATTTTACTTAGAGTATCTTTGAGTTTCTAAGTGCCTCACCATTGCTGAGGCTGGCTTTGAACTCTGGATCCTCCTGTCTCAGCCTCCTGAGCAGCTGGGATTACAGACATGTGCCACCGTGCCTGGCATGGAGGTGATTTTTGGAGGGCAGTGAGAAGAGCCAGAGGAAAGGCTAAAGAGCAGGGAAGGTCACAAGGATATAAACAGCCCAGGGAGTGAAGAAAGGAGGTGCGGGGGATGAGAGATTGAGACTGAGAAGTAATAAAACAGAAGACAAGCAACCAATAATGGTCCTTGGTCTATAGACTGGATTTCCAAGGTCTCAGAGAATCTTATCAATATGGAGGGATGGGTCAGGGGGAAATGGAGATTCACTGAGGTGAAGTTTCACAGTGCAAAGATATGATAAAGGAGAAGGCTGTCTGGTTCTGATGGACCACCCTCTGAGCTGGTCTTTGTGTGTGTTTGTGTGGGTGTTGGGTTTACTGTGGATTTAACCCAAGGGCATCATTTTACTACATCCCCAGTTCTTTCTATTTTTTTATTTTGAGAAAGGATCATTCAAGGTTGCTGAGACTGACTTTGAACTTCTGGTCTTCCTGCCTCAGCCTTCTTAATTGCTGGTATTACAGGTGTGCACTGCCCAGTCGGGCTCTGAACTGGTCTAAGAATTCAAAGGTGGATTTAATCCTCAAGGAGCTCACAGTCCAGTGAAGGCTGAATCAGGATTACAGAGTTCTGTTCTTGCGGCTCACTACATTTGAGGGCCGTTACCTCATTTCATTTTCTGGGCCTGAATCCCTGTTTGAGCCCTGCTGATGACCGGTTATTGCTTGTCTACTCAGGGGAGCTGTATTTCCTGGCCACCTCTTACCCAAGTGCCTATGCGCCACATGGATCTATTTACAAATTCGTTGATCCTTCAAGGTAAGATTTGGTGTCATTTCTTCTCAGGCACATTTTAATTAATTTATATTAACCCTTTTCTCCATGGCAGTGACCTAAAAACAGTGTTTACTTTCCAAGAATTACAAAAATGATCACAAAGTACATCTATGCCCTAGAAGAGAACAGTTTGGGCAAATGTGTGTAGGACAATGTGTCCCTGGAAATTATGGGCTCCTTGGGAAATGGTCTTGTTGCAGTTGGAAACCAGGACCCTGAGCCATTACATGGTGACTGGTCTATCCCTGTGGTGCCTATTTGTTTTAAAAGATAGTCTTCTGGAGATTTCTGTCTGGGGGCAATATGACAAGAGGAATATACCCCCAACCACCTGAGCAAGTATTGCTGCCCTGTCTCCTGGACTTGGTTGAGGTCTCATGGTATTTGGCCAATACCTTCAGCAGTGAGCTTTCTTTCTATTTCCATCTGACCTTCTCTGGAATCAGTGGTAGTATCTCACCACTTGGTGGATTCTTTTTTTTGTTTGTTTGTTTGTTTACTGCTGTTGCTTTACCCACTTCTCTCAAAGGCTAACCATCTTCCAGCAGAACAGGTCAGAGCCACAATCCAGTTTCTCATTGGTGAGGTTGTTGAGTCTGGTCAGTGTTTCTGCTCCTGTAGGATGGGGCAGTATGTCCATGCTGAGCAGTCTGGGCAGTGCACTGCAATTATCTCAGGATTCTTGTGCAAAGCAGGACCATCTACCCAGGAATTAATCACCTGACAGATCGACTTGTAATGTGACCTTCTGAGGCTCAAGTCTCCCAGATGTGATTGGTATTCAGTAGCCATTAGGCCTACTGTGTAGGGCTCAGGGGCCCTGCTCTGTTCAGCTTCTATTTAACTGGGCTCTGGGATTGTGTGTTCCCACAAGTTCCTAGAAGAGTCTCAGTCCCCTAGGTTGTGCCTGTGGGGCTCTGCTGAGAATGGAGAGCAAATGCCAAGAGGTGAACTTGGTACTGGGATGTATCTGCTTCTGTGCATACATCCCCTGTACTCAGGGGAGGGAGAGACCCTGGGTCTTTGAAGTGCTCATGTGAGTTGATAATGCCTGGGATGGAGGGTTCCCGTCTTTCCACACAAAGGTTTCCTGTGTGAATCACTTTTTCTTTCCTTTGGTAGTTTCCTTATTTGGTTTGGAGGCAATTCAACTCTTACAGAAGAGCAGCTGTAATAGGCCAGACAGAAGGTAGTAGTAAGGCCTCTCCCACCACTGAAGACATCTCCTCACTCATTTGCCTTTTTCCGCAGTGGCATTTATTGAGTTATTACAGTGTGGCAGGCTACCCTCAGTGCTGTGGGTGCACGTTCTCCTGGAATGGTGGCAGCATCCCAGTGAAGTAGGTTAACAACTCAGTCTAGGCCTAAGGAGAACTAAGCCTAGGCAAATTAAATCACTTCCTTAAGGTGCCTAGGAAGACCCGGCTCAAGATAGGAACTCAGTTCTTCTTTGGAATCAGTTATTTCAGCTCTGCTTACTTGGCTCAGTTATCAGTACATTGAATCACACAGACTTCTAAAGCTGCAGTGGGCCAGACTCAGCTCTGCTTGCTCATTCAGCCTGTCTTTGCACGTCGTGCACCTGTCCCGGCATTCGGGGTGGCATGGATGGATTTCTGTATCCTTTGCTTCTTTCTGACTTTTCCTCCTGCCCTTCCTTTAGAGGTAGCCAAATACCGTGCTTGAGAACAAGGACCCTAGAGCCTGGTTTTAAATCTTGGCTTTGCCTTTGACTAATCTTGTGACCTTGAGCCTGATTCTTAGCCTTTTAAGTACCTTAGTTTGTTTTTTTTAAATGGGGATAGCTGGGTGATGTGGTACATGCCTGTAATCCCCAAAATTTGGGAGGCTGAGGAGGAGAATTGCAAATTCAAAGCCAGCTTCAGCAACTTAGCGAGGCTGTACGCTACTTGGCAAGACCCTGCCTCAAAGTAAAAAATAAAAAAAGGGCTGGGGATGTGGTTCAGTGGTTAAGCACCCCTGGGCTCAATCCCTGGGAACAAAAATAAATCAAAACTAAATAAATAGAGCTAATGATAGTACCTATCTCACAAGGGTTATTATGAGCATCCAGTGAGTTAATATTTATTAAATATTTAGAATAGTGGCCAAGTGCTACAGAAATACTTGCTAAATAATTCAAATTACTCCCCCCCTCCACCTGGGCTAAGGATGATGTTAGCAAAAGGGAGATTTGGAGTCAGATAGAGAAAAAGTGGGGATTGTTGGGGGTGGGGGGAGTCTCAGCTCTGCTCTGCATAATGGGAGTTCTCTCATTGCCCAAAGTCCATTCTATTTCAGAAGATGCACCCAAGGATGAGCAGTTTAAGAAGGAGTGTGCTGCTGGGCAGAGAGGCTTGCATTACCTAGGGCTCTGCCATGCATTTTGGGAGGAATTTTCCTTAAAGGGGAACCACCACGACCACCATCATCTGGTGAGCACATGTCCTGTGCTAGGCCTTGTTCCGAGTGCCTTTTTTATTTTTTTTTTTAAATCTCATTCTTTGTTAATCACTTATAGTACACCAGGCACACAGCTCTTATTTAATCTTTGTCATATCCATGTGAGATGAGTAGTATCATAGTTTGCATTTTATAGGTGGGAAATTAGCAAGGCTGGTCACCAGGATGTGAACCTTTCAGTCTGTCCCCAGGTCCATATTCCTAACCCCACATTGCACTGTCTCCCAGGTCCCAAGCCCTGTGATGCCCATGCCTTTCTCCTCTCCCTCTGAGCCTGTGGTGTATTCCTATTTCTTCTACCCAATACCCGGGATAAGAGAAGGATGACTCCAATTCTTGCCAACATAGGCTTTCCAGTGATCTTGATCTCCAGGTTACATCTTCACAGTTTTCCATCCTTACCCTTTTTGTCTGTGTTTTTAGGTGAACACCCACAGGCAGGTGCAAATATAAGCCATTGCCCGTGAAGATTACCAGTAATCGAATCCAATTCAGGCCACTTGCTGGTGAGTTCCTCTTTGAGTCTTAGGTACCAATCTTGACCTTGAGCTGCAGGCAGAGCCCTCAGCAAAGACACTATAACCACAGGGTGGAGGGACTTGGTTTCTCTAAGAGGATTTTCACTTGTTGCTCAGTCTGTATCTCCCTTCGAAAAATCAGAGTGGGAGAGACACCTGCCTCTACTGTGACTAATTGCCCTCTAGTCATTCATTTGTTTTTTTTTTTCTTTCATTTATTTATATGGCCATATATTCATTCATCTGGCATCAGTTATTTAGTTCTTACTTTGTGATGGGCACTGTGGTAAGCCCTGGAGATACAGTAATGGACCTATAGGATGTCAAAGTCAAGTGGAATGACAAATAAGTAAATATAGCCCTGAGGTGCCCTTATATAAGTCCAGGGCACTGAGAAAGTACCCTAGTTAACTTGAGGAATTCTTCCTCCAGACAAAGTGGGTAGACAGGAAAGACTTACAGAAGATGGATACCATCTTAAGGGAAATATTCTAGAGCCATATA
This sequence comes from Callospermophilus lateralis, assembly GCF_048772815.1. Classification (NCBI taxonomy): domain Eukaryota; kingdom Metazoa; phylum Chordata; class Mammalia; order Rodentia; family Sciuridae; genus Callospermophilus; species Callospermophilus lateralis. Next base: position 5,465,240 of record NW_027516693.1, read on the forward strand.
TCTCTGGAGTGACCCTATCAAAAAAGGAGGATATGTAGATCAAGGGCATTGAAGGGAATTTTTGTATTCACAGGGGTTTGGAGGGCTGAGGAAGGAGGATTGCAAGTTGGAGGTCAGCCTCAGCAACTTAGTGAGAATTTTTCTCAAAATAAAAATAAAAATGGGTTGGTTCAGTGGGAGTTCAGTGGGAGACCAGCCCTGGATTAAATCCCCAATACTACAAAAAACATTGATAAAAAGAATTAGGGTTAAAGAATCTTTATGCAAGCCAGGTTTGGAGGTGTGTACCTATAATCCTAGCTACTCAGGAGGCTGTGGCAGGAGGATTGCGTGGGCCTGGAAACTCAAGGCCAGCTTGGGTAACATAGTGATACCCTTTCTCTTAAAAAAAAAAGTTAATTAAAAAATCCTCATGCAGTTGTAAGTTTTCTGGTTGGTGCTTCTTTTATAGTTATTTTTAGGATTTAGATTTCTCACTCAATAATTGCTTGTCTCCCAGTGACAGTCTTGGACTTGCTAAAGGAGCAGTCGAAGAAAGCTACTAGACAATCTTCCAATGCCACCTTAGCTTCTAGCTCACACCAGGCTTCATCTCGGACAGGTTTCTCCAAGAAGCCTGCTTCTCCCACAAGCAGTAAGAAGATGTCACGAAGGCCTGGTGCAAAGAAGAAAGCCAGAGTGTGGTCCCCAGGCCCGCAGGGGAAGAGGAAGAAGAACCTGCAAACCCACCGTGGTGGGATAAAGCCATCGCCAAAGCAGAGGCCATCAGGCAGAAGTCTCCCTTGACGCTGTGGTCAAGATAGCTGACGGAGACTAGAGAGAGGAGAACCACCCCACGGAGACAAGTGGAAACTGCTGCTTAACGTGGGCCTTAGAAGTCTGGGAAGTCTGTGTGGATTTGGGGGCAGGGCCCATGTGATTTTTTTCTCCCTGGGAAATCTCACCATCAACTGAATGAAGGAATGCACCTTGCCCGTATGTAATGCTTCTAACAAGAGAACATATCCCACCTAACCTGGGCTATCCGTGCACCAGTCTGTCAACCTGCTTGCAATCCCACTGGATGGCCCAATCTTATCCTGTTAATGCCTTCAACCTGAGATAATAAATCAATATTTACTTAAATTAACATATGTCCTTTGATCTCCTGGATATTTGATTGGCATTAGGAAATCTAGCATGCCTCACCAGGCTTGGCCAAGAATCATACTGTGTTCTCCTCTCACATCCAGGGATCAGGAGAAGGCCTATTAGTGACAGGCTTCTCAGGAAAGCCCCTCTAATGGTGTTCTCCTTTCCCCAAGGCTGAACTGGTTAAAAGTAGACTTACTTCTAAACATCCAGCCCCTCCTGTTTGACCTTAGTGAAGGGCACAATAAACATACTACGTTCTTCCATTCTACCTGAATACTTCTTATGTGCCAGATTTATATATTTCATCTTGAAATCCCCACACCTTGCTTCTTATGTGTTGTCATGGACCTCTGTTGAAGGGGGGTAAGGTGCGGCTTACCTGACCTGACCTGACCATGGTGAGGAGGGAACAGAAAACAAATTGATTACAGTTGGACTTGATCCAACTGCTGTGTGTCTGCCTCCCTGGAGGGCCTTCAATGAAGGGGTTATGGCTTTTGAATGAAGTACTGGAGAAATTAAGTACTTAAGAGAGGGCCAGGCTTGGTGCTCAAGCCTGTATGTAATCCCAGTGGCTAAGGAGGTTGAGGAAGGAGGATCATAAGTTTGAGGCCTTATGCACTTATGATGTAGCAAGGCCTTAAACAACTTTGTGAGATCCTGTCTCAAAATAAGGGGCTGGTGATGTGACTAAGTGTTAAAGTACCTCTGGGTTCAATTCCCAGTACCAGAAAAAAAAAAAGGAAAATCTCTATGGGATATCAAAGTCAAAATGTATTCAGCTTTCAGCTTTCGTATAGCCTACTCTAGGGTGTTGAAAAGTTCAGAAAGTCAAAACACACATATATGCAGGTGCTTGCTCTTTTCAGAGACCAGTATGGGGAGGAACAAGAGGAGACATCTTGGTTGCAGGCAGATAGAATTAGAATGCTTCAAAGATCTCCTTTTTAATAATTCTGTTTCTTTGATGGCAGATCTGGTATTAAGGTATTTGAGAATCTGAAGTGACTGTTCAAAAAGGCATTTGGTGTTAGTGAAGTTCTGACACATTTTCCATAATTATGGATAATTTTTTGGCACCACTATGTCCTATTTCCCTTAGGCACTCAGAACACATCACCTCCACAGAATACCTAGCAGTAGATTGCTCAACCACAGAAGAGCAAAATAACCAACAAAATATGAATGTGTTGAGTGTGTTTCTTCAGAGCTCAAAACTTGCCAGCCAAGATACAAAGTCTTACAGTTGTAGAACTCTTAGTTAACTCAATTTAAAGTGTAAGTTTCTTTGCTCTTTGCAGAGTTTTAACATTATGTTGGGGATATATTTGATTTCATCTCAGAGAATTTGATGCTTACTTCTTGCCAGGTGCAGAACTCCTGGAGACCCACAGGTGAAAACAGTTCACCTACAATTGTTTGTCTAGTGTAATCACAGGTTAAGAATTAACTTGAAGATAAGGACACAGGACTCTGACACACTAAACCTGAATCATTCAACAGAAAGATAACCTGAGATCTTAAAGGGAGCCACAGATGTAACTCGAAAATATCTAGTGGCCACCTTTAAAAATTAGGTAAATTTAAACATTCATTTCATCCATTATTGTTTCTGTAATCAATTACAATTTACCAATGACATAGTTTATACTTAAAAAAAAATCGCAACAGTTTTTGTTATGAGTTTTCTAAATCCGATGTGTACTTCACTCCTCACCCATCTCAATTCAAATTTGCCACATTTCAAATACTCCAGGAGCACAAGTGACTCCTGGCGACCTTCATCGAGTTTTGGTGCTTAGATCTGGGAAAGGGAATCTCGAGTCGGGAAAATTCGTGTGTTCATAAAAGATTCTTGGCATCCTCCTCTGGTGACTCTGGAGTCACGCGGCTTTCTGGAATTCGGGAGAAAAACGAAGAAAAGAGAAAGGCTGAGCACACGACTGACTCTCCAAGCAGCCAGGGCTCTATTTTTGGGAGTCGCTCCCCGCCCTTCCAAAGGGCAGGACCTTGAACCCAGGCTGGACTTGCAGGCCCGGTTGCCACGTGTCAGTCACAGCGCCGGCCGGCATCCAGGCCAAGCTGGCCACCGCTCGGGCCATGGAAGGGCGTGGGGGACGCACCCGCGGCAGTGGGGACAGGCGATGGGGAGCGGTGCCACAGCGCCTCCCGCTGACTGCGAGGAGTTACTGCAGCGCCTCACCCGCTCCGTTCCCGCCCGGCCAAGTTCACCGCTTGCCTGGCTAAGTCGGACACCTCGGTTAATTCGGTGGATGGTTCCTGGAGATAGGGGTTGAAAACAAACCCGCGAAACTTCACACATCATTTATGGTGTTGTGGACTGCAGTTCAGGCTGCAGTGTAAGCTTTTTTTTCTTTTTGCTTTTCCTTTTTGTGGTTTCCCTTTTTTCCTGCTTTTGGTTGCATTCAAGCCTTTTCTAACCTGTAATAACGTTAGGGATACATAACATCAATTTCACTAGGAATAATATTGTCAAAGTAAATTGCCAGGAATCACTTTGTCCATTTTGGCATTTTTACTCGTGTATGTGAGAATGTGTGTGTGTGTATGTGTGTGTGTGTGTGTGTGTGTGTGTGTGTGTGTATTTTCAGGTCTGATATTTGAAAAAGCACATTGAGTACAAAACCCCTGGGAGGATTAAACTTGTGAACCCTGGTTTACAAGGCCAGTGTTCTGACAACTGAGGGAGCCCACTAGACTCTGGCCATTGTAGAATTCAAAAACGTTGAAAATAACATTGCTTTAGCTGGCAGGCAGTGAATGACCCCCCACATTCATTATCCATTACAAGGGCTAGGAATGCTAAAGACTAATTCTTACAACATGATGGTAAGTGGGGGAACCATTTTGTGTTGTAACCACAAATCATATGTTTGTGGTTACAACACATGAAATTGTACATATGTCATGCACACAAAGACTGGAAGGGAAAATCAAAAATGAAATGTTCTTTAAAATCAAAAATTAAATGTTTTTTAAAATCAAAAATGAAATGTTCAGGCTGGGGATGTGACTCAAGTGGTAGCACGCTCTTCTGGCATGCGTGAGGCCCGGGTTCGAGCCTCAGTACCACGTACAAACAAAGATGTTGTGTCCACCAAGTACTAAAAAATAAATATTAAAAAAATTCTCTCTCTCCCTCTCTCTCTCTCACTCTTTCTTAAAAAAAAATGAAATGTTCTTTAAAATCAAAAATAAAATGTTCTTTAAAAACCCTCTGATACTGTTTCTTTGAAAAATTGTCAAAAAAAGTTTGACATTTAAAGGGAGGCTTATGGAGGGGGTGTCTTTCTCTCAGTGAATTACCGATCATGAATGAATAAATTGATGCAACTCATTTGTCGAGTTCTCATGTAATACCAGATGAACTGGATCGAATAAGGAAAGTTCTGTCCCTGCTCTTTTTTGGGAACCATGCCTCATTCCCTTTTGCTTAATGAGCCATTTATTAAGGAACAAAGTTGTGGCCCCTGCACATGCATTCATAAGGAATGAGAAGAGAGTGAATATCATGCTCTCCCAATGTCCAGTGGGTCCCTTCCTCTTCTCCACCTATCTGCTGAGTCTCTCAGTGAGATCTTGCTGAGCTTAAAGCTGCACTACCCTCCTTATCAAGCTCTTTTTCACCCCGGAAGGCTTAACCTTCTTCCTACTAGGTAATGTGAATATAGTTTATGACTCTCCACTTAGCTCTCCTTGTCAGGTCTTTAAGGACAGGGGTTTTTAATCTGTATTTCTAGCACCAAGAACAGTGTTTGGCACATAGTAGATGCTCCATAAATGTTGAATGAATGACATCTCTGATCATATTAATTTACTAAGACAGGAGAAATCAGGATGTGTTTTGGGATACGTCTTCTCCTTCATTTTCACTCCCTCTGCTTCTTCTCCCCCGTTGGAATTTTGCAACATCTTTAGCTTCTTCAGCTTGTCTGGATTTTCCTTTGTCCTCTTTCCCCTGACTTTGCTCTTGACATTTATTGCCCAGTTCAAGGATTTGCTCCCTCCTCTGCTTCAGGAACCTACAGGGCCTTATTCTAGGCAGGATAAAGACCACACTCCCTAGTGTGACAGCTTTTCTAGATTAAATTGCAAGGGTTTGTTAATTACATCTTTTGTTGGTTGGGAATTGTGATTGGTGTGGCAAAGGTCAAACTGTTATATGAAAGTGATTGGTCACAGTCTCAGGAAGAAGGGGTGGGGGTTGGGGTTTTGTTACAGGGCCGAGGCCTAATGAGAAACTGAGGCAGTGTGGAGGACCCCCTTCAAACCCAAATTCTTGCAATCATGCCAGAAAGATTTCAGACATGTTGCTCAGAGTAACAGGCATGAGTTTATTCGAAGGCTTGGGAAAGGGGAAAAAGGGCCTCAGGGGAGACTGGGTCCTCTCAGAAAGGAGGGGGATGGTACATCTCTGGTGTACTTCAGTTTTATTGGGTGGGTCCTGAGTTCCAGGGAACTTTCCAGACAATTCCTCCCCAGGTCCACCTCTTGATTTCTCTCTCTCTCTCTCTTTTAGTTACAGATAAAAATAAATAAAATAAAGATATTATGTCTAAGTGATGCTGAGGATAGAACCCAGTGCTTCACATGTGCAAGGCAAGTGCTTTACCACTGAACCACAAACTTAGCCCCTACTTCTTGACTTTTCTTTATAATTTTTTTAAACATATATATTTTTTAGTTGTAGTTGGGCACAATATCTTCATTTTATTTATTTTTATGTGGTGCTGAGGATCGAACTCAGTGCTTCGCATGTGCTAGGTGAGCACTCTACCACTGAGCCACAACCCCAGCCCTACCTCTTGACTTTTGACTGACAGCAGGATAACATCAGGCTTTCAAGTGCCCATTACCAGGACAACTCTAGGTCATTTTGGCCCAGGCTGACTGGTTCTGACTGGAACCTCCTGTTCTTACAGATTTTATGGGTAGGGGTATTAGTCCTTGAGTTCTGGGATCTGGCCTGTCACAAAAGTCCCTTTTTTCAGAGTGCCTTGTGTTCTTTTCATTGGCATTTAGGGCCTGCATTTCTCCTGCACTTACCAGGTAGTTTGCTGAGGAATGTAATATATCCTGTCTACTTAAGCCAGGTAGGACTGCAGGTAAATTGCTTTTTAAAAGAGAAAGCATGTGGGCCCATATTATGGAATTATTTCCTTACCCTTGTGTTCCCACCACTCAAGTCTATCTGTTCCCTAGCAGCTGTACCCAAGGCCTAGTGAATTTCATTCCAGAAGTTTCTGTTCAGCCCAGTTCCCAAGGTCAGCATGTACCCAAGTGGGTATGTGTGACAGACAGCTTAGTTTAGAAGTTCAGTTATGGATGAGCCAAAGTCTGCTTAACAAGGTCTTCTGGCTCCAGTTTAAGTGTCCTGAACCATTGCTATTCCACTTTAGTTTTTATCCATAACAGTAGAAAGGACATGGAAAATAGTTGAGTCCAAACCACTTCTCTTGGCTGTTTCTGTGTTAAAGGATCTTCTTTTGCTTCCAGGTGAACGTTTTCTTTGCTTCCTCATCTGCCTACACTGTCTCCTTTCTGTCAGCTGCCCCTGTTCACCTGGTGGACACTCCCACAGTCCTGAGGTGGGGCAAAAGAAGGACAGAGCCCATGATGATCCCCCTTCCTACTTGGTGTTGAAAGCTCCAGCTCTTCCTTGAGAGCTCGATGATCTGAGTCCTCTCTTCCTGGGAGCAGACCATGACCAGCTAGTCTAAGGTCAGGCTCAAGATCAGAAGATATGAGAGTGTAAGGGCCGGAAGGGACCTCTGAGCTCATCTAATGGCCATCAATTTGGAGACAAGGGAGCTACAACTCATGAAGGGAAAGGACTTGCGTCACATTATGCACAAACTGGTAGCAGAAGCAACATCAAAGACCTGGCTTTCTGCACTTTTCAATAGGTTTTGTCTTCTGAGAGTTGGTCAAAGAAAGTTAAAAAACAAAAACAAAACAAAACAAACAAATAAACAAAAACCAAAGCCATTAGCCACAAGCAAACACACACACACACACACACACACACACACACACACACACACACAACCAAACAAAATCAGAGTCCATAAAAAACACTTTTCGGTTCCAGCTCATTTTTTGCTGTGCAATTGTCAGAGTTGGGGCTTCAGTGTGAGAGGGTCCTGGTTCCATGATCAGCTCTGCCCCTTGCTGGTCCTGCAAGTTACCTAACATTTGAAGCTCTTGTTCTTCATCTGGGAGGTGGGTCTAAGAAAGTTTGCAAGAGCAGAGTAATCGGGAGCATCTGCAAGCCTGCAAATGAACCGTACATTGGGCAAGTTTGTCGGAGCCATTTTTCTAATACGTCAGATGATTATTAACATTTTTTAAAGCATTAACATGTTTCTTTTTTAAAGAAATATTTTTTATTAGTTGTTGATGGACCTTTATTTTATTTATTTATATGCAATGCTGAGACTCATATCCAGTACCTCACACATGCTAGTTAAGCACTCTACCACTGAGCCAAACCCCAGATCCATAACATGTTGCTTAATTAAGATATGTATATACTTTAGGCATCATGTGGTTATTACACACTGAATAGACTACTGTATAAGGTGAACAAAACATTCATATGGAGAAACAAAAAAAATTGTGTGACTTCCTTTATTGTGATATTTCCTTTATTGCCATGATCTGGAATGGAACCTGCAGTGTCTCTGAGGTGTATCTGTAAATATGATGCTGTTTGTGAGGAGATCAGAAGAGGGCTGGCCTTGCCTCCCTTTCCTGTTCTGCCTACCTGGACCTGTATGGTCAGGTCCATTTCCTGCCTTCCCAAACATAGCCAGTCCTTCCACCTTTCTGTCCTCTCAGGAACCCTATAGCACTCACTCTTCTCTTTATCCCCTGGACAGACTGCCTCAGAAAACATGATATCCTAAAATGATCAAAACTCTCCATTGACTCCAAACACTTGTCTGCACACGTTGCTTCTGCCCCTTGCCTCCCCCTCTTTATACTCACCTCATCTACCTTCTGTTACCATTTGGATCTGGAAGGTCCCCCAAAGGCTCATACTTTGAGGCTGGTCCCTAAGGCAGCAGTGTCCAGAGGCTGGGCTTTTGGGAAGTGATTGGATCATAAGGGCTCTATCCTCATCAGTGGATTAATCCATTTGGTGGATTCATAATTTGAATGGACTGCTCAGAGGTGGTGGCAACTGGAGGCGGGTGGAGGATGGTTGGAGGAACTAGGTCACTAGAGTTGTGCCCTTGGGAACTTTAATCTTGTCCCTGAACTCTTCCTCTGCCTCTCTGTTACTCTGTCTCCTTCTTGGTCTGTCTATCCATCTCTCTCTCTCTCTCTTTCTCTCCTTCCTGGTTACCATAAGCTGAGCAGCTTTGCTCTCCTTCAGCCTCCCTGCCATGATGTTCTGCTTCACTTAGGCCCAGAACAATGGAGCCAGACAACTAAGGATCCAGACCTTTGAAACCATGAGTCAAAATAAACGTTTCCTCCTCCTAAGTTGTTCTGGTCACAGGAACAAAAATACTTGATACATCTGCCCCCACAGGTGCACTGAAAAAATCCTCACTGGTCATTGGTCCAGGTCAAAGGTGACCTGGATAAAACCTTTTTGTGACACCATTAAGTACTCCCCGCTTCATCCCCCCTCCTGCCGCCCTTAGGCCCACACTCCCCAGGGTCCAGCCTTCTCCCAGGAGCCTGATTCTCACCCTCCACCAAGCAGAGGTCAGGCATACAGCACCTGGGGTGGCACCTGGCTTTCTTGCCAATTTAGTGTCAGTGTGGTGAGCCAAACCAGGTGTGGTCCTGCCCCTGCAGGGCTCATCGACTAGTGGGGGAATGGACATTCTTTAGAGAATTGGTGGAATCATGAAGACTAAAGCTGAGGAAGAGGAACAGCAAATCCAGATGGCTCACTTTTCTCCTTTTCAAAATGGGAGTACCAGTGACCATAATGACAATAATACTATCTTGTATGTGTGTATCTGTGAAGGATAAATGAAATGGTGCACGTAAGTTCTTTTCCCATATCTGGGGAGTACTACATGCATGTCAATTACTTGCATTATTAGTTGTATCTGAGAGTGTTGTGCGCAGCTGTTGCAGGAGGTCACTTGCAGAAAGAGGGGTGGCAGGAGGTAAAGGGAAGGAGGAGGACCAGGGGACTTGGTCTAGAGCTTCACGGGTGTAACCAAAACTGCTCCCAGGCACCTGTTGATTGAGACATTATCACCCTCGTTGGGTGCTGATACAGGGGTCAGTGAGTCATGTTCAGAAAGGGGAGGTTCTCTCATGTCCCGAAAGATCACGGATTAGAATGAAACTTATCAAACAGGCAAGTGTTCAACGAAGCCAAGAAGAAGATCATCTTTCAGTGGATTCAGCTGTTTCCTGTCATGTTCCCTGTTCTTTGCAGCCTTTGGAATGGGTTTCTAACCCCCATGTTCCACAGTGACTGAGCTGGTCTCTGGGGCTTTTGGTGGTAGAATGAGATGTTGAAAATGGTTCACAGACAGGAGGGCTGTTGAGACAGTGAGGGAGGTCCAGGAAGTTCTTCAAGACTTTTGGTACAGTCCTAAGAGACAGAGAAACTAGCCACCTCTCAAAACATCTCTTATGCCAGGCTCTGTGGTGCACGCCTGTAATCCAAGATATTTCAAAGGCTGAGACAGGAGGATCTCAAGTTCAAGGGCAGCCACAGCAATTTAGTGAGGCAATAAGCAACTTAGTGAAACAGTGAACCCCTGTCTCAAAACAAAACAACAATAAAAAACCAAAAACAAACAAAAAACACACAAAGGGCTGGGGATGTAGCTCAGTGGTAAAGTGCTCCTGGATTCAACCTCCAGTGACAACAAACAAACCAACCAACAAAACCCCCATCTGTTATGCGTCCTAAGAGCACAAGGATGTGGGAGAGGAGATGGCCTCTTGTCCAAGGCGTGTGGGCATCTAAGATAGAAATGTAGACCTTGAGCACCTTACAGCTCATATAGCTCCATAGGCCTCAGTTCTGTGTGCACTTTAGGCTTACCTGGTCTTTGGGGCCCCAGAGATTTTGGTCTAATTGCTTGGGGTAGGGCTTAAGCATTTCTTTTTAAAAGCTCCCCAAAGTGATTTTATTTGCAGCCAGGGCTGAGACTCACTGGTCTAACAAAGCTTTTATCTTGTAAAGGAATGAGCAGAGGCTTTAAAAGTGTGAATAACTGAGCCATAATAAAGGCCACCCAGTCACATATTAGCCTCAGGGTCTGAACTCAGACCCAGGGCTCCTCCATTAGCTTACAGTAGTTCCCCTTTAGTACCAACTCTTAGGATCAAATTTCTTAAATAGCTACAGTCTTTATGTCTTTAAGTGTAAATCTGAATCTATTATTAACACACTATAGCAGGTCTGTTGACAATTAAGTCTGTTCCAGAATTCTCATTCATCTGCAGTCTCAGCATCCGGAGGTGATGATGAACTCTGGCTGTGGAGTTAGGAAAACCCAGTTTCCTATGGTAGATTTTCCACTACCAGCTCTGTGACCTTGGCCTAGTGACTTAATATCTGGGAACTTAAGTTTTTTCATGTTTCCTCTGAGCATCCACAGACCAGTTTCTTGGTTATGAAGATTAAATAAGATGAGGCTACCAAGGTCTTAGCATACAATCTGTGACTTTTCGGGGACCAGTGCCTTATCTGTTAAGATTTCTGGGGGCAATTTGTGTGTTTTAAATGGTAGTAAGAGTTCTTCCTCATTATCTTCTTCTTTCCTGTATATTTGATATGCAGTACTAGATATGCAGTTCTCAACCAGGGATGAGATTGCACTCCCGGAGAACATGTGGCAATGTCTAAAGATATTTTGATTGTTTTAACAGGGGTCGTTTAGTGGTGGGTGCTCCTGGTATCTGGATAGGTCAGGGATACTAACTATATTCACAGTCCCCCAAGTAACAAATACTTATCTCACCTAATGGTGCCAAGGTCAAGAAGAAATCCTGGCTTAGATATTTGCAATGAGTTGGGAACATGAAGGCCTCTTTGGTAATAGGATAGTTCCACTGGTGAGGCAAGGAACAATGACTTGAGGGAGCAGTGAGCAACCCATCTCCAATCCCAGTTGCTCCAGAAGAAGGACTTTGCACCTCTTCCATATGATTGGCGGTGGCAGTCTGCAGATAATAATAACACTGGTATTTATGCCCCTTAGAGGTTCTGCCGGGATAATCTTGCATCCAAAGTTTAGAAACACTGGTCTCAACGGTTAAATAAAGACAAGGCTATTGCATCAGGTCCCCTGGAGGTTGTCTCTTTCCCTGACTGTGCTTTGGGTACCTGGAGTTTGCATTAGCCTGCCTCTCATGAGCTCATCATTTATAAATGACAGCCACCAAAGAAGGAAAGCATGAAACAGCGTTGGCAAGGGAAAAACTTACTCAGCTTTCTTGCTGTTGCCCTGAATTTTATTTTAAAAATAAGATGAATATAATACTGTTAGGGATACTCTGTTACGTGACTAGAGAAGAATGTGTATAAAACTTCATGGGAACACAAAACATGATAGTTCTTTGTTACCTCCGTTATTTCATTTGGCTGTTGTTGAGCGAGTGGTCACTAGGTGGCGCTAGGTCACCACACGAGAGAAAGCTCCTGCCCTAGACCCAAGTTATTCATGTCTGGGGAGTGCGAACTCCCCACAGTGAAAAATTGAGTAACAGGAAAGATTCAGTTGTTAAAATAAGTCAGCAGCCCCAGTGAGGCCAATAGGACCATGGCAGGTACATTTTCTTGCTTGAACTGATGGAAAAGGGTATTTACTGCCCACAGGCTTTGGGCTACAGATATCAAAATAAAAATGATGAAAATACATGAATTAAATGAAACCGTGCAGCAGGCCTGGCCTGAGAGCAAATGAGAACCAGCTGGGTCTCAGTCCTAGGTCTGGGATATGGTTCTGAAAATGATGTGTGCAGACTGAACGGCCCTGTCACCCAGGCACGATGTTCACTAGGCTTTGGCTGCTGAGACGTGAGCTTGTGGCGGATTGTTGTGTTGATGGGAGTTTGTAACGTGAGGGCATGTTTTGGTGATCTGGTTGGGCTCTTCTCAGTTGTGAGAGGCTGACCACACATTTAAGAGGCAACATCACCTTTCCAAGCATCTACTTTTCACCAGTAGCATTGATCACTTTAAGGTAGCAACATGGAAATGGCCTGAGTCAATGAACACAGAGACAGGAGCATCTTCTGTGGTGATGGGTCTGGTCAGCTCACTCAATGGTGCCTTTGCCATGGCAGCCTCCGTGGGAGCTCTCTGACCCAACTGTGTGGGTTTTGGAATCACTGAACCCAATGCAAGTTTAGTCATATCTGGCCACTTTTCTCCATTCTGTAGCCACCATTGTGAAGTCCTGGATGAAGGGTTGCTTTAGAGAGGGTGGGGAGAATGGGGTGGAAAGGTGACATTGGAGTCAGTAGTCCTGCATACCAACTCTTCAAGCTCTGTGATGTTGATATTGAACATGCTTGCTGTGTTGGGGAGCAGGTTTCAGGGAAATGCATTTCCCTATATTTCACTTTTATTAATTTTTAAATAGGTATGTTAGAGCTGTAGGGTTCATATACATATATTGTATGTACATATATATATTGTACAACTCAACTCTCATTATAAGAAAAGGAATTTGTTTGCATATATAACCATGAGACATAACTTGATTACAGACTCCATGTTATGACCAAGGCTTAGTTCTTTCCATTTTTCAGCTTTGCCTCCTCAGGGCTAGTTCTTTTTCAGGAAGGCTCTTTTCTCATTGATGAAAGATGGCTGAAGACAGTTCCTAGGATATCATTGTTTCTCCTTCTTGTGCGGGTAGATAGATAGATAGAGATAGAGATAGAGATAGAGATGAGGAACCTTGCTATAAAGCTCCAGGATAGGAGAAGACTTGTATCCCTCTTGGTAGTCTTACAGTGAACTTCACCATGGATTCATTCCTGAACCAATCTTAGGAGTATAGGTTACACTCAAGCCTATCAGAGGCTGTCCTGGGTATGACTATAGGCAACCCCTCCCAAACAAACCTATGGCTGAAAATGATCTGTACTAATGCTGAGGGAAAAATTTAACAAATAGATCACTGATTTTTTGTGGGCTGTATGGGGGTGCTGTGTACTGGGGATTGAACTCAGGGTCACTAAACAAGTGAGTCCATCCCCAACCCTATTTTTTTTGTACTTTATTTTTTTTTTTTTAATTTAGAGACAGGGTCTCACTGAGTTGCTTAGTGCCTCAATTTTGCTGAGGTTGGCTTTAAACTCCTGATCCTTCTGCTTCAGCCTCCTGAGCTGCTGGGATTACAGGGGTGCACTACCAGGCCTAGCAGAACTTTTAGCTTTTCAAATGTAGGCATTTCTTGGGCATTGTTTTCCCAAAATACCATAAACAAGACAACATGGAGCATATCGCTTTCATCTTTATATCTCACAGAACATCATCTCCTTTGGCACATAGCATTAAGGCACATATAGAGTAATAAATAATTAATTTTTGATTGGACAAACAAGTCAATGGTTCTCTGAAATATATAATCCCAACTACTGGGCAAAACTGCCATACAAAATTTTAAATTTATTTTCTGTATATAATACTGCATATTTGAAAATACAGATTACATATTATTACAAATAAATGTTTTTGAAAAAAAGCTAAATGTAAAGAAATACTAAATCTAAAGTCTTATTAAATAACAATGGACTATTTTATTGACAAACAAAATAGATACATTCATTATCAAACGATCTCATCTAAGCTCTTGAAATCCTGCATCTAATTGATTTTAAGTGTTATCTTTTAATGAATTATGAATGTATTGAGCTGACAAATTAGTGCTGGAGCCATAGAGCTACCAACAAATTTTTTGTCCATATTCTGCTTGTTTTATTGAGTTCCTTTTGGACACTGATTTATGTATCTGATGTTTTTCAAATACCCGAATGGTATGTTGTGACATGTCGTGCTCCATGTAGAGTGCATTTTCACTATCAATTCTTATGATTGAGAGCAAATGTTACATGCCCCTAAGGTTGCCTATAGGGAATCTTTTTTTCCATTTAATCGGATATCCAGTAGCACACTTTGTTTCACAGAGCTGGTCTTAGAAAATTCTTTGGGGAATTATAACCATTTCTATTTTCAAGCCCAACAAATCTGCTGACTTCACAGTAGATGCCACTCCACCAACGTTCCATGCCTAGAGCACTGCTGCATTTGGCCCTTATCATTCCATTTTGTTTTTGTTATCTTGGAACGTGTATAGTATGAAGTAATGTAGGCTTCTCATTTGCTCATCCACTTTCTCAATCATTCTTTAAAGAATAGTAGTCTGGCTTCTATCCCCACTGCCAACATCAGGGTTGACTTGACTGCTAAATCCAGTGCCCTTATATACTACTTACCTGTCTAAAACTCCATGCTATTTTTAAAGGGGTAGATTATCTGCACCTCAGAGCTCTCTTCTTGACCTATGATACTACAAATTCTTTATATTTATGTTCTTATGATGTTTGTTTTCCTCAGTTCTTCAGCAAACCTCAGCCTACTGTTCCTCTCACTGTATCATACTTCCTCTCACTGTATCATACTTCCAGTGACTTTGTGTTTATGTTCTTAATCAGTTATAATTAATTATGCTAATAACACAGATTTCTTAATCAGGGTCAAAGCTTGTGAGAGCAACACACATATATATTCATCTGCCTGCTGGACATAAACATTTAACAATACCCCCCCACTTTTCATTCCCAAAATGGACTTAATCATCATTACATTTGAAATCTTATTTCCCCATTTTATGTTCCATTATAAAGGCACAGCTACCCAACCATTTGTAGATTTCAGAGATCTTGGGCTAGTCCTGAACTCTTCTCACATTTCCCCATCCAGACTATCACCAATTTTTGCCAAGTTTGGTAGGTAGTCTCTTATTATCTCAAATATATTTCTTTTTTTCTATCACTGTTGTAGTTCATTATAAAAAAATACAATAGTCCATTAACATAAATAATGACTGGATGTGGTGGTGCACCCCTTTAATCCTGGTGGGTCTGGAGGCTGAGACAGGAGGATTGCAAGTTCAAAGCCAGCCTCAGAAACTTAATGATGCTTTAAGTGACTTAGCAAGACCCCATGTCAAAATTTAAAATAAATGAATTAAATGGGGTGGGGATATGATTCAGTGGTTAAGCACCCCTGTGTTCAATTGCTAGCACCCCCAAAGAAAGATACACACATACATACACACACACACACACACACACACACACACACACACACACACACACCATATATGGTAGTTAATAATGAGGACTTATTTTGTATTAGCACCCTTTGCAAAGTGCTAGAGAGCTATTATTCATACTTTGTGTATGTTGTTTATTCTGACAAGAAATGTCCTACCCCTCATCTCTGCCTCAATCTTCAATGTCTTTTCCTTGGATTAGTGAAGTTATTTTACCTGTCCTTAAGGCCTCAAACCACATCACCTCCCACATCATCAAGTCTTCCTGGACTCTTCACTTTGCTCATTGCTTCCCCTGTCTCCTCTGCAGGATGGGCTGGAAATATTACCTCAAGGCTCATACAAAATCCAAAGCTTGACTCTTCATTTGTGCTTTTTCTCTTGCATAATTTTATGAGTTTTGCTTTACTGCCAGACTGTGAGATCTTTAAGAACAAAGGTTATTTGACTTATCTGTATTGCCAGTAGCACAAGTACCTCGGAAATGCTAAAAAATAAAAGAAAAAGAAAGCTTGTTTTATGAATGAACAAACAAATAACAGCAGCAAAAACCTAAATGTGAGTTGCATAGTAAAGAAATTATACAAATACACTTTCTTTTAGTAATTTATGACTAAGAACTCATGATTGAGAATTACTAGCATATCAGTTGTTCTTAGGCTATTGTTCTGAGACACAATATACTAAGATAACAAGGTAACTGTGAATTTTTTTGGCAATCAATTTTGTAAGTTCCTCCCAGTCATTGAATTAATGGTAAATGCAGTGTATGGGCTTCATTCCAAATGAAGTAAGTATATGTTGATGTGAAATGCAGCCTTGTTAACCCTGAACAATTATTCCAATTATAAACTACATGCACACAATCACTGTCACATAAAATATCCAGACTAATTACTTCTAGACCTTTTGTTATGCAAGTATTAGAAATGAAGCCTACTCTTAATGTCTATTCAATGTTAACAGTAACATTTCCAGCAAGAAAATTGCTTAAAAAATTACAAGAATTTTTACATTAGTAAAACAAATCCTTTGAAAGCACAATGCTGTGCTTTAAAATTGTATGGATAGCCATTGTTTTATAGGATTTCCCACATAACTTTCACATTTTTAACAGAGATCTTGGTTAAGGCCATAAATACAACATACAAATCAGACTGTTGTTTGCAATTCTTGTTGCTGCCTGAGGGAGAAAAGCATGTCTACTGTTCCATGACTGGAATGAAAGGCACACTGAGTTTTAGGTCAAATACTTATGACATTGACATGTATGACTAGTCTACTGAGTGTGATCCATGTTAATATCTTCCCAGTGGTGGGTACAAGTGATATGCCTCAGTGATCAACACAGCACGCACAACCCCTTTAGGTTTTCTGCAGGTGTAAAGCTGATGTGTCTTTGAAATCCTGGGGAACATGATTTTTCACAAGCAGTTAAATTGTACCATTGCTGTGTGGGTTGTCATATTTGTATAATTCTGTAAGAATGTCAACATAGGTTGCTTTAATGGATCACATTTCTTGATGGCACATTTTGGATGGCATTGTTATGAACTAGAGCAAAATTATTGTGAGTTAAATAAGATAGTGTACATAAAATATATAGCAAAGTGCCTGGCACATAGTAATGCTCCATAACAGTTACAGTTAGCTGTGATTATCAGTGAACTGAGACACCTCTTTTGTGCTCTTAGTCCTTTAATATTTTAGTCCTCAGCTGTTTAACAATACAATCACCCTTTTTACAATCAATCCACAGTGACAAGCAGCTTAGCTTGATTGAATGATTATTAATTTTTATTGAAAAAAATTATAAAAGCTTGTTATATGTGTGCATAATTAAACAGATTTTCCGCTAATTTAAATAAAAGCTTTGTACAGTGAACCAAAATTACAGTTTAACATTCCAGAGACCATGTTTTCAAAGCATCTTGATTGTAAAGAATTAAATTTACGTATCCATTGAGTATCCCTAAATAATGATGCATAGCAAGGGATGAAGCTATTCAGAATAAGGAGAGATTTTTGGTAAGGAAAAGTCTTATGACAGAAGTAGAATTTGAATTGAGAATAAAGAATATAAAGAATGATTATAAAGAATGTTTATAATTTTGATAGTGCTGTGAATGGAAAACTTGTTTTAGGCAATGGGAAGATCTGAAGGGGGCTTTTGTGGATGGTATTAATTGGGATGCTTTTGGTTATCAGCAACAGCAAATGCCAATCCTGTTTGATCATCTTACAGTACAAGAAGTCCAGAGATGGGCATTGCAGTGTGGGTTGGTTCATTGGTTTTCTGACAGCATCAAGTAACTAAGTTCTTTTTATCTTAGCTCTGGTTTC
The DNA here is from genome assembly GCF_048772815.1 of Callospermophilus lateralis. Classification (NCBI taxonomy): domain Eukaryota; kingdom Metazoa; phylum Chordata; class Mammalia; order Rodentia; family Sciuridae; genus Callospermophilus; species Callospermophilus lateralis. The sequence goes on from NW_027516693.1 coordinate 5,483,017, forward strand.
CCTCAGTGAATCCATGTATACCTATACTTCCCACCTCAGAATGACAGCCTAGATTGCCACAGTTTTCAGGCATCATATCCAGACATGGCAATGCCCAGTGAGAAAGGAAGGATGACTGCTATTTGTTCTTAGATTTTATTATAAATATGTCAAAACAAACAAAAATATAAAGACAATGTAACAATACCCATATCACTACCACTGAGTATAAGAAACAAAAGATCATATAAACGGTTTTTAAATCTGTGCACACCGCGTCAAGCATATTTCTCTTGCTCCAAATTCCCACCTTATATTATTTTAGATGTATTACTCTCATGTGCTATGGATTGAATGTATGTGTCTCTCCAAAATTCTTGCTTTGAAACCTAATCAACAAAGTGATAGTGTTAAAGGTGAGGTCTCTGAGAGGTGCTTAGGTCATGAGGGTTCCACCCTCAAGAATGGCATTAATCCCATTATGAAAGAATTGGAGATAACTACCTTTGCCCTTTTGCTCTTCCATCTATTCTGCCATGTGAAGACAGTGTTTGTACCTTTTTGCCCCCTTCCATTGTGTAGGGATGCAGCAAGAATACACTATCCTGGAAACAGAAAACAGCCATTACCAAACACTGAATGTGCTGATGCTTTGATCCTGGACTTTTAAGCCTCTAGAACTCTGTTCTTTATAAATTACCCAGTCTCAAATATTTTATTATAGCAGCAGAAACAGACTAAGACACCATGCATGCCTGTATATTTTCACTATGTGGATATAGTAAAAATGGTGTAGATATTTTTTTATATTGTTAAACTTTGTATAAATGGTCTCATACTACTCAACAATATGGGTATTGTGTTTTGTTGTTAAACTTTACATAAGTGGATTCATACTAAATATAACCTTAAACAACTTGATTTTTCACTTAAATGTTAATTCATTTAACTCCAGCACATTCATTTTCAACTATTTTATAAATAAACCTAAAAAAGCCCCCAAATCACTAAGCGTTAGGAAAACATAAGTCAAAACTGTGATGAAATGTCACATTATGTCTGTTAAGATGACTATTATTTTTTAAAAAGATGAGTATTGGCAAGGATGGAAAAAGGGAATTGTTAAGGTACACTGTTGGTGGGACTATAAATTGTGTAGCCAGTAGGGAAGAAAATTAATCATGGAATTATCATATGATCCAGCAACTCTACTTCTGAGTATTTATCCAAAGGAATTAAAAACAATATATTTTTTACTTTTTATTTTTTATGGTTGTAGGTGGACAGAATGCCTTTATTTGTTTATTTTTATGTGGTGCTGAGGATTGAACACAGTGCCTCACATATGCATGCTAGGCAAGCACTCTGCCACTGAGCTATAGCCCCAGCCCTAAAAACAATATATTGATGTTTATTTTGCTTTGTTTTGGTGCTGGGGAATCAAACCTTTGTTTTGGTGCAGGGCCTTGCTCATGCTAGGCGAGTGAAAAACCCCAGCACTAAAATCAGTATATTGAAGATTTCTGCTCTTTCCCATAGTTATTACAACATTATTAAAATAGTAAAAACATGGAAGCAACCAAAATGTCCACAGACAGATGAATGGATAAAGAAAATATGACATGCACATAAAATAAGGTATTATTCAGCTGTGTAAAAGAAGGAAATTCTGCGATATGCAACAATATGGAAGAATCTGGAGTATATTATACTAAGTGAATAGGCCAGTCACAGAAGCACGAACACAATTTGTTAACACTTATCTGAAGAATCTAAAATAGTCAAGTTAGGTGCACTGGTGTGTGCCTGTGGTCCCAGTTACTCAGGATGCTGAGGCAGGAGAACACTTAAGCCCAGGAGTTTGAGTCCATTCTGGGAAACATTGTGAGACACCATCTTGAAACAATCAACATTGTAAAAGCAATCTATGCTAAACCTCAGGCTAGCATCATTCTGAATGGAGAAAAATTGAAGGCATTCCCTCTAAAATCTGGAACAAGACAGGGATGCCCTCTATCACCACTTCTGTTCAACATAGTTATCGAAGCACTGGCCAGAGCAATTAGACAGACGAAAGAAATTAAAGGCATAAAAATAGGAAAAGAAGAACTTAAATTATCACTATTTGCAGATGACATGATTCTATACCTAGCAGACCCAAAAGGGTCTACAAAGAAACTATTAGAGCTAATAAATGAATTCAGTAAAGTGGCAGGATATAAAATCAACACACATAAATCAAAGGCATTCCTGTATATCAGCGACAAATCCTCTGAAATGGAAATGAGGACAACCACTCCATTCACAATATCCCCCCAAAAAATAAAATACTTAGGAATCAACCTAACAAAAGAGGTGAAAGACTTATACAATGAAAACTACAGAACCCTAAAGAGAGAAATAGAAGAGGATCTTAGAAGATGGAAAAATATACCCTGTTCATGGATAGGCAGAACTAACATCATCAAAATGACAATATTACCAAAAGTTCTCTATAGGTTTAATGCAATACCAATCAAAATCCCAATGGCATTTCTTATAGAAATAGAGAAAGTAATCATGAAATTCATATGGAAAAATAAAAGACCCAGAATAGCAAAAACAATGCTAAGCAGGAAGGGTGAATCAGGCGGTATAGCGATACCAGACTTCAAACTATACTACAGAGCAATAGTAAGAAAAACAGCATGGTACTGGTACCAAAACAGGCAGGTGGACCAATGGTACAGAATAGAGGACACAGAAACCAACCCACAAAACTACAACTATCTTATATTTGATAAAGGGGCTAAAAGCATGCAATGGAGGAAGGATAGCATCTTCAACAAATGGTGCTGGGAAAACTGGAAATCCATATGCAACAAAATGAAACTGAATCCCTTTCTCTCGCCATGCACTAAAGTTAACTCAAAATGGATCAAGGAGCTTGATATCAAATCAGAGACACAGCGTCTGATAGAAGAAAAAGTCGGCTACGATCTACATACTGTGGGGTCGGGCTCCAAATTCCTCAATAGGACACCCATAGCACAACAGTTAATAACTAGAATCAACAAATGGGACTTACTCAAACTAAAAAGTTTTTTCTCAGCAAAAGAAACAACAAGAGAGGTAAATAGGGAGCCTACATCCTGGGAACAAATCTTTACTCCTCACACTTCAGATAGAGCCCTAATATCCAGAGTATACAAAGAACTCAAAAAATTAGACAACAAGATAACAAATAACCCAATCAACAAATGGGCCAAAGACATGAACAGACACTTCTCAGAGGAGGACATACAATCAATCAACAAGTACATGAAAAAATGCTCACCATCCCTAGCAGTCAGAGAAATGCAAATCAAAACCACCCTAAGATACCATCTCACTCCAGTAAGATTGGCAGCCATTAGGAAGTCAAACAACAACAAGTGCTGGCGAGGATGTGGGGAAAAGGGTACACTTGTTCATTGTTGGTGGGACTGCAAATTGGTGCAGCCAATCTGGAAAGCAGTATGGAGATTTCTTGGAAAGTTGGGAATGGAACCACCATTTGACCCAGCTATTCCCCTTCTCGGTCTATTCCCTAAAGACCTAAATAGAGCATGCTACAGGGACACTGCTACATCGATGTTCATAGCAGCACAATTCACAATAGCAAGACTGTGGAACCAACCTAGATGCCCTTCAATAGACGAATGGATAAAAAAAAAATGTGGCATTTATACACAATGGAATATTACTCTGCATTAAGAAATGACAAAATCATAGAATTTGGAGGGAAATGGATGGCATTAGAGCAGATTATGCTGAGTGAAGCCAGCCAATCCCTAAAAAACAAATGCCAAATGTCTTCTTTGATATAAGGAGAGTAACTAAGAACAGAGTAGGGACGAAGAGCATGAGAAGAAGATTAACATTAAACAGGGACAAGAGGTGGGAGGGAAAGGGAGGGAGAAGGGAAATTGCATGGAAATGGAAGGAGACCCTCAGGGTTATACAAAATTACATACAAGAGGTAACGAGGGGAAAGGGAAAAATAATACAAGGGGGAGATATGAACTGCAGTAGAGTGGGTAGAGAGAGAAGAGGGGAGGGGAGGGGAGGGGAGGGGGGTAGTAACGGATAGGAAAGGCAGCAGAATACAACAGACCCTAGTATGGCAATATATAAATCAATGGAAGTGTAACTGATGTGATTCTGCAATTTGTAAACGGAGTAAAAATGGGAGTTCATAACCCACTTGAATCAAAGTGTGAAATATGATATATCAAGAACTATGTAATGTTTTGAACAACCAACAATAAAAAAAAATAAAAAAAATAAAGAGTAGAATAGTGGCTCTAAGGACTTGAGAGAGGGGAAAACACTTGTTAGTCAAAGGGCTCAAAATTATAGTAATGCAAGCTGACTAAGTCCTAGAGATATATTATACAGCAGAGTGCATATAGTTAACAATAATGTTTTGTATACTTGGAAATCATTAAAAGAGTAGACTTTCAATGTTCTTACTATAAAAATGAATGCAAAGTGATTGATATGTTAATTCAATTGTTTTAAATGATTAACTAAAGCTCTTCATAAACACACAGAAAAACATCACAATGTACACCATAAATATTTGGTGTCAATTTCTCCTTAATAAAACTGGGGTAGGAATAAAATCTTTTTTTTTAAATTATATAAAACCCATTGTTGATGTTCTTGGTCATAAGCTCTCCTGGTCAGCTTTCCTTTAAGTAGAATACAGTTTCTTTTCATATTTTGGTGAACTATTTCTAGCATGAATTCTGTAGGTTTACAGAAGGATGCTCTCTCAGCCTGAAAGTGACTCCATTCACCAATCATATTCCATCATCTAGGTAAAAGAGAGCTGGGAACCATATCCAACTCTGCACTTCCATCCCTTTACCCACTTCATCACCCTTTACTCTTCATATCTTTCTTATGATATGAAAAATTAAAAGTACCTCCTTCCAACAACAACTACTAGCCCTGAGCTTTGACAGCCTTAGGAAAAAGCTATACTGGTCACTTTCTGTTTTGATGTCCAGACTAAATCCTTGTGTGTAACAGAGATGCTCAAATAAATATTAACATAGTTTTATATAATTTTAAATACATTCAGAAACTATTTTATTTAATTATTACAGCATTTAAATACAGGTAGTAAATATATAAACACCTCCATTTTACAAACTAGGAAAATGAACATAAAGATGCTTAGTGATTTGCCCAAAGTTACTCCCTAGGAAATGATAGATCTGAAACTAGAACCTTATAATCTGACTCTAAATTCCCTGGTCTATAGTGCACTATCAAATGTTGTTTAAGTGCACCAAATTCTCATGTTTTTTAAAAATAATTTATTCTGTATCCAATTTCATCACCAAATTTCATTTATTGTTTTCATAATGTGTCTCTTTTCGTTTGAAATCCTATTGTAATCCAACATGGCTCATATTATTTTTTTTCCATGCCTAAGTTACTACAAAAGCTTCCTGAATTATAATTACTACCTCTATTCTCTTCCTCATCTAATTCATTCTTAACACTCTTGTCAAAATAACAGTACTCACATGCTTTTATTGTCTTTTTGTGGTTCAGAAATCCTCAATGTCCCAACTTCATGGACAGGATAAAATATGAACTCATTAACTAGGCATTCAGGTTACTCCCACACTTTGACCCCTGGAAAACCTTTCCAATCTTATGTCCTATTACTCTCTAGGTCAAGCACTCTGTTCTAATCAGACTAATCCAGCCAATATCCCCTAAGTTATCCATGTTGCAGACATGCTATTTCATCTCCCCAACAGCTATTCCCTCCCTATTCCCCAATTTTGTTTCATGGTCCTTCCCTTTTCCTGTGTGTCCCTGAAGTAAATCCTGCCAAGTCTTTCCAATTTTGGAAACTCCATTTTCCTTGCATTTGATGGATTTATGCAAGCATGTGACCAGTTACACACAAGGGGAAATTCTACAGGAATCCTGCTGGGAAAGGTTTTATTTACCTTATAATGAGACTATAGGAACTTCTCTTTCCAAGACTACAGGATAGTAGATATTATTAAAAAGAATTCCTTTCAAAATATCTAAATGGAAAAATAAAACAGCATTTTTTAGATGTAAAGCTGAGCTGGCAAAAAGTAGGGAAAATGAGGTACCCCAGACTGAAAACTCAGCTAAACATTAGGGTGGTTTGTGTCTGGCACTATACTTGCCTTTGAGACATCTGTCAATCTTGATATCCACGATGCTTAGATTTTAGTAGCTAAATGGAGCCAGGAGACAGAGACTTAGCCTGTGCTAGATAAGTAGTGTGAGCCAATGTCCTTTTAAAAGTTGGGAAACTTAAAGAGCTATACTTTTAGTGAGGGCTGGGATTCCATTCAAGTGAGTAAGGCACTTACTTTACCTTAATCACAGCTCTGACCTTGGTAAATGGGAAATTTATAAAATAAATTTGCTTGTCAGTGATGGGAGAAGGCAGGATACTTGTCTGTCTCTACTTAACCTGACCTGCACATTTATAAAGATGACACTGCTTACAGATGAGCTTTGGTTTAAAAATCATATATTTCAGGTCAGTATAATAAGAACTTGCTCTAGATGGGTAGAATCCCTCCCTGATTGCCCAAGAGAAGGAAAAATAAAGAAATAAATTATTTCTAGAGAATTTGTAAATAAACTTCAATCCTGCTCCATAAATTCCTACATAAAAGCTCTACTGAACATGATATCATAGCCCCCAAAATATAAGACATATAAGCAACAGTAAATACAAATAGGAACAGAAAGTCAAAGTTTCCAATAATAGATTAATTTAGTAGAGATATAAAATAATGCTTTAAAATGTTAAAGAAGTAAAAGTTAAAATGTGAAATAGTAACAAGATAAAACATGAAGCTGAGTGGATTTAAATAAAAATGAAATGGAAACTCACAAATGAAAAATGGAAAAGCTAACATTTTAAAATAGTGAGTCAAAGAGTAGATTAAGCATAAATTAATTAAAAATTAATTAAAATTAGAATTAATAGAGAATTTGAAAATATATATACATATAAAAAATTAGAGTAAAACAAAAATAACAAGAGGTAGGAGATTTGAAATCAGGGTACAGGGACATGGAAGACAGAATCAGATAAGATAGACATGGAAGACAGAATTAGATCTCTCACGGTCTAATTGGAGTTCTGCAAGGAAACAATAGAGATGGAGAAAAGAACAATAGGAAATTTTTTCTACAACTGATAGAACACACAAATTCTCAGATTCAGAAAGCACATGAATACCAAACAGGATAAATTAGAAGAAATGAAAATAATGAACACAATAATGAATGTGCAGAGCATCAAAAAAAAAGAAGAGATGGGCATATAGCTCAGTGGAGAGCACTTGCCTAATATGAGGAAGGCCCTGAGTTCCCAACACTGTGAAACAAACAAACAAATATTAGGCACCTTTGCATGCTGTGACCAAAATACCTGCTAAGAACCACTTAAAGGAGAAAATGTTTATTTGAGGTTCATGGCTTCAATCCATGTTTGGCTGATTCTGTTGCTTTGGGCGACAGAGACAAGGCAGAACTTCATGGAAGAAGTGGATAGTAGAAGGAGGTTTCTCAGCTCATGGCAGCCAGGAAGCAGAGAGAAAGAGACCAAAGCCAGGGACAACGTACATAACCCCAAGGGCATGTCCCCACTATTAGAACAGTGACCATTTCTTCCAGCTATGTCCCACCTGCTTAAAGTTAGATAACACTCAGTAATTTTTTCAACCAAAATACCTGAGAAAAACCACTTAGAGGAGGAAAAAGTTTATTCTGTGCTAACACTTTCAGAGGTTCCAATCCATGTTGAGTCATCTCAGTGGAACCTCTGTGACCCTCTAACTCCAGCATCTTGCATTTCTACAGAACCACCATGTAAATGATGGTCTGATGCCATCTCAAATAGTAGCCAGGCTCCTTTGAACCATGGCAGAAGCAACCTCTGAGTGCCTGACCTGCACAAAACAGTAAAATCAATCCCCAGTAAACATCTTTCTGTACTCCAGTGTGAGTAGAGCATCCCCATGGTCTTCCAAATGAGTTTTCACTTTTATATCCTTGAGACTGCCAGATGTATAGTCTTGCTGATTCCTAAGATGCCCTCAGGGCATCTTTCCCATCGCCTTGGTGCAAAGTACTGAGTTTCTATTTCAACAATCACAATTTTCTTTTTCTTTTTTTAAGAGAGAGAGAATTTTTTTAATATTTATTTTTTAGTTTTCAGCGGACACAACATCTTTGTTTGTACATGGTGCTGAGGATCAAACCCGGGCTGCACGCATGTCAGGCGAGCACACTACCGCTTAAGCCACATCCCCAGCCCAATCACAATTTTCTTGACCCGATTTTACATGTGCTTCTTCTCTGGCCAAACTGCAAGTTTTTCAAATCTTTCTTCATTTTGCTTCTAATTCTCATAGTACACCTGACTAAAAGCTGCCAGCAATATCCATGTCACCATCTGAATGCTGTACTGCCTTGAAATTTCCTCTGCCAAATTGATTGATTGTCTTTAAATTCAGCCTCACATAAAGTTTCAGGACATGGGAAAAATGTAGACAAATTCCTTGCTAAAATGTAACATGAATGGGCTCTAGTCAAATAGAGTCCCCGTTCCCCTTTGAAACCACATGAGCACTGTCTTCACTCTGCATTTTTATCAGCATTCTAGTCTGCTGAACTCCCACCAGGGAATCACCCATTAAGCACTGCCTACAACATTCTAAGCTTTCTCCACCCTGCATCTTCAAACTTTCTAAACTCCTCCCACAAACCTGTTCCTAAGGCTTCTTAACAACATGAACAGGTTAGTCACAGCAAAGACCCTACTTTTCAGTATCAATTTCGGTGTTAGTTTTTGGCAAAATGACCAAAAACCTCACAAGAACAACTCAATGGAGGAAAAGTTTAGATGGGTCACGGTTTCAGAGATTCAGTCCATGATTTGCCAACACCATGGCTCTAGGCCTGATGGTAGAACATTATGGGAAAAGGGCATGACAAAGATAAACTACTCAGTTTATGGCAGCCAGGAAGCAGAGAGAAGAAAAGAGAGAAGATCTGGAAACAAAATATATAATCCCCAAGGGCACACCTCCAGTGATCTTCTTCTGCCAACCACATCGCATCTGCCTACAGAAAGCCATTCAAATTATTAATCCAGGAAATGGAAAAATCCACTGATTATATTACAACTTTCATAATAGAATCATTTCACCTCTAATAATCCTGTGTTCTCTCGTGAATTATGTGAGGGACACTTCATATTCAAACCATAACAAAATGACAGGAAGATCTCTTTTAAAAGCCAGAGAGAAGTAGCAAATTTTTCAGTAAGTAATTACAACTAGATTAACAACAGACTTGAAAGAAGCAAACAGAAATCAGAAGGCATTACTGACATCATATTTTCAAAATGCTGTGATCAAATCCATGTCAACATGAAATTGAATAACAAGGTAAGCTACCTTGTGGGAGTAAGTATGAAAAAATATTTTTCAGACAAAAATTTAAAATACTTACCATCAGCAGATACTTACTTGTGGAACTTCTAATAACATACTGCAGAAAGGAATGAGTTGAGAAGGGAAGATAAGCAATGACACTTGTAAGTTTGTGAGTAAGCTAAACAAAGACTCATTATTTAAAATGATGAAACTAGTATCTAGTTAATGGGATTTTCAAATGCCATTAAATAAAAGCAAAATAATAGGATGAAAGCCTGGAAAGAGATAAGCAGAATTAAATAGTTTAAAAACTTCTGGACAGATGTTGAATGTCTATAATTCTAGCCATTTGGGAGGCTGAGGCAAGTTTAAGCTAGCCCAGCCAACTTAGTGAGACTCTGAAGAGAAAAAAAATGTATATTAATAGTAAATAAAATGGAATATCCTACCTGTCCAACAATGAGTGAATTACTTAAATTACAACAAGTTTTAAAAGTATATATAGTTGTCCTTTTCACTATATTTTGTGATATTGCATTTGTTAGAAAAATAATTAAAGAAATTAGAAGAGAATCTTATGACTGGATATTAATGTGTAAATTAATCTGTACCTGCATAAATAAAAGACCTTAGCAAACTCTCTTAAGTAGTATTCATTTTATTATTATATATGCCGGGGGGCAGTGCTGGGGAATGAACCCAGGGCCTTGTACATGTGAGGCAAGCACTCTACCAACTGATGTATATCCCCAGCCCCATTTTATTACTTTTGATTAAAGTTCTCAATAGGATGAATTTGGGATGTATTTCTTAAGAACATTTAATCAGTAAATACTCAGTCTCTTGACTTAAACTGATACCTAATCATTTAATCTGGTTCAGTGGCTTCAGATGCTTATTATCTCTTTAATCAGTCTCAATCTTGCTCCCTTAAATAAAAGGGGGCAAGTAAGACTGTAATTGGTTATAAAGACCTGTCACTAATATTATTACTTACTTTTTAATTTTTCAAACATCCTTTAATAGAAAGTGTTATATTGAATCTTCAAAAACTTTTAGAAATGGATTTCATAGATGTTAAATTATTTCCATTTGCCACACTAGAAAATTGAGTCATTATGGAAAAACTAAATGTATCAAATTCCTACAGCTACCATTTATTCTACACTTATTAAATACAAGGAGTCTCCCCAGTTACTTAATGTAGAGCCCATGAATACATGCTGATCAAATCTTCAGATGCAAGGAGCAAAACTGACTGATAGACCCAGTTTCTGCCTCTCTTGCTGCACATGGAGACCAAGACTCTCCCCACTGGGGCACTAGGAGCATTTTGGTAAGATGCAGAGCTCCTGTAAAAGCCTGGCTAAAGTTTTCTTGGAACTTCACTTCTGTCTGACATTCTTTCTACCCAATCCTTTCCTGTCTCCTTCTGTAGGTGCATATGATCTTAAAGCTTTCCAAAAAAATGCCTTGCCTGTCTCATCTGCTGCTTGTTGGCATATTCAACCCAAGTGATACTGAGAAAGCAGGAACTAAGACTGGGATCTATGATTGGCCCAATCACTACCAAGGAGCAAAGAGGATGTCATCCCATTTGGTAGGCAGGTAGGATATAGATAGTGCTTGGCAGAAGGTGGTGGCCTAATTGCTAAAGATTTCACCAGAAGAGATCTATGGAAACATCTTACTAGAGGGGAATGCCCTTCTGGTGTAGGATTCAGTAATTTGAGAAATAGAGGCCAGTTGTTGTAGGGGGATATGTGGATGCTCATAAACAGTAGAATTGGTTAACTGATTGAATTGGTTCCCTACCGAAGGAAAATGATATATTAAGGGATTAATAATCAGTTAAAGGTTATGTGTGAGAGCCAGAAGGATTCTGGGGTAGTTTACAAACTGGCCATTATTTTATACAGTGAAAGAGCAGGCATGATTGACAACAGACTCTAGGTCTGACAGAATGTGTTTGGATGCTCAGCCTAGGCAGATCTGGTATTCTAGTCAGTACTTTGGTTGGGGAAACCTTGAAACATGGGATTGAGAAATCTGGATGTATGCCCATGATCCCTTACAAAGCATCTTGAAATTTCACAGCTTGCAAAAGACTCTTCTCTAATCATAGGTAGCAAATTTTTTTTTGCTAGGAGATAACTTGGAGATACCTAGCATCCCCTCCACAAGACTACAGGTGTTTGCATCAGGAGCTGCCTGCATCTCCTTTCCCAGAAGTTTAAATTCCAACCAAAATCAGCAAAGGAAAGCTTGATATGGGAGGAAAGAGACTATTCAGGTACAGGAATTGTTAATATCCAGAGGAGTACCCTACGATTGGATTTGTAGGGACAGGAAGTAAAACTGGAATAACTCTTTGACTTGGAGAATCTTTCTTATGATTGAGTGCCCTGTCAAGGGCTACAAGGTATGTTCAATTCATTGTTTGGATGGCTTTTAGATGCCTGAAACAAGTGAAGGACACTTAGTGAAGCGGAAATGCCTAAGATGACCTGGGAGAAGGTAAAAGAAGAAATAAGGATCCTGAGGTAAGTGGGTATGATGGGAAATGTTAGGTTTTGCTAACTTCAGAATCCCTTAAGAGGCATATGTTCTATGGGATGACACAGAAGGACATATTCAAGACCATTAAGATTGCACTAATTACTAAGGGAAGCAGTCACAGAATTGGGCTCACTAAAATCCATGGGGAGGATGAGCTTCCTCATAATAGAAGTCAGGTTGTGATTTGTAAGCACCAGAGCTAGGAGACCAAAATTGCCACATTTTCTGGCTAGGCTGGGGTGCAAGGAAGCAGCCACAAAGCACAGTAGTACTAGGGGCAAAATAGGTAGACAACAAAATTGCAAAGAAACAACAAAAATACCACGAGTGTAATAATATGGTGCTCAGTATGGTCACCAGTAAAATATCATATGCTCAGTTCCTGGTCTTGAGCCAATCTTCATATCCAGATTTACTTAATAAAGAGGGGGGGGCAGTTTCCTAGGAAGAAAGTCCTGTAAAACTATGCCAAGTACATACTGTAATAATTCTCCCATGAATGTACAATGGGTAAATCCCTAGAAATATTGAGGTCAGTTGAATGCGGGGTCTGAGCTGATTTTTATACTTGGAGATTGGAAGCATCATGGGAACAGCCTCAGAGTACATCTCTCAGGTCATGCCTGTATATCTCCAGTTGCTATGCTCTATAATCTATCACCATATTCATATTAAGGCTATGTTTCTGCTTCCCCATCCTCCCCTGATTATGACTGAGCATGGCAAGGACACTAAAGCAGCCCTTGGGAGGTTTAGGACTACTCTGATCAGCATCTGGGGGACTTATGGACACCCCCCCAGATGGCCCTGCTGAACTTTGCTTATATCTGCAATGCTAAGACATTTCCATACAACCTTCCTGCCTTCTTTTCTTCAATTGGGATCAGAATTACACTGTGTTCTGATGGCTCTCCCAATATCTCCTGGCTCCCTTACCCTGAATAAATTTCCTGAATATTTGACTGCATCTTGATTTATGCTTTTTTGGAAGATTTGCACTAATACAATCATCTTGGTCCTTGTTAGAGCTGAAAATTATAGAAACTAGGTAATGAAGGATGTCCTGGCTAAGTCTAATGAAAATAGGTCTGACCCACTATAAACCTCATCTGGTGGTATTTTCCCCAGTCCCTGAATATGCACTGATAGAGGTGTGCTGGGTGATTGGAATAACCCCAACATTGAATCTTTCCTCCATGCTCCAAGAGTTATTACAGTGGTAAAGACCAGTGTAAACCTTGGCAGCTAACCCCCACCCCCACTAAGATAGCCCAAAACATTATTGCATCCCAGGGTTCATGAAAGAGGTAAGTTCCAGTGTTAAAAATGAAAGGATGCAGTGGTCACTTTCTCCATTATCATGTCACCATTTGGCCCCTTTAGAATCTAGAGAAGGACTATAGATTGCTGTAGGTTGAACAAGCTTCATTGAGTTGCTGTGCCAGATGTGGTACCAGATCAATAAAGTCTTAACTGTGTGTATAAGAAATTGAAGTGTCTGGTTACAAAAGGGCAGGGGTCAAAAAACTATAGCCTGTTTGCCAAATCCAGCCAGCTGTCTTTTTTTTTTTTTTTTTTTTTGTAAATAAAGTGTTTCTGTAACACGGCCATGATAGTTCGTTTGTCTATTGACTGTCTGCTTTCACATTGTAACTGCAGAGTTTAATAGTTGCAAGAGAGACTGTATATAAAGCCTAAAATACTTACTGTCTGGCCTGTTACAGACACTTGCTGACTTTTTCAAAGAAGGAACTGAACAGTTTGAATTTACAAGAGATGGATAACTGTATTCACTCACAGTTTTGGGTCAGGTTTGTTAACTGTTCTACCCTGTATCATAATATAGTCCAAAGAAATCTGGGTTGATTAAACATTCCACAGACAGTCACTCTGATCCATTACATTGATTATATCATGCTAGCTAGACAGGATGGCTAGTACACTAGAGAGTTTGGTAAGGCACATGCATTCCAGAGGGTAGACTATAAACCTTAGTAAGATTAAAGGACCTGCCACTTTGATGAAGTTTTTAGGCATCTGTGGTCAGGAAAGTTCTGTCATATCCTTCAAAATTAAGTTTACAAATGTTGGAATCTTGCATCCTCTACCACAAAGAAGGAAATAACAACAGCTGATAGGCAACACTTTCCATAGCTACAAATACTTGTCCAGAGATATGTTGGGTGCTATGGAAGACTGTTAGCTTTGTTGGAGCCCAAAGCATGAAAAAGTTCTTAGCAAGTCTAAGTTACAATGCAAACATTCCTACCACTTGAGCCTGCCAATGAAGCAAACACAGTGAGAAACAATATGACATGGTGTTAATGGATTTTATTCAACAGAAATGTATTCACTAAAAGGCATGAAAGAATCATAAGAGAGACTTCTGGAATTCTGGAACAGATTGAATATGCAGCAGAATATAATATACTTTTTGGAAAACAGCACCTGGCATGTCACTGGACTCTGTTAGAGAAAGAATATATATATGACTAATAGGGACCAAAGTACTCTGTATATGGAATAGCCCGTAAAGGTCTGAGTCAGACCCACACAGCCATAGAGTCAGAGGAGCCCAGCAACATTCTATTATAAGATGCACAACTGAAATCAAGCATGAGCAAGACCAAAGACATGAGTAATCTGCAAGAGCAATATTAGGCATTGACTGTTTGTATCCCCCTGAATTTCAATGTTGAAAACCTAATCCTCAGCATCCTCAGTGAGCTGCCATTAGGAGGTGTGGCTTAGGGATGCAATCAGGTTACAAAGGTGCTGCCTTTGGGAATACAATTAGCATTCTTAGAAGATGAGACAAGGAGGACTTTCACTCTGTTGTTTGCCATATGAAGTTACAAAGTAGTATGGGAACTAAGAGGTGGGCCCTCACCACACACCAGATCTGCCGACACCTTGATCTTGGACTTTTCAACTTCAAAACTATAAGAAATAAATGTCTGTCACTTAAGCCACCGAGGCTATGGTGTATTTGTTACAGTAGCCTGACTCAATTATGACAAGCAGATATGTTGGTCCCCATTTAATCCACATGTTGCATCAGTGTCCTTTGCACAATTTTCTGCTACAGGGTGTTTCATACAAAAGACCTGAGCCTGATTTACAGAAGGGGCAGCTTATTATAAGAGTATAAGCTGGTCAGGAGTGGTGACACATACTTGTAATCCCAGCTATTCAGGAAGCTGAAGGGGGAGGACCACACATTCAAGGCCAGCCTGAGCAACTTAGGAAGACCCTGTCTCAAATTTAAAAAATAAAATAAAAAACAAAAAGGGCTGGAATATAGCTCAGTGGAAGAGTGCATGAGCCCCTGGGTACTGAACACATTGTGTAACCGACTCCCAGGTTAAGAACTAGAATATTATCTTCAGTCCTCCTATCCCTTTCCGACTGCTATCTCTCCACTTTCAATAGCAATAGATTATTCATGCCTAAATATTTTTATCTGCTCTCACTGGCATTTTGTTTTTAATTAGATCTACTATAAATGGGGCTGTTATGGAAATTCTTGTTCATGTCTTTTAGTGAATATATTTCTGTTGAATAAAAACTATATACTGTTAAGTAAAAACTGCACACTTGATCTACAGGTAAATTTATGAAGAATTCATGAAATGAATAGTTGCATTAATGGTTATATTTTATCTGTGGTATAGTAGTTCAAAGTTTCAAAATGTGTATATTATTTTCATTAAAACAAGTCTAAACATTAAAACAAATCTATACTTTAAAAAACACATATTGAACTTAAATTTAGAAAACTGGATACTTTTAAAAACCTCCAAAATGATAGCATCTGGTTGAATCACCAACAGTCTATTCAAATAATAATCAAGGTAAAAGAAAAGCAAATACAGAAATATTCAGATAGACTTACAAATTATGTTAACAATTTACTAGTTTAAATATGTAGAATCAATTTCTTTAATGTTTTTTTAGTTATAGATGGACACAATACCTTTATTTTATTTAATTTTATGTGGCGCTGAGGATTGAACCCAGTACCTCATATGTGTGAGGCAAGTGCTCTGCCACTAAGCCACAATCCCAGCCCTAGAATCAATTTTCAAAATATATGTTATTTAATATTGCAAATTAGAAATGGAATAAACAAAACAGCCCATAATCACAATCATCACCTAATAAGCTGTTTGTGTGTGAGTGTGCATGTGTGTGCGTGTGCTGGGGACCAAATCCAGGGCTTGCATGTATTAAGCTTGTGCTCTACCAGTAAGCTATACCACCATCCCCTACTTCTTTTCTACCTTTTATATTCAGTATACAGGACAGTATTTACTGTTTGCTTCTGAATTATTTCAGTCCAAGAGAGGAATACATGGCTTGGCTAATATCCTGAATTTGAAGAGGCAATGATGAGCACACTGAGAAAGAACCTGAGAGAAAATAAAAGGAAGTATTTAGAAGTAAGTCTCCACGATACAACTTAGCAAAATTAAAAAGCTCTGATGCTAATTTGGCCTGGATTTCAAGAGAATGCTAATTGTATTCCATTTTTGTTGAAATTGAAAAAGATAAAAAAAGAATTCAGTGACCCAAGAAGTTACAAATGGGATTTTATTTTATTTATTTTTTTACTCAGTGTAATCCTTTATTGTTTAAGTGGTTTGTAATGAGCGTATGTGGTAGTTCAGACAAGTGTCTCCCAAAGGCCCATGTGTAGAAGACTTGGTCCTGAGCCCGTGTTCATTATTGAGAGGTGGTGGAATCCTGAGGAGGTAGAGCCTAGTGGAAGGTATCCAGGACACTGGCAGTGGTCTCTTGAAGGAGGTGGTGGGACCCCTCTCTCTCTTTCCCTCTTTCATTATCCTGGCTATGAGGTGAGTGGTTTAGCATTGCCATGTGCTCCTGCCAGGCTGTGCTACCTTATCTTGTGCTTTGTGAAATGAAGCTTCCAAATTTGTGAGCCAAATAACCTTTTTCTCTTTGTAAGTTGATTATCTCAGGTATTTGTTATAGTGAAAGGAAGCTGACCAAAACAGCATGTTTACGTATAGTAAAAATACTTAAAAAAAAAAAAAAAAAAAAAAGAAAAGAACGTGATTAGGAATCCATGCAGATATAATCAGAGACCAATGAGAAACATAGAGGATTAATGTCTTGCCAAAATAAAAACACCTAGGACAAATTCCAAGTCAAATACTACTCAAAAATATATCTTTTTTTGACAAATGAATTTTGGATTCTCCTAGGCTTAAAAATGCACATGTAGGATCTCCTATTATTGTCCCTTATCAACTGATGCCATCAGTTCCTGGCCTCGGAATTCACCACAGTACCTTCACAAGGCTACACCTTCCAGAAACAGCTCTCAGCCAAAGACTCAGTGAGACCATAATCTTGAAGGGGCCCATTACTGTGGAATGTGACTTTAAGCTGTGTAAGCTTGAGGACTGATATAAATCTTGTTGAAATGTTCTTAGAACCATGCTGCATTATTAGACTCTTCTCACCCAAATTTCTGTCCATCTCTCCTTCTCTGGAACCAATCTTGGGTTGTGAGTTGAGAGTTCTCTAACCTCCACTGGCTTTTTCATCAGTTTTCCTCTCAGGTGTTCCCACCCCCTGCCACCCCCAGTAAATATCTTGTGTTTGTAATCTGTCTACTCTTAAAGGAACTGAATTAATATTCAGGCTGAATCAAAAGTATGAATTCAGTAAGCATCTTGCACTACCTACCATGAAAATCTGCACATTAGGCAAAACATCACTATTTTTAGCATAGATTATATGTCTCCCAGGAAAATAAGTCTTTGATTTGACTCTCTGCCCCATTATCACCCTGTGATGATGTGTGTGTATAACACCACTTAGACTCTCAGCCCTGAGTGAAGATCACCTGGAACCTCCAGAGACCAGCACAGATAGCTGTCCTTTCATTCTTTGATTTATTCATTCAATCAAAATTTAATGAGTACCTTCTATGTTGAAATTACTATCCTAGGCCCTGAGTATGCAGTACAAGCACTGTTTCTGCTGTAAGGTCATTTATCATCTGAAATGAAGACATTAACAACATGATAGCAAAACAAACAAACAAACAAACAAAAAAACCCTACGTAGGAAAGAAACAGAGTTTCAAGAAGGAGTGTAAAAAGAAGCCATCTTAATAATGAATGGTGAAAGGCTTCCAGAGGGAGGGATGTTTAAGCCAAGTATAAAGGAAGAAAATGGACCAATCATGTGAAGAATTGGAAAAGCACAGAAGGACAGATGGGAAACTCTGGACTGGACAAAAGCTTTGAGAAGTACTATGAGTTGGAGGCTTGAGTAGTGCACCTTATTTGGAGAGGCAGGCAAGCGTCAGACAGTTCAGGGCCTTGGTGGTCATGGTAAGGAGTTAAGATTTTATGAAGTCATTGAAAGGTGTCAAGCAGGGGCTTAAGCAGGAATGTGAGATAGGATAGGAAGAATGTGTCCCTTTAGGGTCTTTAAAGACTACTCTGGGAATTTTATATATCGTGAAACTGTACAGGGGAGATGTTATAATTTGGATCTTGAATGTCCCCCAAAGGCTCATGGATTACAATCTTGGTCTCCAATGCAGCAATTTTCAGAGGTGGAGCTTTTGGAAGTGATTAGACCATGAGGACTCAATCAATGTCCATTCATGTTCATAACTGAATGAACTATTGGGAGGTCTATCAGCTTCTATCAAGCTGGAGGAGGTGGGATCCAGTTGGAGGAAATATGTCACTGGCAGTATACCCTGCTCCTTTGTCTTTCTTTCTTTCCTTCCTGGCCATCATGAGGTGAGCAGCTCTGTTCCACCATGCCCTCTCTGACATGATGCTCTGCCTCTAACAGCCCCAAAGAAGTCATCTGACTGTGGACTAAAACTTCTGAAACCATGAGCTAAAGTAAAACTTTCCTCTTTAATAAGTTGATTTTCTCATATGTTATATTATAGTGATAAAAAGGTGACTAATACAGGAGCCACAAGTACCTCAGGGCCCTTCAAAGAACCCACATATGGCACATCCCAAGAGAGCTAGCATTTGGACACTGAAAGATCAGAAGACACAAATAGACAGTCATGGTTCCTAAAAAACAGCAAACACCCAAGAGAGGACTGCTGAAATGGCTAAGTGAAGAGGGATTTCCCCTTCTTTCTCCTTCCTCTCTAATACTTGAAGTGCTAGAGCACTAGAGCCTAGAAATGGCAGCAGGACAGATGAGCACAAATGATGGCCCCCAGAAAGCAGCAGCAGCATCACCTGGGAATTTGGTAGAAACACATACCCTTTGTTTTTTTCTTTTTTTAATTTATTTTTTAAGTTTTCACATATGGGAGAAAACATGGAACACTTGTCTATGCCTTGATGTGACATCCTCTAGTTCCATCCATGTTTTCTAAAAATTACAGGAGTTTTAGAAAAATAAAAAGAAAATTCCATTTTTCTTTGTGGCTTAATAACTCCCCGTTGTGTGTGTACATATGTTATATTTTCTTTACTCATCTGTTAATAGGAACCTAGGCTGAGTTCATGTCTTAATTATTGTGTACAGTGTGTCACAGTAAACATGGGCATGAGGGTATTATATTCTGACTTCATTTCCTTTGGATTTATACCCAGGAATGGGATAGCTGAATCATATGGTAGTTCTCTTTAGTTTCTCAAAAAACCTCCATACTGTTATCCATAATGGCTGCACTAATTTGCATTCCCATCAAGAGTGTATAAGGGTTCCTTTTTCTCCATATCCTGGCTGGCATTTTTAAAAATAGTCATTCTAACTGGAGTTAGATGGTTATCTCATTGTAGCTTTGGTTTTCATTTCCTTTCAGGCTAATGATGTTGGGCATTTTTTCATGTATCTATTGACCAACAAATATAAATTATAATAGATCATATGTATTATTATTTATTATAGAAATAAAAGGCACATGGAAAAAGGAAGAAGAGAGAGGAAACCTTATGTTAGTTCATTCTTGTGGACCCTTTGACATACCAATGTTCATCATGGTCATATTTGACTTCCACATCACTATCTGATTGTGTTTTTATTTTAATTTATATGGTAGGGAGAAATCAATTCTCCTGTGATAAATGTAGAATTTGGGGTTGTTTAATTTTATCATTATACACTCCATTACTATGAATTCCTGTAAACGAAACATTAGTAAGCTTGTTTATTCGCTAGTGTCATGTTCTCATTTGTCACTGTACTCTTAAAGGGCTTAATCCCTAGGTATTTGAGGTATTCTTTGGGAGTCTTTGTAAGAACATGTACAGATGGATTTGACTGAGACTTTGAAGATATAATGGCAATATATTAATCTTTCCCATTAATGTTTTATGTTTTAATGCTGAAGACTTTCTCCCTCCTTCTGAAAAGTTCAGCCCTATTTCCTGTGAAGATTCAAAGTTGGCTTGACTTGGGATCTCCACTAAGTAGAGATAGGGTCCCTTACCTTTCCCCCATTCTTGCCATTGTGTTGAATATATGAGCTGATTTGTCGTAGACTTCCAATAAACACATTCTGGTTTCTAGAAATAAAGATTAATAGAGAACCTCATGTCTATTTCTAATGTTTTAGTCTTTTCTTAGAACTAAGAAGACAGAAATAAGAGCAACAAAACAAATCAACAGCTTTGTGTAAAGAAACAGGGTTGGTATTGACAGTTTTAAGAACCTGCCTCTGGGAGGCAGTAGGGTGTAGAAGTTGAGTATGGCTTCCCACTGACTTTAAATTCACTACAACCATTCACCAGCTGTGAGTTATGTGCCTTGGTTTATTCTGTGAAATAGGTATAATAGTAAATCCTCCCCTATGGGGTTTTTGTAAAGATTAAATGAGATGCTTCCTGCCAGGCACTTACAATTGTGTCTGGTATGGAATATATGTTCAATACAAGTTAGCTTTATTATTATGGAATAGGCTGAGTGCTTTGTAGGTTCTCCATCATTAGAGAAATTTAAGCAGAGGTAGGGAAATAAATTGGTAGGGATTTTGTAGATAAGATTTATGCATTGAATAGCTCCTTCAACCCTTGAGATTTGTGTTTCTATTATTTTCTTTCCAGTGAATATCAAGGTATCTTTCATATATGACAATGGTGATAGGAGTCTGTATTACTTGCTTTTTTTCTGATGGTATGATTCCAATGATACAATCTCCTCTCCACGATCTGAGACTTCAGAGTAGGGCAAAGAAAACCACTGATTAAACTAGTACACATGCTGACCTCGTGGAGCAAACAGGTTAGACGCCAGTGACCTAAACACAGACGTGAATTCAATTTTGGGAAAACACCAAAGAAGAGTTCTTTTGGTAATTTAGAATCTTTCCTGTCTAAAGGCAAAAATTAAAAGGGAGAAAATATTCATTGCTGGTAAGACATTAGCAGGAACATAAACACTGTAATATATTGTTAGTGGGAGTAAAAATTGTTATCATTTTTGGAAAAAGTCTGGCAGTGAATGTCTGTTGTAAATAAATATATATATTCTCTTTGACCTAACAACTGCACTTTAAACAGCTTTCCTATTGAAATATATGAGTCATGGGGCTGGGGATGTGGCTCAAGCGGTAGCGTGCTCGCCTGGCATGTGTGCGGCCCGGGTTCGATCCTCAGCACCACATACAAACAACGATGTTGTGTCCGCCGAGAACTTAAAAATAAATATTAAAAAATTCTCTCTCTCTCTCTCTCTCTCTCTCTCTCTCTCTCTCTCTAAAAAAAAAGAAATATATGAGTCATTATTGAGGGCCAAATTTAGTTATATTTATAATGGCATAGTTATAAAAAAAGAAGATGGATACAATTCCATGGTCTATCATTGGAGCCATAGTTAAATCCAGCACACTCTTTCTATGGAATATTAAATGACATTAAAATGATTTAGATTTCTGTCTATTGACGTGAGAGGCCTATAATGTACTGTGAATTGGAAAAGCAAGTTCCAGCAAAATTTAGATTATCTAATGTTTGAAACAATAAACAAGTAAACAAATAACAACTTCCAAATCCTCTTAAGCTTAGGCCTCTTTCCACCACTAGAGCCTAAAAACTCTCTTGAGTAATAAGCTGGGATAATTGTAGGGACCAACTCTTTTGATTCCCTTCTCTCATTGTTTATTGTCCAGTGCCTAAATACCAATGTTTCATATAACATTTCCCAGTTTTATAGTTGTTTTAATATTAGAGGGTCGATCGGGTCCCTATTACCCTTTTTATAGTATGAACTTAAATTCCTCTAATTTTAAACACTGAAATTGGGTGATCCTCCAGGGTTTTCTGTGGCTTCTACGTATGTAGCTTCATATCCCATTGTCTCTAGCATTTCTTTTTACTCCTATTTTTTTCAGGGCTGGGGATTGAACCCAGGTCCTCACACATGCTAGGCAAGTTCTCTATCACTGAGCAACACCCATACCTGCCTTTTTCCCTCTTACTAAGTAAGATCAATCATCCAAACCATAATTAGTTTTTGTCTATCTGCTTAAAGGCATGAAGAATCTGAAATATCTAAGTGTTAGTCTTGACTTCCAATTTAGTAATACCATTTCTGTGTACCTAGAGGAAGGATTCCTTCTTCCCTAAGTATTGAAGTTTCCAAAAGATCAGAGCCCAGCTAACAATAATAGGAAGTATATGTCACCTGCTAACTTCTTATCTGTGCCATGGAGACTCCATCTAGGTTCTCAGCTTGGGCTGTTAACCTCAGAAGCTTGGATAAGACCCTGAAAATCCCTGAGAAGGAAGGTCATAAAAAAAAGGAAGAGGACAGGAGAAGAGAGAAGAGAATGAAAAGCAGGCTCTCTCTCATTCTAGGCAAAGTGAACAGGATAAACCATTAGAAGATTTTAACATCTCACTTTCTCCACCATGTTTTTAAAGGGTTACCCTTCGGTGGTGGAGCAAAGACTCAGTTGTGACCTTCTGATGCCTGTTAATAAATCTTGATCTTTCCCCATCAATTGATAAGAAACTCTCCAGGAGACATAAATAGAGATTGAAAGAGGAGTAACAGAGCAAAAGACATATTCAGTGAAATCACAGGGAATGAAAGTCACTTGTTAATGCAGTTTTCAGAGTCTGCTTTATCTTGACCCAAATATTTTATTTTCACTTGAATCATAAAAAGCCATCAGGTATAACCAATGCTATGACTAGGAAGTCAGACAATGCCTCGTTTGTGATAGCAATTGTGTCCTGTGCCACCTACCTATGATTCTCAAGTCAGACTTTTATTCTCTACCAAAGACAGATCAAATCAAGAGCTATTTCCCAAAACAGCATGGTTACTGCTAAAATATGTGCATATGCTCTAAGACCTTGGGAGCCAACACTAGAATTTTTCCAATCACGTTTGCAAAAGCATCACCACCAGACATAGACAAATTATAGCTTCACTGTAATTGCACTACAGTTTTGACTTGCTCTGATACCTACTAAGAAAGTCTTTTAGTAAGTTTTTGGTAAGTCTTTTGGTAAATCTGATAAATAAATGGGAACGGTATACTTCGAAGTGGCATATATTGCTTCCAAAATTCAATGAAGTTTACCAAACCCTGTGCTTCTTTCCTTATGATAGGTAATGAAAAGCTATGAGAATTTCTCCTCTTTGGAGCAGGTACTTAGACATGCTCGAGTTCACTGGATCCTCAGGAATTTTAGTGAGTGAAGTAGCAGATTTTTGTGAAGTTAATATCCTTCACCTGGCACACTAACATTTTATCAAGACATCCTGAATAGCTTCCACTTCATTGACATCAATGTAGGGGACCAGCATGAGCTTCTGTGGGATGATGAGATGATACATGTCTCTGCGGACTCCACAGTGATATAGAACTGTTATCTGAGGAGAGTCAGGTCCAAGTCCTTGGCACCTGAACAAAGAATTGAGCAAGACATACAGACACAGCCAGAGCATGAATGTACATTCCATAAAGCAGAGCAGATGAGCTTTATCTATATTTATCCACCAGGAAACCCAGTAGCTTTTATCTGCCTTTGGTAGGGGTTTCCCAGAGGATTAATACTTGTTCTCACTTCACTTCCTTTGGTTCTATGGCTACCCAGAGCAGGAGTTCCCATAGCAACATAGGTGGTTCTATTGTGTGTGTGTGTGTGTGGGGGAGCTCCCATAGCAACGTGTGTAATATAACCAGGTTCTTTGTCCTGTGACCTGACTGATATCTTGGAATATTCCACCATCTTGTCATCCCTAACCTCCTGCATCAGAACTGGTTAGTTATCACCACTCTGGAACAAGAAGTCCTGTTTTCCTTCCAGGAGAAAGTCAAATTCTTCTGTGGTCTCTGATTGTAAGCATGGCCTAAAAGTTTTACCACTTCAATAGCTGTACATCATCTGTCATGGGTGTTACTTTGCCCCAAGAAAAAGACACATTTGCCATAGTTGATTCATATTGGAACCACAAATTAATGAAAACAATGATTTATATATTATATAGAATATTTAAATGCAATAATATTTTCAGACAGTTGTACCTTTAGGTATTTACTTCTTGATATTTTTTTCTGATACACACACTCAATTTGAAAAATTTGAGAGTAAGTCACATTTAATATTCAATCAATAATATTTTCTATATTAAAATATAGATGATAAATGTGCTAATGAAGCCCAAAATACCTAGATCATAAAAGTTCTATTAAATGCTAATTGTATAGGCTCTGAAAGTGCTGACAGTAATATCAATTCATAGCTATACTAATTTGACACATTTATTTTACAAATTTAATTTATTTATTAGACACCTACTAGATGCCAAATTTGCATTAGATGCTAGGGATTCAATAATGAGTGGAACCTTAGGGCCTGAGGGCAGGAACTGGTGGTGCCTGAGGAGCAAGCAGATGCACTTGGACTGGGGATGGGTGTTCTTAACCCGAAGAATTTTACCAACTGCATCCTGTTGCTAGATGACAGGAATTTCTTTGGCATTCCATACTCTGCTTCATACATGGAGAATCCCTTCTGCTTTACCCCATGAGTACTTGTAAAGTACAAGCTCAAGACTGAAAGAGCTTTTAGATGGATTCTTTCCAAACATGGTACTTTTTTTTTTCTTTCTACAAACTCTGGGCCTCAACAGCCATTTCTAAGTGATCTGAATCTATTCATTTGCATCTTGGGTCATTAAACTCTAATTGCTTAATCTCAGAACTGCTTAAATCAGAACTAGATCCAAATTACCACCAAGAAATTACTATCTCTGGCTACGAGCTTCAGCACCAATCATCAAAGTGAATAATTACTGTGCTTCTTCCAATTTTCACTCCATTTGGGGAAGAAAGAATATCACTATGTCAAGTATCAGGACTGACCCAGATGTCAAGTCTAGGGAGTATGTATGTCATCAAGAACCTCCTGACAGAATTAGCTATTTAAACTGAAAAGGAAGTTAAAGTTGTAATGACTGAACCCTTGAAGGAGATATTGTCCATATTCTTCAGAAGGGTGAAGATCTTCAGTTTGACCAGTTGATGAGCTCTATGAGCTCAATCACAGAGCATGGTCTGTCTTCCTTACTTGGCACCTTCTTTGAATAAAATAGATGCCAAAATGAAACTGAAGATAAATCTTATGAGTATACACGTCAGTCTAGCACAGCCTAAGGGGGATGAACAACACCATGAAGGATATTATCTTCTAGAAAGGTGGGACTTAGCAGTAGATTTTGTCCTTTTTTGGTGTTGTTTAGTTTTAATTTTAGTTCTAAAGCAGATTCCCATTCACCCTGCACATGAACCCTTAGTTAATAAAGTTCTGAACTTATTTTAAGCATTAATTCAAGGAAGGATATTCAGGACGCTGGGAGTGTGCATATCGTTGCAGATTAATATGCAGATTAGATAGGTGTCCTTGTTCAATCAAAGTTTCCGAAGGCAAGGAAGAAGTTCACAACAAAATTTTAAAAACTATGACGAAAGAAATAAAACCCACATATTATACAAAGCATCATCAGCTTAATAATTAAAATAAAAATTTAAAAATATATCCTGTGGAATATTTAGAAGCATTATTTTAGTTTATTCAGGAATGCAGTCAGTATTTTTTAAATATAAACATGCAAAATATGAACTGGTTGATTTATTGTGGGAGATTCTTATCCTTATAGGTGCTGCTGTTAAAGATGAAGTGAATGTCCCCTTCGTGTTTGAAAAATTTTATGGAGATATTTATCAGATACTTTTGAACTGAGCTCAGGAAGAAGCATTCCTTATTATTGATAAATATTTCAAACCATGTTTAATTGATAGTTTTAGAAATTGATTATGAATTTGGTATAGATTTCAGAGAACTTATAAAATCTGAAGATGTAAAACCCCAGAAGTGTAATATAAGGACAAATTTTACATATATATTTTATCCGCTAAATTTTACAAAACATTCTACTTTTAATTTCATATTATTATCTCTGCATCTGAAATTATTCAGATTTTCTTCCAGGTATTTGTATGTATTGACAGATCTTTTATGTTTTGTTGTATAATATTGAAAAAAACAGAGTGTAGTTTTATGTTAAACCATAAATTCCTTTATTATACATTATTCATTAAAATTATATTCCAACATGTAAGATTTTTAAGAAACATTTCTTTATTTACACTTCTTCTATTTATAGATGGAAGATATTTTTTTCCACTTAATCATTCACCTCATATTACATTTTTGTAGGTTGGAAAACATTTGGAGAATGGGTAAATATTTGACTATGTAAACTAGAGATAGTAATAGCAATAATAACAACAATAATAAATGATGATTATACCAGGAATTGATGTAAAAAATAAAAGATGAAAACATTATTACCCTAGGCACATGTATGACTGCACATATGGTGTGACACCACATCACGTACAGAGAAATGAAAGGTGTGCTGCAATTGGTACAATGAATCAAAATGCATTCTACGCTTATATATCTAATTTAAACAAATGAATAAATTTAAAACTTTTAAAAATCACTATAAATTCTCTTTTTGAAAAGTTTGCTTATCTACTTAGAGAAGCATGTAACAACTACTTGGAATTCCATGTTCAGTGTCAGAAATTTTAATGTTCATGGCTATTAAAGGAAAGATTGACAGGGTTTTCATGAAGAAGTTAATAACAGTCCAAAAAGAATGCAAAAGTTGAACACTGAAAGACATAAAATCTGATAAACATTCTATATGTTGGTATTCAGAAAGTTGTTTATGTGAGTTTTTATTTTTTTTAAACAGGAATTTATTTTTTTAAATTATTTTGTTGTTGTAGATGGATAGCATGACTTCAATTTATTTGCATATTTTTGTATGTGGTGCTGAGGATTGAACCCAGTGCCCCCCACATGACAGGCAAGCACTCGGACACTGAGCCACAGCCACAGCTCCTTACGTAAGGTTTTAAATGAATAATATGATTAAGTGTTTTTGTTGCTCCATAACAGAGCATAGAAAGTAAATGCTTACCAAAAATCATTTCTTATTACATGTAATACATTCATAAAAGCTGTTTGAATTGCCATATAAAGTTAATTATTCTATTCCCATATTACAGCCTTATGTGCAATCAGCTATTTTTTGTCTGGACAAGGATTCAGCAAACTGTTGTCCCCAGGTTTGCTATCTGTTTTGGGTAAAGTTTTATTGGAATATAGTCATGTTCATTTGTTTTGTCTATGCCAGTTTATTATATGCTAGTAGTTGTGACAGATCCCATGTGACTTGCAAAATTGAAAAGCCTACCAACTCCACATTCTAGACCAGGTTTTCTATAGAATTTTCAATGATGATGTTAATGTGGCCATAGAGCACTTTGAAATGTGGTCACTCTAACTTGGAAACTGAATTTTAAATTTTATTTAATTTCAATATAAATCTAAATAACTATATGTGGCTATTGGCTCTATTTTGAATAATCTGGTTCTAGATATTAAGCTCCTGGAAGCTAGTGGTAGAATTTTGGTTATCATATTTACCCAACTATATTCCATGATGCCCAGTATTCCGCTTTACACTTTGCCAACTCAATAACGGTCTTACAAGTATTTATTGAGTTAAATTTCTCATGGTTGTTTTCTCTTATTTTAGTCAAACCTAATGATAAGACTTAAAGCTAAAGTACTTTTC
The DNA here is from genome assembly GCF_048772815.1 of Callospermophilus lateralis. Lineage (NCBI taxonomy): Eukaryota > Metazoa > Chordata > Mammalia > Rodentia > Sciuridae > Callospermophilus > Callospermophilus lateralis. The sequence continues at coordinate 5,511,165 of NW_027516693.1, forward strand.
TCAGAATTATTGTTTGGCTCCAATCAAATACCCAATGGTTTCTTGAAACTGTCTCCAAATGTTCTAACCTATACACATTTTCCTCTCAAGGGAGCAGCCATTTTGAGGGTATAGTTAACAGAATGGAGAATCCAGCTAAGCCTTTAGACATCCCCACTGTCTCCAATGCTGGGGAAAGGCTTTGCCCCTCCATAGCAACCCAGGAAGGGAAAGTGATTCCTCCGGAAATAAGAGCTTGCCTGGGATCACAAGGCCTGGAGCTAATAGTGACTCACTTGGAACTTCCACCTAGAAGTCACTGCCTCAGTGCTGCAGTCAGACTCAGGAGGGCTACAGCAACACCCCATGAATTTCAAATTCTCACAGATTCAGCACTGGAGCTCCCCATCCAGGCTATTTCTTTGTTACTTCTAGTAACAGTATTACTACTGGATCTTGGAAGCCATCTGTTTTGTTCCACAGATCTTACGGACTGAATCCCAGTGAGTGGACCTTAGGGGACAGATATTCCTTCTTGAATGTATCTAATGCAAATTGTATCTAATAGTTCTTTAAATACCAAAGAGAGGTGCAGGTTTGTCAAGTTAAATAAGAGGTGCTGTTATACTTTCGCCAAGGCCAGGGACTTACTGACTTACATTTGCTTAACTCAATGATACCACTCAAGGAGTAGCAGAAGGGAGAAGTCAGCTCCAAGGCAATGTTTTGTTTGTTTGTTTTGTTTACATGACAGATGTTTTAATGAGCATGAGCAAAACTTAGCTGTTGCCCCACTCAAGAAAAGCAACAGACTAGTAGATGTGAGAAAAAAAGAAGAAAGGAAAAGAAGAAAGATAGGGAAAGAAAGCAAGAAAAAGATGCATTGATTCATAGGTTTGTTTATATTTATTCTTTCCACTTTGTGGATTTACCAAATTTATTTACTCAATTCTTTATTGACAATCCTTCACCTTTCCCTCCACTTTTACTACTATAAATAAATACCTGACTACATTTGGCTTTGTGTACTTGATAGTTATTTTTTTTCTTTTGTAGGACACATTTAGAATGCACATTTATAATTTCATAGGTGACCAGAGTGCCTTCCAAAAATAGTTGCCACCTAACCATTTATATTGCTGTTTTCTTTTGGAAAATTGAATGTTTGACCATCTTGGGTCTACATTCCTACCAAATAACTGTGGTCTCTGTGGCCCACATCTCCCACATCTCCACTGCCTGCTTCTTTAATTTGAGATACCTGCTTAGTTACCTGCTTAGGCTTCTTGAGTCTGAGTTTGGAACTCCTGCCTTAGCACATAGATTGGAGGCAGTGCAGTGAGTTCCAAACAAGTGGTTGTTTTTGGAATAACCAGAAAAAATAAAATTAATTCTCTGTTCCTGCCTTCATTTAATTTTAAAAGTGATAGAGGATTTTAAAAATAAAACTTGATTTTGACCTCCAGATTATTGAGGAATGAGATAATTTACCCTGTCACCAATTTACTACCATATCAATGCTGAAGTAAAGATTTTTTTTTTTGATCCAGTCAAAGAAATGATGAAAGAAGTAAGACTGGCTCATGTGTGTAAGAAGTAAATCACTCTATGTAATAAAGTCAGAAGCCCTTTTTTGAAAGTTAGAAAATTAATTTAATTTATTAAAAAACATCAAGTTATTTTTATGATGATGCATATAGATATAGTCAAAACAGAGAACTGTAGTAATATAGGAAGTTCTCCCTAACTTGCAAATGGTCTGGGTATAAAATTGTGGCTTACATTAGATCCCTATTTAAAGAGTAATGTCATGACCTGGAAAATGCATTTTTAAAATTTTTATTTATTTGTTCTAAATAGTTATACATGGCAGCAGAATGCATTCCAATTCATTATACAAAAATGGAGCACAGTTTTTCATTTCTCTTGTTGTACACAATGTAGAATCACACCATATGTGCAGTCAAACATGTACCACCATCTTTCCTGCTCCCATACCTCCTTCCCTACCCCTTTGCCCAATCAAAGTTCCCCCAATCTTTCCATGTCCCCCACCATTTTGAATCAGCATCCACTTATCAGAGAGAATATCTAGCCTTTGGTTTTGTGGGATTGGTTTACTTCTCTTAGCATGATATTCTCCAACTCCATCCATTTATCTGCAAATGGCAAATGCATTTTTAATCCATGAGTAGTTGATCATGATACTAGTTCCAATTCTTAGAGCCTGAATGACTTTAAGTCTTCTCAATATGTATATAACTGAGAGAAAATGAGGATGGGAGAGGTTTGGAAAGTCTGGTACTGGGGTCTTTCTAGATGTCAGGGCTGATGACACATTTGCAGAGGACTCAGATTAAGAATACTGGGGTAGGTCTTGACAGGGCATTCAGGGCAGCAAGAAGAGTGGGATCAAGCCTCCATGTTGTGGACAGGAGAGCTGTAAGGTTTTCTGTGTAGTAGCCATGTGATGCTTAGCTCTGGCTTCAAGAAAAAAGGCAATTCTGCTAAAAGGAATGCAGCTAGAGATCAGTCTCCACTTGCATTGCCTTCAGGATGTCCCCTCAGCTCCTGGGCTGAGGTTATAGTCAGCTGATAGGTCGCCTACAGCCAGTGATTGAGCACTAATGGGAGGGATACTAAGGCCTTGCCATTTCTGCCCATTGTGGAATTCCTCTAACAGACTAGATGTTTCCAGAGCTCTACTTTGGATTGGGTGAGACTTTGCCAGATCTCCTCCTAATGTGAGGTTCTCCCTGCAAAATTCTCTTTACTTTTTTCCTTTCTGCTTGTAGGTTTCAGATAAGTATCATGCTCCAGAGACTTTTCTTGCTCAATCCTGCAGCCTTATCTTTTAATCGTTCATGGGTACTATTCTCCAATAAACTGCTGATTCTCCTAACCCCATATCAGCATCTGCTTCCTCAAGGACCCAATAATTCTTAATAAAATCAGTGTTGCTAAGAAGCCTCATATAGAAATATATTCACCAGGTAAATATGATGCAAACATTGAAGTATATTAGATTAAATTAATTGTACACAAGTGGTATGAAAGCTTTTTCCAAAATCAACCATACAATTTAAATTCTGCTTAACATTGCCTAATTTCTTTCAAAGGAAGAAAGAAAATATGCTTATGCACTTTAATTTTTATTGCATAATATTTTATCATATTACTTTCTTGAATACAATAGGGAAAATATGTTAAAAGCCTAACATCTTAAATTCACAAGAGATTTGCCCGCATCTGTTTTACCTGCAGTTGCAGCATTTACTAAAGAGAGTGCTATGTAGACTTTGGATTTACATTCTTCTATCCTTTAGAATTCATGAACCCAGCATCTCCATAATCATAATTAGATTCCAGGCTATAAAACACTTCTTTTTTCCCCCTCTTTTATTATGAGTTTTCTATTTCTTCATTGAAAATCTTTGCTGTATTCTATCACTAGCTTGCTGTTGGGAAATAAGAATTAATTCAAAGTAAAACAATGCAAATATAAAATCAAGACTAAAAGCAAACCTCAAGTGTATAATTTTTACCCTTGCAAAATTTATATTGCCCCTATATATGTTCACTGCAAGTACCCATTTGCATCTTTAAGTGATGTTTATAAATAAATAGTTTACTTTTTAAATATTTTTATATTTTATTCATATTTAAAGTAGCCCTAGGTATAGCTTAGCTGCAGTAGGAAAGGAAAAAAAAAGTATGGATCTTATCTGAATAATACCGCTTAAAGATATATAGTATATTTTATTTTTTTTCAACAATTTATCAAATGATTGATCTAAAGAAGTAAGGTAATGCTCTAAAAAGGATAATTTGGTAAAATTTTTACTTTTTTATTGATTTTTTAAAAAAATAAATGACAGTGGAATGCATTACAATTATTATTACACATATACAGCACAATTTTTCATGTCTGGTTGTATATAAAATATGTTGACACCAATTCGTGTCTTCATACATGTACTTTGGATAATGATGTCTATCACATTCCACCACTCTTGCTAGCCCCCTGCCCCCTGCCTTGCCCTCCTACCCCTCTGCCCTATCCAGGGTTAGTCTATTCCTCCCATGCCCTCCCTCCCTACCCCACTATGAATCATCCTCCTTCTTTCAGAGAAAACATTCAGCATTTGTTTTTTTTTTGGGATTGGCTGACTTCACTTAGCATTATCTTCTTCAACATCACTTATTTCACTACAAATGCCATGTAAAATCTTTACTTTTTAAGTTCAAAGTTTTCTTTCACTGTTTATTATTAAGTTTTCAATGATTATTTCTTAAACTAACAGTATTTAAACCTGTTTTAAAAGGCATCTTCAAAAAATTGAATATTTCTGTGAGTAGGTGTTTTGATCTTTTTAAAACAAAATTACAGGTCATAAATGTGATAGTATTGTTCTTATCAGGATAATGTTTTACTTATTTGATTAGTGGTACCTGTTTAATACTTTTAATATTAAGTAACATTTAATGCCAAATCATGTTTCTCTCATGCCTTTTGTCTTCAAGTACAATTTCTGTGTTTTAAATGTTTCTGACACACTTCAAATATGAAGAGCCAAAAACAATTAAAGCAGTTCTCAGCACAGAAATGTTCCATTAAATCATTTGTCATTTATGAACAGTAGTCACTGAATCAACGTATATGTATGTATCAGCTTATCAAGAGTTCTCTAATAAAGTACCACAAACTGGTTAGCTCAACCCAACCAAAATGCCCTCTGGAATATGGAAGACTCAGATCCAGGTGTCAACAGGATTAATTCCAGCTAAGGTTGTGAAAGATGGGCTCTGTGCTTCTCTCTGAGCTTTTGGTGGCTGCCCCTAGTCCTTGACTTGAAATGATTCACTCCTATTTCTGCCTGGTTCTTCACCTGGTGTTTCCTCTTTTGTCTATCTCCATGTCTCTTCTCTTATAAGATCTTTAGTTTTAGTGGATTTGAGTCTACCCTCATTCAGTATGACCTCATCTTAAGGTGATTATGTCTAATACTCTGCATTAGTCTGTTTTTTAAATTACTATAACAAAATGCCTGAAGCTCTGAGATATTTAAAAAAAGAGAGAGATTAAATTAATGCACAATTTGGAAGCTGAAAGTCCAAGATTGAACATCCCCATTGGTGCAGTCTTTGGTGATGGTGGATGGTGGATGGCATTATAGCAGAAGTATAAACAAGAGGCAGATATCTCGTGGTCAAATAGAAAGCCAGGAAGAGATTTAGATGTTATGCTCAAGTTTTTTTATAACAACTCACTTCAAGAGACCAGTATTCCTTTCTGAGGGCAGTGTGACCTAAGAACTGCCTACTAATCCCCACCTTTTAAAGGTTCTATCAGCTCTCACATTGCCATACTGGGGACTAGATTTCTAACATATAAAACTTTGGGGCACACGCTTAAATGAAATTCAAACCATAGCGGACCTATTTCTATATAAGATTGCATTTAGAGGTACTGAGACTTAGGAGTTGAATATATCATTTTGAAAGACACAATTAAGCCCATAACAATATATAAAACTTTTTGTTACTCTGTTTAAATATATAGATGACTTTAACATATATTTTCTTATTTGATTTCAAATATGTCACTTCTTTGTTTAAAAAATATTTTTAGTTGTTGATAGACCTTAATTCTTTTTTATTTATATGCAGCCCTGATAATCAAACACTGGTGTCCCATGTAAGCCAGGCAAGTGTGCTAACACTGAGCCACAGCCCCAACCCCTCAAGTATGTCATTTCTTATGTGATACATCTTTCTTTGTCACAAGGACTTGAATGTAATTATGACTCATAACTTTTTCATATTTAATCCTGGAACAATTTTTATTGCTAGTGTCTGAGACACAACTTCTTAACTGATGGAAGTCAATACAACATGAAGGAGCTCAAATACTCTGGATATATACTTGAAAGTATCAGTCATCTGATACCCCCATCCAACTCTGATGCAAATCTCTCCTTTCATTCTTTGATCTGAATCTCTCAATATATAAACTGGACAATTAAGTCTCATCATTTTCAATTTCTTTATTTTGAAACATCTTAAAGTTACTTAAGTTTTATGTTAAATTTTATATCCTGTCATAAACATGGTTTTCTTACAGACATAGGAGCTTAGTATGTACCCACAAATGTACAGTAGACAGGGTGAGTAGTGGAAAAAATACAGGCTTTGGACTGGACCTGGATTAAAATCTTTGAAATTCTTTCATCGTAAGCAAGTTATTTTTTTCTCCTTTAAAATGGCACTAGACTTTTGGAGTATTTAATGACTTATGGTTATGGATTTTTCTTTGAGGGAGGGTATGAATTTTTCATCATATATTCTAAGTGCTTTACATCTACAAACTTAGGTAATTTTTATGCAACATACCTATGAGATAAGTACTATTATTTCCACATTAAAGAATCCCAGATACAAGAGAATTTTGCAGCTTTCCACAAGGTCAATTACTATGTAAGATACAGTTGGAATTCAAACCCAAACATTCTGGCTGTGAAGTCCACACTCTTAATAATTCCATATTGTCTCTGCAGTAAGTCATTTATCACAGAGTCTGATCCAGTAGTCAGTGTATCATTTCACTGTTCATACACAGATCATTCAGATATCTGGGGATTAATGGAATTTTTCTGTTTATATGGGAAAAAAAGAGATTTGAACTTGGCACCTAAGATTACAAGTTCTGAAAAAGTTTTCTTTAAAAAAGTCAAGTATAATGTTTCCAGGAGCCATGATAATTGTCATCTTACCCTGATTACTATTGATTTCATTTTAATTAATTTAATTTTAAAGAAGCCTGACTTCTTTGTTAGTGGTCACCAAGGAGAGTATCTTGTAGTTTTAAAGAAGTTTTATAGTTTTTAATTGGTACTAATGAATGTGAGTTTGTGTGTTACATGAGGACTCTATCCCTCTGAAGGGTTTGAAACCATTCAGCTACATTTAAGTGGCCTGATAATACTTCAAAGTAACAACACACACAGTTGCTACATTTCTGTTCTCATTCCTAGGTGGCTGGATAGACTTAGAAATATGGGACTAAATTATAGAAAATCTCTGATCATGGAGCAGTGTGACCATTCCAAATAACCAAGTTCAATAGACACTGCAGGAAACACAAAAGAACACGGAAATACCCTCTTCATGTACATGATAACAAGGCATGTTGTGTTCAAGGGAACATATCTTGCATGCACAGATCTTGTAACTTTGATGTTTGCAAAGCGTTCCTCACAGGAAGGGAGAGTTAATTGAGAGTGGTAGTCAAATGTGTGGTGGGGACGGAAGCTTTTTTGTTTCAGTGGATGTGAAGGGTTAATGTCTGGCTCATGGCACTAGATAGTGATGGTCCACTATCTGAGGAAGGGCTGAAGGAATCTGGTAGAAGGGTAAATCAAGTGTCTGGCATGTTTGAGGAGCAGGCTGTGGGAAGGCCAGAGTCACTACTGATAACATATCTGTCTCCTGGCAGTGAGGCTGGATCATGGTATCTAAGATATAGCCAGAATATATTTTATGTGTGGGGCACTGTGGATGTGTTTATACAAATTTAAATCTTTTTAAAAAAATTAAATTATGTAATATTTCAAACTCACCAACATATAGAAAATAAAAGACACAATTACATATAATAGATGGCATGCTACGTAGGTTGAATACATTTTTACATAGTTCTTGTTTACTTCCCATTTTCCCCCCTGTTCCTACTTCTCCTTATTCCTTTTTTTTTTTAAAGGTGGAGTGGGGGGAGCCTTTTTATATAAAATTTCAAACATATAAAAGAAGAAGCTACAATTTGTTTCAGCCATTCTCCAATACACTTCCCCACCCCACTAGATTATCTGGAAGCAAGGTCTAGGTATCATATCACTTCATCCATATATTTTAGCATTACTCTCTAAAAAATAAGGATTATTTGGAAAATCTATTCACAATATCGTGTGTGCCTTAAATTGTTAATAGTAATTCCTTAATATCATTTAATTTCAACTCAGTATTCAAAATATCCTGTAGTTTTTAATAATTTTTCTATCTGAATCAGAACTAATGGTTATAATTGCAATATTTGTTAGAAGTCCTAACTCTCTTCAGACTGTAGATTCCTTGTCCTTTTCTCCATTTTTCTTTTTTGTCATTTATTTGTTAAAGAAACCCACATTTCAGATTTTGATAATTGCATCCTGATAGCTCTAATTAACATTTTCTTTGTCTTCTGTTTTTCCATATATTGGGAGTCAGGACTAGATGTTTAAGTGTATATAATTTCTATTTTTTAGCAAAGTGACAATATTTCATAGATATTTTGTGTACTTCTGTCAGATAAACAATGTTGATTTGCCTCCCTGTTCTAACTAATGTTCAAATTGTCTCTCTTGTTATTTTTTTCTAAGTAAATAAAATGTTATTGATAGAAAATTCTACTCCATCGTCTTTCCCTCCCTACAGTTAAATACTATCCTGGATTCATGTGTTTCATGTTCATACATGTTTTTATATTTTAATTATAAGCACATATTTCTATAATCTAGATTTTAAATGTCTTTATGTTTAAAATGTTTTCATCATTATTATCACACTGAATGAATGTATTTGTAGCTTCCTTTTTGAGATTGATATATGAATTAGGAGAACCTAGTTAATCTTTTAAAAAAATAGTTTAATATTATATGATGTAAATGAATCCTACTCTATCAATCATGTAATTTTCAGTTTCTCCTATTATAAACAACACTGCAGTGAATATTCTTGTGCCTGAGTCCTTGTATATCTGTCTTCAAGTTATATCAGGGTAGGTCCCTAACAGGTGAAGTACTGGGTTGCACGGTGTGCTAGAGTTAGCACATGCCAGTTCTTGAGAGTCTATGGTTAAATTTTTAGAAACTTACTAAGCTCATTATTAAACATAAACTCTATTAAAATTAAACTATATAAACTTATAATTAAGTGAATTATATTAAATATAAAGGAAATAAATCTTAAAATTCATCACTTACTAAGTATTTTAATATAATTTAGTATACTTTTATTGAACACATTAAAATTATCTATGCTGGAGGTGATGTACAGATATTGTATCTATATAGAAGAGATATTATGTAAGTGGACTACTGTGCATATTTTCCCAACTCTGTTATGAGTGGTATCACATTAGTAGCTTGAAATCAGCTATGGTAGGAATATTTATGCTATAAAAATTGGACACTATTACAAACCAGGGCTTAATTTATTGTCTTATTTTTAGTCTAGACTTAAGAAAATGAGGGAAAAATAATGATGCCAATTAATCCTAAAAGTATATCATTTCTGTAGGCCTTATGTTGTAGATAGCACAAAAATTGAGGAAATGCTCTTCCAGTATTCAAAAACTTTTATCCAATAAAGCAGCCAATGTCACATTAGGTGGTTACATTAAAATTTTTTGAGAATGATGGTCTATTTAATGGATGATAGAATAATTTAGAGGCCTAATTCAAGAAAATCACACCAAGGAATAAAGTTAACACAAACAAAACATTTTTTTAAAGAGAATATTTTTGTGAGCAACAAGGAGGCCCCCACCCAGATCCATTTTCAAGAAAGGTCTGATTGGTCAGCCACAAAGTGTGTGGTAGCTGTCAGTGTCCAGGTATTAGCTTTGTCTGGATCCACTTCTGCTTTTAGTTAAATGTCATGCTGTTCCTGGGAGGCTGCTAACCACTGACTGAGCAAGGTAGTAACCAATGTTTAAGGCACTTCCACCCAACATGAGATTCTTTGGAAGGACAGTCTTTGCTCTGGAGCCCTGTTGACTGGTAGAGACTTTTCCAAACCTCCATACTGCTCCAGCAGTCCCCACTCTAGTCCTGCTTCCTCATTCTGTCTTTCTTGGATATTATGCCTCAATAATATCTGACCTCATTCCAGGGTCTGCTCCCAGAAACCCTACCTGCCACAATCTGTACCTTATGACAGAGAGAAATATGTGTCTGATGAGGCCAATGGCACTAGACTAAACTCGGTGATAGTGATGATTTAGAATCTGGCGTCACAAAGTTTTCAGTTCTGTGTGTAAATTTTAACACACCCACATCCACTGGATCGGAATGAGAAAAGTTACTTTAACTCATCTCAGTCAACCTTCAAAGGAAAGCTAATCAGAAGAGGGGCTGGAGGAGAGAAGAGAGGACTAGTTTTATGTCTAACCTGTCAGGGCAGTAGTCTCTGAATTTAGTCTTTCTAAACAGAAAAGATGGCTTATTGTTTTCCTTGTAGACCTATCACACATCTGGAAATATTCCAAAAACTCAATTTATTCTCTAGGGTCTTAGAACCAGAAAAAAAGAGAAAGGAAGGCCTTTTCTCATGGTCACTTAGAGGAAATGGGATGAACATCTTATGTAGCTGTGATTAAAAAAAAGAAAAACCTCAAAAGCTAAGAAACCCTCTATGCAATTTCTGTGTTTTGAATTTAAAGTGGAAGTGCATGAGAAAAGAGCATAGAAGAATATCTTAAGACAATTTGGTTGTGTATAGTTGAAACTCTGTGGCCAGCTACTGAGGAAGAAGGAGGAAACTATGCAAAGAACACATTCCCTGTCTCTTTCTATAGTGCTTTCAAAATAAAAATAATATACTCTCACATACCCAGGTTGAAATCTAAGAATTCATCCTTGAAGTCCCTGACATACCCAGGAGCTGAGCTTTGCACCTTTTGTCACAGTGTGTCCACCTTTCAAACCACAGAGTCTTTGGGGAAGAGTAGCTCTTCAGTAATGTTTCACTTATCAAAGTCACAAAGTCTCATATATCTTCAGACATTTCCCCATATCTTTATTTACCTGAAAATGGGGCATATCTGATCTTGATGGTCCATCATTATTTAACTGGCAGAATTTCTTTCTTTCTTGATGGGTAAAAATAATGGCCCATTTAATGATAAATTACGTAAAATACTATAATCATGATGATATTAATATCGATCTCATTTTTGAGAACTTTCTTTGTATTGGTCACAGTGTTAAGTGTTTTAGAAAACTATCTAAAGGAATTCTCATAAAAATATGTGAGAATTAGCCCTCTTTTATGGATTAGAAAACAGACTGGGGTGGTCACAATGGCCCATGCCTGTAATTCCAGCTACTTGGGAGGCTGAAGCAGAAGGATCACAAGTTCAAGGCCAGCCTAGGCAATTTAGTGAGATCCTGTCTTCAGATAAAATTTTTAAAAGGATTGGGAATATAGTTACATGAAGAGCACTTCCCTAGCATACACAAGAATATGGTGTAATCTTCTATACAAAAGAGAAAGAGAGAGGGGGGGGGAAGAAGGAGGAGGAGGAGGAGAGGAGGAGGAGGAGGAAGAAAGGAAGGAAGGAAAAAACCTGAAACCAGAATACTTTAATTTGTAAGGAATAAGGTCTTCCTTTTGGTCTGAATTTTTTTATCCTCTTTTAGATTGCTTCTTAACGTAACAATAGGTGCTCTTTTTACCCAGTTTTTGTAATAACAATAGCATAAAAATAATAGCAGCAAACATTTGTGTGCCAAACACTGTGAGTGAGCAGGTTTGTGCATGTGTGCATGTGTGCTTGTATGTAAAAACTCTTTTAATACAACACACTTAGTAGGTAGGAACCATTATTATCCATATTTCACTGAAGAGGAAACTGAAGCACACAGACACTGCCTACTGTTGCCATGACAAAAACACCCAGCAAGAACAACTTAGAAGGTGTAAGTTTATTTGATGCTCATGATTTCAAAGGTCTCCGTTCATGGATAGCTGACTCCTTTGCTCTGGGCACAAGATGAGGCACCACATCACCGGGAAAAGGCTCAGAGGAGGAAAACTGTTCAGCCCATGGCAGAGTTAGGAAGAAAAAGAGGGGAAGGGGCTGTAGGGAAGATGCATCTTGGGGGCACACTCCCACTGACCCATCTCCTTCAACAACACCCCATCTACCTATAGTTGCTACCCAGTCAGTTCATTCAAACTAGGATGAGCTGATTAGATTAGCTTACAGCTCTCATAATCCAATGATTTCACCTGCAGCAATGCAGAAGCTTTAGGGGGACACCTCATATCCAAACCCTAACACTGCCCAAGGGCATACAACTTGTCAGAGGCAGAGCCAGCGTTAAGCTAGGCAGGTAGTATGGCTTCACAGTCTTGACTAACCCACACTAGGATTAGCAACAAGCGCTAGGGGGCCTCTCTTCCTGATAAGAGCTCCTAGCCCAGTGTCCACCGGCTTTGATCACAACTCATTCATCTCTTTTCAGAAAACAGATCAATTTGTATTCCAGTTTATTTTTTGTTATCTTCAGGTCTCATAGGCCTCAATATAGAACAGGCATTTTGTAAGTTTCAAAGAAAATGTGTATGATATTTCTCCTTCAGGGGATTTTTATTGACACATCAGGACTAAACCACACAAAATAATTAAAGTGAATTATAATGTAAAAAGGAATGAATCTAACATAGTTAGCACTCAATATGAGCTCAGCATGTTGCTTATGTTACACATATAATCCTCATCACAATCTAAAGATTTTATTTTATGGATTAAGATGCTACAGCTATAATGCACCAATAAATATGTGGAAGGAAAATATTAAAATAGATATAAAAGCATAAGATTTCAAAAGCAAATTAAGACAAGTTTCAGACATTTTTTAATGCAAACATTTAAGCAAGATATATATGAAATACATATATCATATCTGGTTTGCATAACTGTACATAATATAATACATGTTTGTAGATATTCATACATACTATATTAAATGTAAATATGACTGTTGAAGGGGAAAGGAATAATAAAAGGAAAAAATGCTGAGTGAAGGTAAGAGACATAAAATAATATGAAAAAGGTGACCTGAATAGCTCGACAGGTATGCCCACCTGGGTCTGTCTGGTTCCCAAGCTGATACACAAGTATAGTCCAAAATGTGCATGGCTAATTTAGGGAAGGCTAGAAAGGAAGAGAGATCAGAGTTGGAATCTTTGGGTCTTGAGTATAGGGAGGGTATTCTGGGAAGCCATAAAAACCAATCCAAAAACATGAAAGCAAAAGTTACATGCCAAAAAATTAAATAAATAAATAAATAAATAAATAAATAAATAAATGTTACATGCCAAAAAATTAAATAAATAAATAAATAAAAGTTACATGCCATATTGAGGAAGACAGTGACCCTGAAAGGAGGGAGGGCATTTGACAGGAGTAGTAACTCCGCTGGGCTTCCATTTCACTTCAGAATAGGAGCTGAAAAACCACATAAAGAGTTTGAACCTGGAACTGGGGTTGTGGCTCAGAGGTAGAGAGCACTTACTTAGCATGTGTGAAGCACTGGGTTCAATTCTCAGCACTGCATGCAATTAAATAAAATAAAGGTCCATTGACAACTAAAAAATATTAATTCGGAAAAAAGAGTTTAAACCTGATTAGGAGTCATTGTGAGGCATTTTTAAGTCTGCAGGGATCCTTTGAAGGACACTGTCATAATTAGTGAAATAGAATGATTATTTAGTGAATGTGAGAGAGCACAACCATTAGACTACAACTGAGATGAGTGGAAATTCTACAGTTAAAACTCAAAATTTGGCAAATGACGTAGAAAATTCGGCCAAACTTTTGCCCAAAATCTGCTGCTTTTAAAAAATTAGTCAAAGATCTTGAAAATAATGCCCAGGCAATTGAAAAAGCCGGCATATGATTTACAATATGCCACTGAATTTGAAGAGCTTTGGAAGGAGGTTTACTTAAGCCTCATGAAGACAATGATTTAAAACATGGAATGGAGTCACCTGTGTGGGCAGAAGCGAGAAAGGTTATTGCAAAAACAGCCTGTCTTCTCTTGCATGGAAAAAAAACAGAAGCAGGGAGGATCTGTAGTCAATCACCATGTCTAAATGACTAGATCACCCTAAAAAATGCAGGTCAACACTGGGATTTTTGAAGTTAAGATGAATTTCTACTCCATCCTCCCTTCCTCTGCCCCCTCAAGACCCTACACCATCATCCTCTGCAATCACTACAGGATAGAATCAGCAATGAGCTGGAACTGAGATTTGGAACAGAGCACTGTGAAATTAATACACCAGCTGGAGCACAAAGTCGAAGAAACATAAATTTCTTGGAAAATGACTCTGTATTTTGGCAATTATTACTGTGAATGAAAATTCCTCAGAATCTTAACTCAGAGCATTGTAGTATGTTTCTCCCCCAAAGTCTGCTACAGTATGTTTTACTTTCAAATTTATCCCTGCAAGCAATATTAATAATATTTATTCCTGAGTGACTTCAAAGGATTTTATATTATAAAATAATATCAGATTTTATTGTATGTTATCTATAGGAACTTTTAACATTTTTTTGCTCACTGTGATGGTTTTTCAAGAAAGAATATTATAAATGAATTTCTGTGGAATACTTTAAAATTAAAAGCATAATAAATTTAGAATCTACTACTGTGTACAGTTTAAATATCTTCATTTTCAAGTATAAAATCAGGACAGCAAGTCATACTAACCTAGAAGCCCCTGAGATTAGTACTCCACAGCAGAAAAGAGAGAAGTGATGAGTGAAATACTTTAGGAATTTTGGGACAAATTCCTGTGGGTAGAATATAGTAAGGACCCTGAATACTTTTACCTTACTCTATAGTAGATAGACTGTTAGGTCCATTGGTTTTTCTCTATAGAGATTAGGTATTTCCACATAATTTGATTGTGATCTGGAGTATGAGTGATTAAGCAGAATAAAAATATCCATTTCACTTTTTTAAACCTAGGGACTGCATTTTTTTCTTTTTCTTTTTTTTTGTCTTCATGTTTGTTTGTCCATCCTTCCTTCCTTTCTTTCTTTATTTTTAAATTTTTTGTAGTTGTAGATAGACAGCATGTCTTTATTTTATTTGTTTATTTTTATGTGATGTGCCTTACATGTGCTAGGCAAGCACTCTGCCACAGAGCTGCAGCCCCAGCCCCTCCATGTTCTTTCTTGTATTCTATTAGTCTTCTCAAAGTAAGAAGACACTGTAAGTGAAAATTTATTATATTTTACTTAACTTTCTCTTGAAGATCTGAGTTATAATCACAGATATGCTGTGACTAGTGTAACAGTATGGTCTTAGACAGTGTTAACCTATGACCTTCAGGGTTTTTGTTGTTGTTGTTGTTGTTTGAATTTTGTTTTTGCAATAATATTTTGTAAATATTATCCAAGAAATATTTACTGTGTGTCTATGTGCCTGGCCCTGTGATAGATACCAGGGTTCTAAAAATAAACATGTTACACAGACATCTTTCCCTTTCGAAGTTTATAGTCCATGTAGGAAAATAGACACTAACAAGTAATGGCATTAATAATTTGTTGGTTATAGTTTTAATGAGTACCAAGAAAGAACAGCACAGTATAAATTAACACCTTATAATAGAGGTTCCTAAACTTGCTGTGTGAATTCCAAAAGACAAAATGTGCCTGGCACACATAGACTCAATAAATGGTAGATGAATCTGAATATACACTGTTTGGGTGATAGAGAAATTGGGAAGAAGAAGAAGAAAGAAGAAAGAATGGGAGGAGGAGAAGAAGAGGGGGAGGGGAGCAGGAAGAAGAAGAAAGAAAGAAAGGAAAGGAAAGAGAAAGAAAAGAAAAACGAACCCACCAGGATCAAAGTTACCTGATGTTTATTTTAATCCACCTATCTATCAGAAAACCAATAGCAATCTTCAGGAAATTCAAGATGCTGGGTAGAGGAAGGCTGCATTCCTGTTGTTCCGTGGCTTGAGATTTAAGCAGCAGGAGTAATGCTTCTCTGCAAGGTGGATGAAAGAGGGAGTTCACTAAAACTCAATATTGCACAGAGTGTCTTAGAGATTCAAAAATTTGGAAAAATGAAAAAAGAAGAAAAATTGGAGCATCTGGTTTTGGCAGTAGCAGCAGCAGGGTAGCTGCACTGGTTCAACACAGAGGGAAGGGGAACACAGAGAGAAACACAATGGACAAATTTATGTATGGAGAAATTGAGATCAGAAAAGCAGCCTGCCCTTAGCTGATCCAGAGGCTGTACTGTGCACCGGTGCTTGAAAAATGGCCCATGTGTGGAGAGCTGAGGTGGGAGCAATCTGGAGGCAGCCATGCTTCAGAGCCAGAAGGTGACAGCAAACACTGCTGCACTGATCCCAGCAAGCACCTACCGTGTGGCCAAGGGTATACTTAGCAGAACAGGAGTGAAACAGGCACAGAGAATATTTTACCCAGGGAGATTGAAGTCAGAAAAGCCAACAGAAGCCCAACTTCCCCCTTTGAGTCTGGTGGCTCATGTGACCAGATGAAGCGGGTAGAAAAACCAAAGAGGCAGTTGTGAATATGCTCAGGAATAAGCCTGGGAAGCCTGGGAAGGGTGAAGGAATGGCTCCCAATCCCCATGAGTAAAATCCTAGGGAGTCTCCTGAGATCCAGACTTACAGTTGGGATCAGCAACTGCCAGGCCCTAGGGGTATATTGATCTTATCTCCCCAGAGCAGATACCACCTAACAAAACCCTTGAGGTGGGATTAGACCTAATCCCCACCTGCCAGATCTCCACTAAAACGATCTGTGAAATGGCCCAACCCAGGGAGTTCTTTGATCTGGTCTGAGCAGACAAAACTATGACAGTACTTCCTATTCCATCCTATCTAATACTAGGGAGAAAAGAATATGAGAATTATTTGAACTAGCTTCAATCTTAGGCCACTCGAACTGGCAGCTCAGAGAGTAACACAAAAAGAGGAAGACCCTTGATCTTGCTCTTCCTCTTAGTACATAGCTCAAGAAGAAATGGAAAGAAAGATAGTCAGGCATAGACAGGAACCATCTGTTCTTGTAATCTATTTAGACCACTGCCGTGGAAATGATTTGTTTTTCATTAAGAATCTTTTGTGGGGCTGGGGATGTGGCTCAAGTGGTAGCGTGCTGGCCTGGCATGCGTGCGGCCCAGGTTCGATCCTCAAGACCACAAAGATGTTGTGTCCACCAAAAACTAAAAAATAAATATTAAAAAAATTCTCTCTCTCTCTCTTTCTCCTTAAAAAAAATACCCTTTAAGAATCTTTTGTTTTGTTTTTTGTTTGTTGTGCTGTGATGATTGATTCAGGGACATATATAAATATTAATTGTTTTCATTTTTAGCATTTTTAAGTGAATTTATATTTCTTTGTCTTATCTCTTGAGGTTAGGATTTTTTATTAGTATATTTTGGGTTTGTTTTGTATTGTTTTCATTTGTCTGTTTCTCTTTCTCTCTTTTCTTCTCCTGTTAATAGCCAAATTCTATTGTTTACTTTTCACTCTTCCTTTACTTTGTTATTTCTATTTTTTCTCCTCCTTCCTTATAGCCATCACATGCTACATTTCTCCTGTATTCTCTCTGTTCACTTTTTGAAATTATGAACTTTTTTCTACCCTCCTATCACATTTTCTTTTCTCTTAATTAAATGTATTTTTACCACCTTTTAGCACTAATTGGTTTATATAACTCCTGCACCCACCATTAAAGCTATTGCAATTATTACTGCTTTGAATGACATAGTTGGCACCTGTTATATGCTTTAATGCCAGATATAGTGAATGGTTACTTATTGTTTTTGCTTTTGGCAATTACTGACCTTACAATTTCTGGATTTTTTTCCAGTGGCAATTAACATCTATAGAATATTTCATCCAACAACAGTTGAATATGCTTTATTCTCAGTGACTCATGGAAACTTCTCCAAAATAGACCATATTTTAGGCCACAAAGCAATGCTTAGCAAATACATTTAAAAAATTGATGTAATTCTTTGCATCTTATTGATATGGCTCCCTGTCTACCAAACCATGGAACTAGCCCAATGGTCCCTACCGAGAAGTGGCAGGGTAGCAGTGAAGCAGTACAGCAGTAGTCCAGGTGGGCTAAAGCACAGGCAGCAAGCACCTGGTTCCTGGGCATACCCTGCCATGCTGGTGCAGTCTGAGGAATGGCCAGCCTGAAGCAACACAGGCCAGCAAAAAGGTGAACCAGGGCAAGCAGACCTATTACCCAACGGCAGACTGGCGAGTACATGGATGCCTGCTGCAGAAACCCTCTCCACTCAGTGCTGCTGCTCCAGACCCACCCACCCTCACCACCAAGCATGCACAATTCACTGACCTCAACCCCCAGCTTCCTGAGAAGTAGGGAGAAAATGGAAGCAAGGCAAACCTGAATAGGACCCAGGGCTAACCAATAGCATTAGTGCTTTTTAAAATCCTAATTAGCATCATTTTGGACCAATAGCCTTGATATTTTTTTCAAACCTTAATTAGCACAGATTTGGACTATTAACATCCAAAGTGCTCTATAAACCCCTAGACTATTACACTCAGACTGCAGTCCCTTTTGGATCCCCTCTTACCCTGTGGGAATTCTGTTTGTTTTCTTGAAAAAATCCTACTCTTATTAATCCTATTCTCTGGATTTCATTCTTTGGACTCATGAGAAAAGAACCCAGAAAGAAAAAAAGTGATAAGATGCTGGGATCTGCTGCAACCCTGGAGGGCATAGCCCACCACTAAGAGCTGCAACGTGTTTCTTGGCTGCAGATACCTGCAGCTTAGGCAGACCTCGCTTGCCAGCAGAAGCAGAGAATGGAGTTTCTTCTCAATACTCTAGTTTCATCTGTTGATACCCAATGTGGGGTTCTTCAGAAGGGTGAGTGAAATGGACCAATAGAACTATTTTTTTCTTTCTGGAGCTCAATACTCCTTTTAGAAAAAATTCTATCAAACATATCAAGCACATATCAGCCAGTTAAAAGAAGTTAGCATGTCTACTGGTCTATAGGCACAAGTAACAGGCCTATCATAGGAGCTTTGCTTAATCCCCTTCAGCTCTGATGGAGGAAAGTTGGTTAAGTTTTGCTTCAGCTTCTCTCCATGGAACAGAAACCAGGATGACACATTGGTTTAAGTGTCTGCTTCTTTCTTTTATTTTTCAAACTGACGTGGGCCGATGGTGGAAAGCACCTGTTTTAGTCAGCATTTTTACTGCTGTGGCTAAAAGACTGGGGAAGAACAATTAGTGGAGGAAAAGTTAATTTGGGGAGGGCTCGTGGTTTCAGAGGTCTCAGTCCATAGATGGCCATCTCCATTCCTTGGGGCTTGAGGTAAGGTTAAACACCATGGCAGAAGAGTGTGGTGGAGGAAAGTAGCTAAAGACATCACACTAGGAAGGAGGTGGGGGCACTCTTCTCACCAGGACAAAATATAAATCCCAAAGGTATGTCCTCAGGGGCCCACCTCCTTCAGCCATACCCTACCTGCTTACATTTAGCCCAAGATAATTCCTATCCAGGGGATTAGTGCATTCTTATAACCCAATTATTTAATCTCTAAACTTTCTTGAATTGTCTCACATGTGAGCCTTTGGGGGACACCAAATATCTAAACCACAACAGCTCCATCATCCAATGTATCTTAGGTGCTGAGACAAAGTCTTAGTCCAATCCAAGGTCTTTGGGAAAGTGGTGATCCACTATTCTCCAGAACATTAGTTAAGAAATCTCTGTTTCTCTCCTGTACACCACAAAATCCATAAACACACAGGTTTCTTATGTACCTCTGAACCCCAATTGTTCCACAAGCACCCATAGTTAAAGTTATTGAGAATCTTCAAGTTCTTGAAAAACTTTTAGGACCCAAACCCTATCCTTGTACCTGGTGTGATTCCACTCACAAGGAGAGTCCCATTCCCTGGAATCCCAACCTTGACAGTTTTCCTTTGGATGATTTCAAACTCATCAAAGAGAAAACATACAAAACCAGCACTCTTAAGTGACTTAAGGTCAAGTATATGCAATAAATAGAATAGTGGCCCTAATTATAAGTATTATGGCAAATACAGACATCAGGAAAAGCTAAAAATGGAGTATGTCTCTCCCTTAGTGCAAAAACTAAGTCCCTCTGAGATGTGCAACCCCATCTGTAGTGCCTCCAAATTGGGGGAAAACACATTACAGAAAATCAGGGTTTTTCCTTTTAAGATGGAAAAAACAGAAAGAAAGGGATTTGGGGTTATGCATTGGTTAGGGTAACTAATCCAACCAGTCAAATCCGAGCCAGGCCTCAATTTGTGGTCTTACATGTTTTGAGGATGACAGGAAATAGAGGAAATTTTGAGTACTTTCATTGGTAAGAGTGACTAATCCAACCAGCTGACCTCAAGGGGTGGTGGCCAATGGCTTTGAGGTTCAGAGGAGATTGAAGGATGCCTTGATTTAGTTCAGACAATGGAGGGATACCATGGGACACATTTTCCCCCCTTGTCATTCACATGGGTGATATTCCATCTGGCACAAGCACTCACACACTGATTACTTTGCTCCTCAAACCCTGAGAAGAAATGCCTAATATTTTTATGTACTCATCTGACCCAAATACCTGTTGGAAGAGAGGGAGAGATGGCTCCTAAGGGAAACATAAACTATAACACCATCTTATAGCTATACTTGCATGAGCCAGTGTGCAAATTGGTTCAAGATCAAAGAAAAAGGTGTCACTTTTAAATCTGAACAGCTATAGAATTTTCCTGTATTCTGAGATTCTGCTAAGTTTCTGCCTAAATGCTACAGAAAGAGGGAGGCTAAGGGAAAAGAGCTGATTTCAATCCAAGGTGCACTCTGGTCTGATGAAGATGTTCCATATGCTCCTTTAGTACAATATTACATTCATTTCATTTTTAGGGGAAACCCTTAGTCATTTTTCTTATTTTTAGCTCAATTTTTTCTGGTGACTTCATCTTTGGTCCTGTGCAGCCAAATTATTATTGTTTTTATCTTGTTTTGCCTAAATGGAAGTTATTCAACAGTGGTAATAGTGGAAGTGAATCTGATTGCCATTGAGAACAAGTAGGCACCTAAACCTTTGATTTCAATACCCACCATGGTTGAAAGACTACTCTTTTTTTATTATTTTTTGTACCTTTATTTTGTTTGTTTATTTTTATGTGGTGCTGGGGATAGAACCCAGTTCCTCACACATGCTAGGCAAACGCTCTACCACTGAGCCACAACCCCCACCGGAAAGAATACTTTTAATATCCCTAGTTGCACAGATACTCCCTATTTTTATGTCAGGAGGCAGGCTCTGTTTTAATTTCTAAAGGGTTCAATATTATAGACACTGTGAATTCTTTTTTTTTTCTGTCTCCTACCTGTAGAGATCCAATACCTGGTAAAAAGCTACCAAACATTTGTTTCTTGTCTGTTTTATGCATATTTATGCTTATCTATGTGTTGTATATTGTGTTTGCATACATTCTTATATCCATGTATGTAATGGTTAATTTGAATTGTCAACTTGATTGGATTAAGAGAAACCAATGATTAAGAGGCTTATGGGGGTGTCAGTGAGGGTGTGTCTAGGAATAATTGGCATGCCAGATAGCCAACTGAAACAGAGATCCTAAGCATGGCAGCACTGTCCAATAGGATGATGGCTTGGATGGAATAAAAGTTGGAAGAACAAGGAAGCAAAAGCAGATGCAAGCTTGATTCTTCGTGATTGGTTTCTCCATTGCTGCTGTGATCCTCTGAGGATATTGCACTCTTGCTTCTTCACTCATCCAAAGCAGATTTTGCCAGTGATTCTCCAGAATACTTCCATCTCAGACTAGGTTAGCACCATTGATCCCTCTTGTTCTGGGGCTTCAGCCTCTTGGACTGCACAGCTACTTGTTCTTTCAGCTCTCCAGCCTGCAGATGGCCATTGTGGACTATTCAGCTTCTGGTTGCGTAAATCAACCTAATAAATCCCCTTTTTTATAATTATACTTCCTGTTGATTCTGTTCCTCTAGAGAACCCTAATACAATATTTCATTTATGTGGTACCAAAATGGCTTATAGATAAATGAGTCCTCATAAATTAAAAAAAAAAGTATTCAAATTTCCAGTTCATTAAAATAAAATGTTAGCAAGAAGGTCAATTTAAATTGGTAAAAGCAAAGATGTCTTTGACATTACTAATGCACACTTTTCTAGGTGATTAGTCAATCAAGAAAATATTTATTTCTTTAAAATGTTTAAAGTGCAATGTCCATTGCTTTAAATGATTTCTCTTTTAAACAATTACTCCATTGCTGATTAAATCAGTAACTATTATTTTAGGTTATTACAATGTAGTTGACACCCATGCTTGCTGCCTGTGCTTCAGCCCACCCAGGCTGCCACTCTGCTACTTCACTGCTCCCCTGCTGCTTCTCAGCAGGGACCAGTGGGCTGGCAGCCCAGCTTGGTGGCTGGGGAGGCATGTCACTAATGAACTTTTCCAAGGGAACCCTACATGACACAGCTAAAGAAGATTCCTCTACCAAACAGGTAAGTGAAAACAGTGATTTACAAAAATCAGATGGCATTAGGTGTCTTACCTGTAGCTCAGGAAGAGTCCTAAGACATTATAAAATACAAATGTTATGTATGTTTTTAATAACTCTGCTAACACTTTCAAAGTATTAAATAGCCTCTACTCACAAATCAATGACATGTTAGACCCCAATTTAAGTTTTAATAAGTTTCCTTGCTTCATATTTTTCAGGGAATGGCTAATAATAGATTACTTTTGTGCTAGCTGTTTACTTATTTATTGTTGTCTTAACATGATCTCTGCCCTATGTATGCCTAGTCCTATCATCTACCACCATGGGCCTTTCGACAACCCTAATGTGCAATATGCCCTACCTACACATGACCTTACAAATGAAATCCAAATCCAACCTCCCCTTCTACTCTGGGCCCTTGGATAGGACTCTGTAGAAAGACCCTGACTGTAGTAACTGTCAATGCCCATTTTTGGCTTGAAGTAGCCAGAGAAGTTATTGCCCTTTCCCCCTAAGAACAGTTAAGGGCTCTTCTTCAGAGAGGGGAATGACATGGCTCCCATCTGCCAAGCCATGCAGCCAGCCCACAGGTACCTGCTGAGAAACAGCAGGGGATCAGTGAAGCAGTAGAGCAGTGGCCATGGCAGGCTGAAGCACAGAAAGCAAGTATGGACTGCTGTGCAGAGCCGACCAGGCCCAGGGTTGAGAATCTATGGGCCATTACCAAGATGAGCCAGGGTGAACAAATGTGTTACCCCACGGCAGACTGGACCACACACTGTGCCAACACCCCATGCAGAAGCCCACTGCACATGGACTTTGCAGTTCCAGACCCCCTTCTCCCATTGAGTATGCAGAATTCAGAGACCAAAACCTTCAGCTTTCCTAGAACAGGGAGACAATGGAAGGAAGACAAACCTGAATGGGATTCAGGGCTAACCAATAGTGTTAGTACTTTTACAAACCCTAATTAGCATAATTTTGGGCCAATAGCCTTGGTACTTTTTTCTAAACTCTGATTAACATAAGTTTGGACTAATAGTATTGACCCAAGTGCTATGTAAACCTCTCAAACAGCAATCCCTGCTGGGTCCCCCTCATCCTGTGGGAATTCTATTTCTTTTCTTGAATAAATCCTACCCTTACTCAGCCTAGTCTTTTGATTTCATTCTTTGAATTTGTGAGACAAGAACACAGAAAGAACTTGGTAGTGAGATGCTGGGGTCTGCTGCAACCCTGGAGGGTATAGCCCACCATTAAGAGCCATGACACGTTTATTTGCAGTCTAGTATGGGCCAACTTCACTTGCCAGCAGTGAAGTTGCTGGCAACTTCTACCCATAAAAAAATGGGTAGATCCCAAATAAACAACCTAATGATGCATCTCAAGGACCTTGAAAAAGAAGAAAAGACCAATTTCAAAACCATTAGAAGGAAGGAAATAATTAAGATTAGAGCCAAAAACAATGAACATGAGAATAAAAAAATACAGTGGATCAATGAAACACAGAGTTGGTTCTTTGAAAAGATTAACAAAATTGATAAGCCTTTTGTCAAACTAATCAAAAGAAAAGGAGATAAAACCAAATTAACAAAATTAGAGATGAAAAGGGAAAAATCACCACAGATATCTCAGATCTCCAGCAGATCATTAGGGTCCATTTTGAAACTTACACTCCAATAAATTGGAAAATCTGAAAGAAATGGATGCATTTTTATACCAATATGATCTGCCAAAACTGAAACAAGAGAAAATAGAAAACTTAAGCAAACCAATAACTTGTTATGAGATACAAGCAATAATAAAAAGCCTTCCAACAAATAAAAAAAAAAAAAAAGCCCAGGACCAGATGAATTCTCAGTAAAGTTCTACCAAACCTGAAAGAAATAATACCAATAATTCTCACATTATTTCATAAAATGGAAGGGGATGAAACACATCCAATTTATTTTATGAAGCCAATATCACATCCTACCAAAACCAGATAAGGACGTGTCAGGAAAGAAAACTACAGACTAATATCCGTGATGAGCTTAGATGCAAAATATTTCAGAAAATATTAATAAATCATTTTAACAACATTTTAAGAAGATTGTACACCATGACCAAGTTGGTTTTATTCCAGAGAGACAAGCATATTTCAATATACATAAATCAATAAATATTCTTCATCATGTAAACAGAAGAACAAAATCACTTATTTATCTCAATATATGCAGAGAAGGCCTGCAACAAAATTCAGCATTCATTCATGATAAAAGCTCTGAAGAAACTAGGGATAGAAGGAAACTACCTCAACATCATAAAGGCCAACCTCATAGTAAAGGGGGGAAAACTGAAAGCATTTCATTTAAAATTTGGGACAATACTAGGATACCCACTTTCACCACTCCTATTTAATATAGAACTAGAAATTCTATGGGAGCAATTAGGCAAAAGAGGGAAATAAAAGCAATAAAAATAGCAAAGGAAGAAGCCAAATTATCACTGTTTGCAGATCACCTGACTTCAAATTACAGAACTACAATAATAAAAACTGCATAGTACTGGCATAAAAACAGACTGATAGACCAATAGTACAGAATAGAAGACACAGAGACAAACCCACACATCTAAAGTCATCTGATCCTTGACAAAGTTGCTAAAAACATACAATGGAGAAAAGAGCACCTTTTTAATGAATGGTGCTAGGACAACTGGTAATTCATATGTAGAAGGATGAAAATAAGTGGTTTTCTCTCACCCTACACAGAATCCAACTCAAAATGAATTAAAGACTTTGGAATTAGACCAGAAACTATGCAAAACCTAGAAGTAAACATAGGGTCAACTCTCTAGATCTTAGGCATCGGCAATGACTTTCTCAATAGGACACCTGAAGCATAGGACATAATGCCAAGAGTTAGTAAATGGGATGTTATCAGATTAAAAAGCTTCTGCACAGCAAAGAAAATTATTAGGAATGTGAAGAGAGAACCTACAGAATGGGAGAAAATCTGTGCTAACTACTCTTCTGACAGAGGATTAAAATCTAGAATATATAAAGAGCTCAAAAAACTTTATACCAAAAAAAAAAAACCTCAAATAATTCAGGTAATAAATGGGCAAAAAAATTAAGGAGACACTTCTCCAAAAAAGAAATACAGATGCCCAACAAATTCATGAAAATACATTAAAAATATTCGCAATTAAGGAAATGCTAATCAAAATTACACTAAGAGTTCATCTCATACCAGTCACAATGGTAGTCATCAAAATGACAAATAATAAATGCTAGAGAGGATGTGGAGAAGAAGGAACCCTTACACACTGTTGGTGGGACTGTTAATTAGTACAACCACCATGGAAATCAGTATGTAGATTCCTCAAATTAAGAGGCATGGAATGATCTTATGACCCAGTTATACCACTCCTCTTTTTTTTTCTGAAAAATAAGTCATCTTACTACAGTGATACAAGCATTCCCATGCTGATAGCAGCACAAATCACAATAGCCTAACTATGGGACCAATCTAGATATGCATCAACAGATGAATGGATAAAAAATATAGTATATATATACACAATGGAATTTTATTCAGCCTTTAAAAAAATGAAATTATTTGCAGGAAAATGGATGGAAACTAGAGAACAACATGTTAAGCAAAATAAGTCAAATTCATAAAATTAAGCGTCATATATTTTCTTTCATATGTGGAAGGAAGCTAGAGAGAAAAAGGAAAAATGCAAGTGGAAGTGGATCTCCTGAAAGTCACAGGGAGATCAGCTGAAGAAAGGAATCAAGGGATGGGAGGCAGGAAGGAAGGGGGTAAGTGCTGGGGAGTGATTTTATATTGTTGTAGTACGAGCATTTACAACTGTGAACAACAAATCCCATCAATATGTACAGTTTAATGTACCAATAAAAAAATAAGGGAAAAAACTAATAATAATCTTTTAACCACTGTCCTGCCACACCTGAGAGAAGTGAAGAATTCATGCAGTATATGCTTAACCTTGAGGAGAGGAAAAAATATTTCAAGACTCAAATTTAATGTGCTCCTTTGATATGCTTAAACCTTAAAGAATACATAGCTGTGACATGCACTTACAGACCCAATTATTGGGGAGGCTGCGGCCAAAGATGGCTTGAGCCCAGGAGGTCAAAACCAGACTGGGCAGCATGGACCCTGCTTATGAAAGAGTCCTGTCTCTAAAAAATTAAGATAAAAATCATACAGGTGGTTTTCTCTTTTTTTTTTTCCATTTTGCTTTGGTGTCTTACTCAAAACTTAAATCTTTGACAGGTATTTAATGTTATTATTTTTTTTGAAAGAGGCTTAGAACATGAAGCAATGATTCAAGTGCCACAGGCAAGGAGATTTAAATTAAATTAGTTTAATTTTTCAAATTTTCAATTTTGTGTAATTCATCACATTTTTATGTGATTAAAATAGAAGGAATCTGGCTTGATAAGTGAATGGCGACCATTAATTCTATTCATGAGATAGGTTGATTATTCTACTCTAAGCCAAAATAAAAAGAGAATTTTATAGTCCTCAGAGACAGCCAGGAAGCTGCATACTGGCTCACCTGATGAATTCTAAGTGTACGCTTTTGTTGGTGTGATACCTCTGTTTTTCATATCATTGTTTGAGATGTTAAGGATATCTTGTGTTATTGTGGCATCTTGAAGATCAAGAAACCGAAAGGAGAAACTTCTTCAAGGAGATGTTAGTGAGAAATAAAACCGGAAATACATTTCTCTGACTCATAACATTTGACTTCCGGGGACAGTGGTATAATGAGGAAAAAATGGCTACATGAAAAGAGTGGGGTGGAAAAAAGAAATCCATTTAAAAAGCAGTGGGGAAAGGAAGTTGAAGGAGGGAAATTTAAACAAGATTTTTTTCTTCTATGCTAATTTAAGAGTGATTGAGAATACTTTTATAGAAATGTCAGTGAAAACACAATGTCTAATAAACTTTTTCTTGATTATTTATTTGACCCACAAGTACAGATAAATTGAAAATTTAGAAGATCAGTATCTGGCAGAGATAACATACTAAGATAAAAATATAATTAAGACTTTAAAATTTTGCAGATTGGAAAATTGAGTCAAAGCAAATAATATAAAATATAGGACTAACAGAAAAACAAAGGACTGATTTGAAGAATCTGAACTATTGACTTTGTAGGTAGACAAGGGTTCACAAGCCAAGGAATGAAGGTGCCTTCTAGGAGCAGGAAAGGGGAAAGAATTCTCCCCATGAGAGTGATCAAGTGTCAGGTGCAAAGTGCTTATAGTCCCAGCTACTTGGGAGACTGAAGAAGGAGGATCATTAAGTCCAGGTGCTCCAGAAAAGACTAGGAAGCATACCAAGATCTTGTCCTTCCCCATGCCCCCAAAAGTTCTGTAGCCTCACTTTGAAGGGTTGTGGGTGTGACTCAGTGGTAGAGCATTTACCTAGCGTAAGGCCCTGGTTTTGATCTAGCAATACATAGTTTTTTTAAAAAAATCAATAAAGGAATGCATTCTCCCCCAAAGTGCCCAGAAACAACACAATCTTGCTAACTGTGATTTTTGGCCCTGTGAGACCCATTTTGCTCTGACTTCCATGACTATAGAACAGTAAATTTGTGTATTTTAAGCCATTGAGTTTGTAGTAATTTGTTATAGCAGCCATAAGAAACTAATACAAAATCAAATGTGATCCTATAAAATTCAGGGTTTTAAAGCTGAACTTAAATAATTATTTCTTAATAAAATTCCTACTTAACTATAACATATAGTTTTATTTTAACACTAAAGATGACTAATCTTTTGTACATTAAATTTGATTATGAAATAATTAATAAATAGGTTAAATTCAGCTAAGTCAACTATATACTCTGTAAGCTATTTTGTTAGTCAGCTTTTTGTCCCTGTGACCAAAATACCTGATAGAACAACTTAAAGGTGGAAATTTTATTTTGGGGTCATGGTTTCAGAAGTCTCAGTTCATGGTTGACTGACTCCATTGCTCTGAGTTTGAGGGGAGGCAGAATATCATAGCCAAAGGTATGAAAATGTGGAGAAAAACTTCTCTGCTCATGGCAGCCAGAAAGAGAAGAGAAGAGAAGAGAAGAGGAGAGGAGAGAAGAGAAGAGAAGAGAAGAGAGAGAGAGAGAGAGAGAGAGAGAGAGAGAGAGAGAGATAAGGGTCAGAGATAAGATATAATCCCCAAGGACATGACCCACCTTACCTACAGTTTCGACCCAGTACAGTCATTCAAATTATTACTACATCAAATGGATGAATCCAATGATGAGTTTACTGCTTTCATCATTGCCCCACCTCTAAAACTTGCTGCATTGGGGATCTTGCTTTCAACCAAGAGCTTTTAGGGGTACACTCCAGATCCAAACCATAGTACAGACTGCTACTTTCTAAATATAACATTTATTTTAGTAATAATATTTTTAACTTTTATCTCTTCTATGTTTTTTTTTTTTCTCATGTGCTCTTGATACTTTTTTAAAAAAAACTTTCCATAGGGCAGTTTGTGTTCTGAGACCACACTTTTTTTCTTGAGAGTAGCTAAATTTTTCTCATTCACAACATAAATTGTAGAATAGTGGCTTTTTGAGCTGAAATTCAGAAAACCAGTAATTCTTGGACCATTTTTTTTCTTATATTATATTTCTAAAATCTGGTCTGGTGAATAAATTAGTGGGCATAGAACAAATAGAGAATTTTATATTATAAAAGTCATATCATTAACCTCCTGATTTCTATTTTAATTATTCTTGTTCTTTTTTAAAATCTAATCTTCAGACAAGATTTATTCAATCAGGTAAGTATATAGAGGAAAGTACAAGAATAATAAACATAGAACCTAAGAATGCTCTTTGTGCTTCCCCTTTGCCTGATTCCATTAATGTTTTCACCTATACTGTTACTTCTCCTTTTCACTAGAATTACACCTTCTTCAACTCAGCAAAGAAACATTGAACACAGGATTAAGACTAGAAATTAAGAAAACATGAGAACTGACTGGAAGTCCAGGGGTTACCAATGTGAATTTCCCTAAATTGGAATATATTCACAGACTTCAGGGGTAAATCTCAAACCCCAGAGCAGAAGTCTGGTAGCATCTGGGTGGGGATTATCTGATTCCAGGTTTTTGTGTTGAAATCAATCTCAGAAAAATAAGAGACTCTTCAGGGACTCTGAGGCAATGTGTCACTAGTACAAAGACAACTAACAAGATTTTTTAAAAATTATAAATATTGTATTATTCTTGAGCAAATTAGATGGGAAATATTTAAATTCTGACTTAAAGTAGAAAGTACTATTACTCCAGCCATTGTAGTATTGTAAGTTTTAGTTATAATGTGTTAGTTGTACAGAGGAGTAATAATATTGGAAATACTATTCAAAAGTGATAAATTGGCAAGTGATACACAGATTTATAAATATTTATATATACTCACAGAGATGTGTGTATAAATATATGTGTATTTATATCTATCTATATATCTATCTATATATGCACATCCACAATCACTCCCCAATTTATCTCTTTTATATTGTATTTCCAATACTATTATTCATCTTTACAATGAATACATATATATGTATACACATATAATGTATACATTAGTATACATTTTTATAAATTAGTATACATTAGTAAATATACATTAGCATACATTAATACATATATATGCACGCACGCGCACACACAAACACACACCCTGTTTTGCAAGGGGCTTCAGAAAAAGTAACTGATATTTTCAACCTGTGATTCCTACATAATTAGTGAATAATATATTTAAATCCCTTTTTATATATCTACTCCCAGGTTTGTGGTATGGCCTTGTCTCTCTTTAAAGTTCACCTGGTCAGAGGTGAACTCTGCATTTCAGAGCTCCTAGCACTGACTTAGGCTGCTGCAGACACTCTTTGTTGAATTAGTAGTCTTGGTCAAAAGAAGTAACAGTAGAGGCCAGTGTAACAGGTTAATTACCTGAAAGAAAGCATATGAATTAAGGAGAATATAAAAAGGTTACCAAGAGTATAGACAAAATCAGGAGAAGAAACCCTAGTGTATTTACTTTCTTTGAACCACAGGAATAAGGTGAGAAAGGTATCCAAGTAGGCTAAGGGTTCAGTGAGTTCTTATTTAAATGTACTGCATTACTAGTTGCCCTTTGTAGGAGCCCATTCCCCATATTAATGACATTAAAATAAAAAGTAATATATGCAAATGAATTAAATAGTAACTGTAAGCAGAGCAATGCCTGGTCTAGTTAGCTTCCTCTTGGGAGAAAGTTTTGGTGGTGGAGGGCTTAGTCTGAGAGATGTTGATATAGCAGAATCATGAAAGGAAAGCATTCAAGTTATAGATAAATAGATAATATGAAGTTTGCATGCTCAAGTGTTTTGGGGTACTGGAAAATTTGGCTCTGTGTTGACTATAAATCTTATGGCTGAATATGACTATATCTTGCCTGGTACAGTCATCCATATTACTATGTGAAAGTAACCTTGGCCTGGCAAGTTGTAGAAAGTTTATTGGAAATCTGTGCTTGGAATATGACTGGGGAATCGCAGAAATAATCTCAGCTAGTTGCTACAATTGTTCTATGCGCGTCAGTGATCACTCTAAGAATTGTTCCATACCAGGATAAATAAAAGGGTGTCAATATTCTCCAGCATTCACTGGCCTCTCTGCAACAAACTGGGGTGAACCTAAACCTGTAAGTGACTGATCCCCCCAAAACTACTCTTTGAAAATGAATTGGCTACTCTGGTAATTTCCCTCACCTTTCCCCAATTTATATTAAATGAATTAAGCCTAAACCTGAGAATGTAAAATATATTGTGTCCTAGTATGGATCCAGTACTAATTTATGTACTATTGTACCTTTACAATAAACTTAGGCTTTTTCCATCTTTAAGGAGCTGAGTTTTTTAAAACACATCAGTGATTATAAACTGAACTATTCTGTCATCTTATAGTGGATTTATGCAGAATGCTGCAGAAGCAGTATCCAGAGGGTGCATCAAACTGGTCTGAATGGACAGAATGCCAACTGACATTACATCCAACTCATCCCACCTCATACTGGTGAGAAGGGAAGCTGAGTCTCATATCAAACAGCTGCAATATTAGGCTGATTGAACTGGCAGCTCAGAGAGCAGTGCAAACACAGGAAGGGGTTAACAACCCCCACCCCTTGGTCTCTCAGTGCATAATTCAAAAAGAATTGGAAAGGAAGAGTATCGGACATGGATAGTGACCACCCAATCTGGTCAACTATTTTGACCATCTTAGTGGAGACAGTCCCTTTATTCTTTAGAATTTTTTCTTTTGTGTGTGTGTGTGTGTGTGTGTGTGTGCGTGTGTGCACACACATGTGTGAATTCTTGCTATGCTGATTTGTTCAGGGCCATATATACATAAACTTATTTGTTTCTTTTTTTCTAGTTTTTAATACTTTTTTAAATATAGTAATTTTGTCCTTGCCTTGTCTTTGGCGATTTAGTTTCTCTTTGGATTGTAAATCTTGTTTCAATTTTGAATTATTTTCATTAGTTTATTTCTCTTGTTTCACTTTATCTCTTATCATCTCTGCTAATAACTAAATTCTATTGACTTCCATAGTGTTTGCACCAATTTTCACTCCCACCAATAATGTATGAGGGCACCTTCTTTCTCATGTTCTCACCAATATTTATTGTTACTTGTATTCTTGAAAATTGCCATTCTGACTGGAGTGAGATGAAATCTCAATGCATTTTAAATTTGCACTTCTCTAATTGCTAGTGATGTTGAATATTTTTTCATACATTTGTTCACCATGTTTATTTCTTCTTTTTGAGAAGTGTCTGTTTAATTCCTTTGTGTGTTGGCTCCTTTCATTCATCATTATATGTGAAAAAATTTAAAAAAAAAGAAAAGAAAGAAACAGGAAAAAAATACTTAAACTTGGTAATCTTGTTTCTAACCTTTTGACCAAGGTATCACATATTATAAGAGCATGAATATTAAGAGAACAGTTCAATAGATTTTTTTCCATTGGCACAGCCCAAGTAACCACCATTCAGACCTAGACTAGAAACTTTCCAGCATGCTGGAAGTTTCCTATAGTTCCCCTCTTGGTCATTACTTCCTCCACAGAGAATCTGTACTAGGTCTTTAGTCAGCATAGATCAGATTTCCTTATTCTTCAGCTTCCCGTGAATAGAGTCAAATGGATATACTTCTGTGCCTGACAATAATGTACAAGATTCACTCCTGTTGCATATGGCATTACTTTATAGTTTATATTGCTGAATAGTATTCTGGTAAATGAACATACTAAAATTTATTTATATAGATTCCTGATGATGGACTTTGGAATTATATTCAGGTTTTCACTTTCAAAAAACTCTATTTATTTTTGTCAGTACTGGAGATTGTACTTTGCCACTGAGCTATATCCTCAGATCTTTCTTAAAATTTTATTTTGAGACAGGTTCTTGCTAAGTTGTCCAGGTTGGCCTCAAACTCGTGATCCTCCTGCCTTGGTCTCCCAGGTAGCTGTGATTAAGGTGTATGCCTCTGCACTCAGTTCAGTTTTGGCTCTAATGCATAAAATTGGTGTGTATATTATTAGACATATATATACTTTTGGTGGACACATTATGGGTCCATTACATTTCTACCAAAAATATGTGGTGAGCCTAATCCTTGAAATGATTTCTTGAAACCACAGAGCTAAGGTAAATGAAGTATCTAAGTAGGCTAAGGGTTCCAAATACTTTTATTATTTTAGTGTCATGGTAGGTATATTGTGAAATTGCTTTGATTTTTAGTTTGCACTTCTCTGATGACTGATAATATTCAGCATTTTTTTCATGTGCTTTTTATCAATTTGCACATCTTGTGAAGTGCCTGTAGAAGTCTTTTGTTCATTTTATTGGGTTGTTTCTTTTGTTGATTAGTTGGAGATTTTTAAACATTTTAGATTTGAGTCACTTGTCATATATATACATATATATATGTGTGTGTATATATATATATATATATATATATATCAATATATATCAAATATGGATGTAAAGATGTCAGACAGAAATGTATACATATTTGTATATAAATGTGTACATCATATTTATATATGATGTATTATGTATATATATTATGTATATCAGATACAGCTACATCACATGCCTATTTGCCAATAAGTGTATAAATGCATGTATGATATATTCTTCCCCAGTCTGTACAATGATTTCTAATTCTCTTAATTATGTCTATTAATGGTAAGAAATTCTTAATCTCAATGAACCCCAAGTTGTCTTTTTTTTTAAATTTTTGTTTTGTTTTGTTTTTTTAGTTGTCAATGGACCTTTGTTTTATTCATTTATATGTGGTGGTGAGAATCAAACCCAGTGCCTCATACATGCTAAGCAAGCATTTTGCCACTGAGTCACAACCCCAGCCCCTATCATTTTTCTTTTATAATAACATTCTTTTCTGTACTTTAAGAAACCATCATATGTACCAAATCAATAAAGATATTCTAAATAAAAATATCTGAAGATGTTTTCTACTAGAAGCTTTCTTGTTCTGCCTTCCAGATTTAAGGCTATCACCACCTCAATTTATTTACATGTGTGTATGAGATAGAGTGGAGTTGACTCTCTTCCATATGGATTTCCAATTATTCAAGCACCATTTATTAAGGAAATTTCTCTTTTTTTTTTCCTCAAGGAATTGCTCTGGCATCTTTTCCATATACATGGATCATATGCATGTGACCTTGGGTCTGGGCTCTCCATACCACAATGTCTTAGTAGCTGTAACTTTTTAGTAAATATTGAAATATGGACTATAAATTCACTAAATTTACAGAATTATTTTGACTGTTACTATTCTAGGTCTTTTGTATTTCCATTATTTATATATTCAACTTGTTAATTTTCATGAAATATAAAACTTCCTAGAATTTCACTGGGATTATCTTGGATCTATGTATCAATAGAAACACAATCAACATCTTAACAATATTGCATCTTTTAGTCAATGAACACGATGCATTTCTCAATTTATTTAGGCATTTTAAACTTTATTTCCATGATATTTTATATTTTTCAGTGTAAGATTTTTAGATATCTTTTGTTGGATTTATTCTTAGGCGTTGATATTTTATTGCTATTATAAGTGATATTTTTTTTAAAAAAAATCTCATCCAGACTTTGCATCTAATATTCAGGAACATATTTGATATTTGTTGTGTAGCAATGTTACTTGTTAATTCTCATAGTTGTTTTGTAGATTCTTTTGGATTTTTAAAGTTCATAATCATTCTCTGTGAATAAGGTCAGCTTTATTTTTTCTTTACAATTGCTAAACCTTTTATTTTCTTTTCTTATATTATTACATTGGTTAGTACTCTAGAGAGAGTGTTGAGTAGAAGTCATGAGCTCTAATGATCTTTAAAAGTCTTCCTTATTTCTAAATGTAATCCAAGAGTCATCATTTCTGTTAATTTACTATTTGGTGGGTAAAATAAGTTTGTTCTACAGTTTCTCCTTGATGGCTCTCTCTTTTATTTCCTTACCCCCACTACACTTGGCTTCACTGTCATTTTGGCTTGGAATTCAGCCATTAAAATCTTCATAATTGGAATGTTGCTACATTGATCTGTTCTACTTCATGGGGATTCAAGAGATGAGAGAGTGAGGAATATCTACTTTACACTTAGTGCTGCATTCCTCATTTGTTTCCAAATTACCAAGTTTGTCAATTCCTTCTGCCTTCTTACCTTATAGGAAATTGCCAAAAAACACCCCAAATTTTTCATCATAAATTGAAATATTTATAAGAGATACAATGTAGTATGTTGGAAGTAGTAAAATTTTAAAACAAAACTGTTTACCTCACTCTAAAAAATATCAATTCGAATATAAATATATGACAATACAATCCCTAACTTTATCTAATAAATATACGAACAAGCTTTTCTTCTGAATTTGGAAATTTAACTTCTTTCCTTTTTCTCCTTAATTTCATATTTATACTTTTATTATAGTTCACTGTATTTTATGTATTTCTTAAATTGAATATCCATTTATGCTTCTCAAACTCAAAAATGCATATAAATTGATATTTTGATAGCAAATTTTATTTGACATTGAAATTCTATTTTAAATTCAGTATATACTATAGGAATAAATATTTTTCTGGACTGAATTATAATTAGTATAAAACTGTGGAAACAAAAGAGTATAAATATATATGACTGATGATCTTTAAAATGGCAACATTTGTATTTTTATTTGAAAACTTAAAAATAATTGTTATTAAATATAAAGAGTTAATTATTAATGGAAATATAACCCATAATAAGTTTAATAGAATCTTAAAAACAGCATATGTCTATGGATGAATGTGACTTTTTGCTAGAACGAAATAGAATTTAACCTGATCTTGTCATAGGTGAGGCCTGAAGAATTTTCGTATGTAGAAGTACTGAAATACTCATCACTTCTGTAGTAAGAAGATGGGAAAGGAAGATTTTTACAGTAGTGTCGGTACATTCTTGACCACTACCTAAGTTATATGCCAAATATTAAAAAAAAGATCTATCATTTAAAACTATTTTTGTAAATGTATTGTTTATTTGAAAGTTGCTAAGATTTTTAAATATTCTAACCACAAAACCTAAATATTTGATGTAATGCATATTTCAATTAGCTTGATTTACCCATTCTATAATACATACTTATTTCAAAACATCATGTTATATAACACAAATGTATTCAATTTTTGTCAGTTAAAAAATAAAATTATTTTAATCATGTGTCAGCTAACAACTGATCTCCCCCAACCCAGTTTTGCTAAATGCAAAGAACTAGAAAACACCTGATGTGCAAGATGACTTGTTATCAGTGATTAGTCACTTCTTCATTTGGGGGACATATCAAAAAGATCGTAACAAAACTCAAATGCCTATTAATTGTACTACTTACCCTTTCTCTAAAAGGCACATTGTCTACTTTTACAAGAAAAGTTTAGAAATATAGAAATATGCTTTATTTCATTACAGTTATGCTAATTTTAAACAGAAAATACTTATGTTTTATTATATATTTTTGCCAAAACATTAATAGCTACATATTTAGTAGCTAAGAGTACACAACATCATTTTGCCTTATATCCACAATGTGGATACATTTTCTTAACATAGAAAATACTTTTTACTATATTCAAAAGAAGTGACTTTACTAAAGTATTCTGGTTTTCCAGCTTTTCAAATGTAAATTCCCAACTAATGGCATATTCTATAAGAATAACCAAAAAGAATTGCTTTCATTTTAAAAATAAGAAAAGGAAAAACCATAAAACAATCTGCTACCACTCCTACCACCTATTTTTTCATATATTTGAATTAACAATATTCCAATATAGTCCATTTACTTTTATTTCTGTTACCCTTCTAGCTTCATGGTAACAGAAATAAAAGTAAAGTAAAAGCAGAGAGCCAGTGTGCCATTGGGATTTATCATTAAGAACTGATCTCATTTACTGGGTGCCCCAGAGGTTTTCTACATCCTAGTAAAAGATATTTTATTAAGATTTTTGATAGGTGTTGGGCATGGTGGTGCACAACTGTAATCCCAGTCACCCAGGGAGGCCAAGGCAGGAGGATTGCCAAGTTCAAGGCCAGCCTCAGCATCTTAGTGAGATTCTGTCACAAAGTTAAAAATAAAAAGGACTGGGGATGTGGCTCAGTGGTTAAATGCCCCTGGATTCATATCTCTAGCACCAAAAAAAAAAGATTTTTGATAAATGAGAGGTAGTCATCTCCTTTGCAAAGTGAGAGGCTCATGTTTAAGCTGAACATTTTAGAAATGGGTACATATAGAAGATAAAACTGATTCTCTTACAAACATCCTTGCCTGTATACCCCTTGAAAAGCATTCATATGTGGGGACACACATCCCAGTTAGAGACTGTGTTAAGACATGTTCACAATTGGAACCACTTAATAATTTCAGTCAATTATCAGAATTCTGGATGGTGGTAGGGTGTGCTGGATATCTTCCATTTGCCCCTTCCTACCACTTGTTCACCCTGCTCCTAGAACACTGGGAGGTTGAACTTAAATGGAATGAATCACTAACACCTCTCTCTGGCTTCCAGTAGGTTTGGTCAATGAGAATCCCTGACAGGAGAATTTAAACAGAGTTATTGATAACCTTCTTTCCCTATGAAATTGCCTCCAGCTCTTAGTTTTCCTCTTCTGAAGCTCACTGCTCTCTCTATTGTAAATAATTTTCTCTCCTGGGTTTTGATAATCTCTCTCTACCTTTCTTCTTTTGGCTGTGGAGAAGGGGTCGTTCTCCTGCTGGTTCCTGCATTATTCTCTGTGGCTTCCCAACCCTCCTACACCTTTGCAATCGGTCCCATTGTAAATTAGCCCTTCTTGAATTTTGCCTAATTTGAGCATGCCATCTGCTTCCTGTTTGTGGAGACCCTAACAGATACTTTAGAGATTACTGACTACTCCCAGGTTCCCTCAGGAGAATAGCTCCAAACATGTTTTGGAGCCAAGTGGCTTAAAATGGGTATGGATGGAAAATTTTGAGGGCTGAGTTGCAGAGACACAAAGTCACTCTAATGGCCTCTTTTCATATTGCTTCCTGTTACACCAGAATGAACAACAGCCTTATAACAACAGGATAGAAGCGCTGAACTTCACTGATCACTATTTAAAGGTATTCCTTAGATATACACTTTTTTCCATGTTCAAGTGACCCCAATATTCAAATATTTCTACTATCAAAGTTGATCCATTCATCTCTATCTAAAGTCACCTTGAGGATGCTCTCGGTTTCTAACTTGTGTTTTAAGCCTTCATTCCCCACCAGAGAGAGATTGTTTCTTTTAAATTCTGTGTAAAATTTCACTTCAGAATTGCTAACCTCATGCTTACCAGAGTTTGTTATTACATAGCCTCCTTTGTCTAATCCTTAGTATTCCTAAACTTGGGTGTTCAGTTTCAGAATGACTTCCCGGATAAACTTAGGCTCTTCAAAACCTACCAAAAAGCCAGACTGGAGAAAAACATTTGAAATATTGTCCTCTCAGCACCAGCAGCATGGACCTGGGTGCAGTGCCAATCAAAGAGGATGAACACAGGATCAAGGCAAACATTAGCTCTGACAAGGAGGTCTCTTAACCCTAAAGAGAATTACTTTCTTAACTGCCTCTTCCTTTTCAAGACTGTCTACCCCAGTCTTTCACGGAATTAGCCTTTCACTTTATTATGCAAAATATTTAAATTTCTCTGTTCATTGAAATTAGCCTTTCTCATTATTATGCAAAATCCTTTAAATCACTTATTTTCTTCCTTTCCCACACTCATCCCTATCCCTTTCTATCTAGAGATGATCTCTTGTCCTAACAGCATTAAGGACCCTGATCCTTACAGTGATACACATTTTAATGGCTACTTCCTTAGCTACAATTAAAATTCAAAATCAGCCAAAGCTTGAACTTCAAAGCATCGAATTTTAAAGACCTACAGTACTTCTAGCCTTATAATAAAACACCGCAGTACCTGCCCCATTCCTTGTCATTTCTTATTTCCATTCCATGAAGTGCCTCTTTTCTTTTTTTTCAGCTGTTTTATCGTATATATTTCCCTAATACTAAAAAATATATATGCTTAGTCTAAAATCTATGGATTCTGTGTCTTTTTTATATATCACTGACTGTGGGTGCTGTGGGAAGCTGCACTTTGAGGAGTGAAGGACTCATCCCATTAACCACTCTGAGTGCTGCTGTCAGGAAATCTTCAATTGCCAGATGTCCTCGGGAACTGCATCTGCTGAAGAGAACTGCCTCTGCCCAGGGAGGCCTACACTCAATAAAATATATACACAGGAGTATAAATGACCAATGTCCTTGTCCCAACTTGTGACACACTACTTTGAAGAATTAGCTTGTATCAGAGCACCTTATAGGGTTGGCTGAGGCCTTCTGTCCAAATTCATTTTATGGACTTCTATAACAAAATACCTAAGACTGGGTACTTTGTAAGGAAAAATAAGTGTTTGGGGAAGAACACAGAGGCTGAAAAAGTTCAGATGACTACCTGTGATGAGGGCCTCATGCGAACGAGGTGGATGCCACCACACAGTGAAGTACATGAGATGGGGCAATGGGCCAGCAGAACGTACATAAGAGACCACAAATGTGGGGTGGCCTCACTTTATAACAGGCATTCCTGAGAACTAAACCAGTCTCTCGATACCTAACCCACCTTTGTGAGACAGGAATTAATTTCTTTCAAGGATGGCGCCCTGTGATTTAATAACCTCCCAGGAGGCTCCACCTCTTAACACTCCACCATTTCTCAAAACTGTTCCATTGGAGCCCAATCTGCCAGATGTGAACCCCCCCCCACAGGGGTTCAACCATGTTTAAACCTTAGCATCTTCTTTGAGCAGTCAAACTTCTCTTTCTGCTTAATCCTGTTTCCTTCCCTTTCCTTACAAAGAGAATTCCCTAGTAAATTTCCAGCATGCCGATCTCCTTCTCAAGAGGTGTCATCTGGAGAAATCAATCTGGGGCATTACCTGCTGACTTCCTGCTATTGTGTATCAGAATTTTTCTCTTGTACAGCACTCCTCTTTCTCTGTTCCTACCACAACTCATCCCCCTCATTTCACCTTTCTTAAGCAGTGATAATATCATTTTTGGATAAATCAACATGCAATATGATAATGTAATCATTATTCACAGCTGAGTCACATAGTTTAATATGACTATATCTTGTTTCATGTACTTTTTCTTTTTCCTGATATAAATGTTGCCTCATTTTTTCACTTCTTGGTGCATGTACCAATTTTCTCTTCATTCTAACCATGACATAATTTGTCTCTGAACATGGTCACAAATATTATTCTTTCATCAGTTGTATATTATTCTTAGCTCCATTGTTCTTAGAAGGCTCTGTCCTGCTCTAATTTAATTGTTTCCAGTGTCTGGTATTTCTGTTCTTGGTATTTATCTTCTCCATCATTCTGAATACTTTTTACTTTTCCTCTGTATTGTACCCATTTTTTCCTGGATTCCATATCTCCTTTTCTGGTTTCATTGGGCAGATGTTCTAGTAGCTTTCTGAAAAGGGGAGCATGGGAGGTAAACTTTTAAGACCTTGCATTTCTGAAAATTTCTTTTCTTTTTTTTAATACTTGGCTGATTCTTGGCTGTTGCTTGGTTGAGTATAGAATTTTAAATTAAAAATAATCATTTCCTTCGAATTTTGCAGGCATCTTTCTATTTGCTTTCCATTTTCAGGTAAGATATTAGGAAGATTTTGTCTCTTTTATGTGGTATTGTTTGTTTGCTTATCTTTTTTTTTCTTTAAATATTTTTTTTAAAGTTGTTAACAGACCTTTATTTTATTTATTTATATGCAATGCTAAGAATTGAACCCAGGGCCTCACATGTGCTAGGCAAGCACTCTACCACTGAACCACAACCCCAGCTCTGTTTGCTAATCCTTTTAAGCTTCAAATTACCCCTGGTGTTTTTTTGTTTTGTTTTGTTTTCTTTGTTTGTCTTGATAATGTGACTTGAGTCTCTATTCATTGATCAGGCCATGGGTCTTTTACGTCTGGAATCTCATGCCCATTCATTCTAGGAAACTTCCTGATCATTGCTGTGACAATATCTTTTCTCCATATTTTCATTTTGTTTCAGATGTTGCACCTTCGGGCTTGATAGTTTCATTTTCTTGTCTGTTCTCTTTCTCTTTGTGTTTTGACTTATTGATGCCAGTTAGGGATATTTTTCTCATATCCTTTTTATTGTGCTGATTACTTTTACTTTTTTTCCTATTATTTGTTTCCAAGAGCTCTTTCTTATTTTCTGAATTTTTAAAAGTATCTGTTTGTATTTTTATTTCAGAAATTCGATAACTTGATTATATACCATAAGTAATTGGAGATTTTTCCCTTTGTTTTCTTATTTCTTCTTTTCCTCTGTTTTTGACTTCTGTTAGAGAAGTTTTCAGATATTTGGGTGATCCTTTGTTTGGTTGTTGTTGTTAAGGGTGAGATATTAGGACTGGGGTTGTAACTCAGTGGTAGAGCACTTCCCCAGCATGTGTGAAGCCCTGGGTTCATCCCCTGCACTACATAAAACTAAATCTAAAAAAGGCATTGTGTGTGTGTGTGTGTGTGTGTGTGTGTGTGTGTATGAGAGACATTAACATTAACAAGCTGATCAGTATGTTCAGATGGAGTTTGTCCTCCTAGTTTGAGCACTTTATCATCAGGCCATTCTAAGGGACTTGTAAGAGTAGTTCTTTTCCTTGGGCTTGCCATGTTTTCCTGGAGAAGAATCTTTATTTATTTATTTATTTCTACTTAGAGATTAGATACCCTGGCTGCTAGTGTTTTAGGGAAAGTGATCCAGAGGTTGCAGCATTCAGATTGTCAACTTTTATTCTCCTTTTAAGTATAGGGTGTCTCTCCTTATCCACTCTCCTTCCTACCCTGTCAGTTATGTCTGATGTACCTGAGCCCCCATGGTTTGACTGCTCCAGAAAGTCAATTTATCTTCAGCAACAAGTCGTGTTTGTCTTCTTTCATGGAGTGGGGAAGGTAAGGGTTAAAATCTCAATTACTTTAAAAGATTTTCCTTTTCTTTTTAGTTTCACCCACAACACTCTTCAGAATATCCAGTGCCTGTAATTCTTTAAAATTTCCACAAATAAGTGGCGGAAATTGGTTTGCATTTTGGATGGAGATATAAATGCCTTAAATTCAACTTTCTTTGGACTACTCAGTCATTTCCTTTTTCTGTTTCCAAGATGTCTTGTTTTGGATGCTGGCATAAATTTTCTTAATCCTGTTGTGTATCCATTTTTCCTTTTGCAATCATTTTAGCAGGGGTTGGGGAGGGAGTGGAGATATGGGTTTTTTTGGTAATATTTAAATGACAGTCTTCATTTCTTCCATTGTAAATGACAATTTGAAGAAAAATATGAGTTGGTATCTCATTCTTTCAGCTACATGCAACAAGGACTTAATAAAGACTACATTTCAATTTAAAAACTACAAACATTGAGAGTTAGTGACCAACCTGGTGATGTCGTATGATTCAGTTCTAGTGAAGACCCAAAGGTGAGTAAATATAGGACAGATTGGAGAAGTGTATGATATTTGATATTCTTTGGGTGACTCAATTAAATATATGGGGAATAAAGATACAAAAATAAGAAGGGCATGTCTTGAACGTCACCTGATATGTGGGCATGAAGAAACAGGACATGGTTGGGGCTGGGGATGTGGCTCAAGTGGTAGCGCGCTTGCCTGGCATGCATGCGGCATGGGTTCGATCCTCAGCACCACATACAAACAAAGATGTTGTGTCCGCCAAAAACTAAAAAAAAAATATTAAAAAAAAATTCTAAAACAAAAGAAACAGGACATGGAAAAGCATGGCCACAGAAGACTTTCTCCCTTTTCATTGTTTTTCCTCAAAGCCTACCTTTATGCTGGCTGAAACAGAGAATGAAGTTAAATAAGCAAATGTCATCTTGCTTCTATTTTTTAGTTCATTTTCGTTTTGAATTTACTACTTATAAACCTGCTTACTTCAAACAATATGAGGTAGTTAGATATATTAAATTATACTAAGTGGACAATGGGTTGAATATCTTCCTTTCAACCCTCCAGATCACTTCTCCACCCTGTTTCATTCTGCTGTCTGGAATCAGACCTAGACAGGCTTTTGTACCATCTGTTGCTGTTTTCCAGGATCTAGCCCAAGGATGTCTGCAACAACAGGTATGAGGAAAGGGAATGAATGCAGGGTTTTTTCTTTGATTCTCTCCTTGCATTTCTCTTCGAGTTTCCTCTCTCACCAAAGGTGACTGTCCACTGGCTCTCTTCTGCCTGCTCCCTTAATCCCTTCAGATCTGCTACTAGGATCCCCTCTTGCTCTGTAATTTTGGTGAGAAAAGTAGCCATGACCATATTTGAATTTTCAAGCAGGACATGTGCTGAAACTCTGAGGAGTCTGTAAACAACCCAACAGCCTTTGGGACAGATGTGCTACAGGGTGGTGAGGGGACTGACTGGTTATGTTTCTTGAGCTTTCTGTTGCCTCTGGGCACTTGACTGAGGGATCCAAGTTGCCAACATATGACTTTAATGAGTATGTTTTAATAATTCTTATTTCATACCCCATATCTATCAACTAAACTGAATAGATATGCTTCTAATTTGCTGGTTTTGGCAAGTACTAATTATTTTGCACTGTCTTATACTGATTAATGTGACAGTACTCAAAGAAGAATGAGAAAACTTTTTTCTTGAGAATGTGTAGGATTATGATGAAGAAGTTCATCAAATTATTTCTATATACATCACCTTTTAGGGGTTCAGAAGAGGAGTCGAATCTTCATTGGTTCATATACATTACATTGTGTACTATGAGACTCTATCATGATGAAAATGAAATAAATGTATCTGTGAATTAGTCTCTAGGCAAAGGCTTGGTAGGGATGTAAGACTATAATACAGATTAACATAATGCTAAGGTCCAAGGCAGCTTAAGTGAAATCAATGATTCAAATGCCTCAATTTTTATGAACACACAAATTACTTAAATACATTTCCAAATTTAGCTTGGACATCTACAATAATTTCATATTTCTTTTCTAAATTATTCAGTACCATAGCTAAATTTCCAAAGAATTAAATTGACAAAAAATTCCATGAAAACATTTGGTAATTATTAAACACTAATAATAAATCATTTAGGAGAAAAAAGTTAGCATTAAAATTGCTGACTTTCAATCTGAAAACGATGAGTATAGACACTGAATTGTTTTTTATGGATAGTATTTTAAAGAAACACTTCTAGGAATACAGATATATTCCTCATATATTTGTTTTTTTGCACAGTTAGCTTTCATACTGATGAAGTAGGAGACTGTCAATTTGTGTATATGAAACTCCAAGGACTAGTTAAATTAAGGCTGTTCAGTAGAAGAATACGTCCAGCAAGGGTTTCAAATGTAGATACCAAGTACCGCAGGTAACAGGTGTGCTTGAAATGTGTGAATTGATGGGCCTGCTAGTGCAAATGCATGGTGAGAGATCATGACTACTGGACCCTTTGTGTTGTGCTGCAGGGGGAATGTAGGCTTAAATACAACTGCAACGGGAAGGAAAGATCCAGCACCGTGAAATACTGCAGAAAAAGTAACTGGGAAATACATTATTAGTAAGAGAATGGTAGGCTTTTCTTGCCTAAGGAACAAAACACGAACTATGTCAAGACAAAAACCAATTGATGCTGGTCATGTTGGTCCAAGTTCTGCAGTGGAATGTGTCTGTTCACTAAAATCTTAAACATCAGAGCCTAGCTGGTCTATCCATCAACTCACAATCATGCATGAGAACCATGATGGAGGAGCTGCTGCAAAGTTCAGAAGACCATGTGACAGGAGACTAA
Source organism: Callospermophilus lateralis (assembly GCF_048772815.1). Lineage (NCBI taxonomy): Eukaryota > Metazoa > Chordata > Mammalia > Rodentia > Sciuridae > Callospermophilus > Callospermophilus lateralis. The sequence continues at coordinate 5,556,025 of NW_027516693.1, forward strand.
ATTTCATTAACAACACCCTGAGAGGAGCTAGTCAGCCAAAGGGAACAGCAGGGGGAATCCCCACCACTTAACACAGAAAATGCTCAGAGCAGCTCCACCTCTGCATTTGCCACATCTGCTGCAAAATAATTAATCAGGCTGCAAAACCGTAGGTGTGACTGAGGGGTGGCACCAAGATGAGCTATAATTGTGAGAGGCATATAGCTCTACGGAAATATAGAAAGCTTATTTTCCAAAATATATCAGCCAATAACACACTTGTGCAATATAGTCAGCATGATCCTTAATACCTGGAAACTAGGGAAAAACAAGATTTAAAAATATTGGTTGAATCAAATGAATGAAATGGTAAATAAATTTGGTAAGATTTTGGTAAGAAGAGCCTGGAAGATATGGATTCCTCTAGATAAGTTTTTAATCTGATTATTTCAGGGAAAATCTCTACACTTTATTGATTAGTCCATATTACTTATTGAGAGGAGCTCTTCTTCCCTTTTTCAAATTATTAAAATATATTAAGCCTCAAATTCCAAGCCTTTTCGATTTTATGGATTTCAACTTTTTTTTAACAGAAAAATTCTTATCAGTTATTATCATGTTACTTATATTTTCCATTTCATCTCAGTTTTTCCATCCCTTTAAGCATAGCTTATGTATTGAGTTGGATGTCTTTTCAAAGTCTTACATTAACTAAGTTTTACAGATGAACCCATCCTGAAAATACTAAAATCCAGAATCTTAAGAGTTGCAGAATAACAATAACAGTTTATCTTCTTTCTTTGTCTGGTAGTCATCGTATTATTATATTAATTATTATATTAATCAAGCAGTATATACTGAATGCCAAATGGTTGCCAATTTACATTAGGTATTACAAAAAGGACACACACACACACACACACACACACACACATATATACACACACACACACACACACACACACACACACAGTAGAAATCATAGTTCTTGCCCTTTAAGTGTTTATATTAGAAGTACTTAAAATATCATATGTTTACACATAAAGCAAAGAACAGTAAAATAACAAACAGCTAGAAATTGACTAAAAAATTATGGGAACACAAAGGAGAGATAGATTGCTATGTACCAAATCCAGTTGCCAGGAGTGTTTTGTAGAATCAGCAAGGTGTGGCTGGAACTTAAAAGACAAGTAGGAGGAAGAAGACAAGCCACTCAAATGGGGAGGATCAGCAGGAACACAGGCATGGAAACTGGAAGAAAAATGATGCTGACACTTTTTTACATCCCATTTAGAAGCCAAAGAAAGGCATGAATTTCAGAGCAAGTAATAGACTGTAAGAACCGGTTATTATTACCTGAGGAGAAATGTTGCCTTGGGACATTAACAGGTGGCACTATTGTTTGGGAATTAATTTGAGTCTTGGTGTTTTATACCTGCAACAGTTGTCCTGAAGATACTTTAATTGAGTGATTAAATAAGCTGATGGAGAACAACCGAGCTGCTGATGCTCTGTTTAGAAAATGCTAAGAAACGTTGAATGCTGATTAGGTTTCCGGAGTTTGTGGAATTTGTTTTCTTTTTCTTTACCATGTTAATTTTTCTACAATTTAACTTGCATATTTAGTCCATGCTACTCATAGTAAAATAGTAATTCAGAAAGATTTGGGTTTGCTCCTCATTTGTGTAACTTTGGAAAATCATCTAAGCCCAATATGTAAGAAGGAAAGTAAAGCATGGTCTCCTTCAATGATTGTGAGAATGAAATGAAGTTCTTTAGTTTATTTATTTACTTTTGCTTTGCTGAGGATCAAAAAGGGTCTTACCATGCTAGACAAGTACTCTACCACTAAGGAGCTGCATCCTTAATCCATGAAATGAAAACATAAGCAGAACATCTAGTAAATTTCTTGGCACGTGGTTGTCTTAAATACTTTTCCTCCTTCCTGCTTTCCCTTTCTCTGTTCAAGTAATGGACAATGATACCCCCAAAGACTACATAATATATTAAACCAACTTGTGACACTTTTTGGAGTAAAAGGGAATAGTACTAAAAATTACAGTGGGGCACAGAAGAAAATTGAGACTGACACTTACTATGTTTCTTATGAAAAGAGAAAGAAAAAGAAACCAAAAAAGATTTTTTTTCATAAATCTATATACCATTGAATAAAAAGTTGCCATCACAAAAGGTATTCTGTGAATTTCATCACACATATTTTGAAGTAAAAAATCTCATTACAACATGATGTATAGCTACCACTTAAAATAGCAATGAATACAATAGTAAATGCAAACTGCCACTCCTATATATCTTAGCTTCTTTCATTTTTTTCTCCTTTTTAAATATTGATAAGAATTGTATGTATTTAGGTTGTGCAATGTGATATACTGATAAACATAAGATGATTACCACAATCAAGCTAAATAACATATCTAGCACCTCATACATAGATACCTTTTGATCAGCATGACCCTGTTCTCCTAGAAACCCTGACAACCACTTAATCTCTGCTTCCACAAATGCATGAAATCATGTAGTATTTGTCTTTTTGTGCCTGACTTTTTTCACTTAGCATAGTGTTCTAAAATTTTGTCCCAAATGGTGAGATATACTTCTTTTTAAGACAGAAAATTTTTCCCTCTCTCTCTCTGATATTTTCTGTATTAGCATTCATTCACCGATGGACTTTATGATTCATTCTTGTTAGGGATGGTCCTTTGAAATTCTGTGATGTCACTTGTAATATCTCTTCTTTCACTTACATATCTTTTCTCTCTTTTTAAAGATAGTTTAGTTAAAACTTGTTAATTTTTTTTTTGTTTCAGAAATCCAACTCTTGTTTCATAAATGTTTTCTGTTCTCTATTTATTTATGCTCTGGTTTTTATTATTTCCTTCCTTCTGCTAACTTTGGGCTTAGTTTTTTTCTGTTTCTTGTTCCCTGAAGTATAATGTTAGGTTATTTATTTGAGATCTTTCTTTTTTTATAATGTAGGCCCTTATAACTATAAAATTTCCCCAAACAATTGCTTTTGCTGAATTTCTTAAGCTCTATTAAAATTTCTGTCTATTTTGTATTGCAAGATACCTTTTTATTTCTTTTTGATATCTGATGTTTCAGGAGTGTGCTGTTTAACTTTTACACATTTGTAAATTTTCCAATTTTCCTACAGTTACTGATTTCTAGTTTTATACCATTATGGCTGGAAAAGATACTTGTTATGATTTTAACCAAATCTTAAATTTGCAAAGACTTAATTTGTAATATAACATATAATCTATCCCAGAGAATATGTGGGGAAGAACATCTTCCGCTGCTGTTGGAGACAATGTTCTCCAATTATCTAGTAGGTTCACTTAGTCTATAGTGTTTTTCAAGTCTGCTGAATGTCTTTTTAAAAAATATTTATTTTGTTACTTATTCTAATTAGGTATATATGACAACAGAATGCATTTTGATTCATTGTACACAATTGCAGTCCAACTTTTCTTTTCTCTGGTTGTACATGATGTAGCAGTTCTACCATATGTGCAGTCATACATGTACCTAGGGTAATGACATCCATCTCATTCCACCATATTTCTTGCCCCCATGATCCTTCCCCTCCCTTTCTCCCTTTTCCCAATCACAGTTTTCCCCATCCCCACCACTCCCGCAAACATGAATTAGCATCCACTTATCAGAGAGAACATTTGCCCTTTGGTTTTCTGAGATTGGCTTACTTTGCTTAATATGATCTCCACCTCCATCCATTTACCTGCAAATGCCATAATTTTATCTTTTAATGGTGTTTATATACCATGAAGTTTATATACCACAGTTTCTTTTTCCATTCATCTATTGAAGGACATCTAGGTTTACATATTGTAAATTGTTTACATATTGTAAATTGAGCTGCTATAAACATTGATGTAGCTGCATTACTATAGTACGCTGATTTTAGGTCTTTTGGGTAAAGACCGAGGAGTGGGATAGCTAGGTCAAATGGTAATTCCATCCCAAGTTTTCTAAGAAATCTCCACACTGCTTTCCAGATTGTTTGCACCAATGTGCAGTGCCTTTCCCTCCACATCCTTGCTTCAAGTCTGCTGAATTTCTGTCTAGAAGATCTACTGTTGAAAGTGGGGCTTTGAAGTCCCCAAGTACCATTGTATTGAACTCTATTTCTCCCTTCAGTTATGCTAATATTTACTTTGTATACATAGGTGCTTTGAAGTTGTGCATATATATTTATAATTATTCTATCTTCTTGATAGAATAATTATAAATATATTATTATTATTATTATTATATAACAATCTTATTTTCCCCATTATAGTTTGTTTTTACTTGAAGTCAATATTATTTTGTGTTAGTATAGTCACTGATGTACTCTTTTGATTGATGTTATTATGGAATATCTCTTTTATCCCATAACTTTCAGTCTACATCCTTAAAGGTAATGTAAGTCTTCTATAAGTAGAACATGGTTAGATCCAGTTATTTTTTATTCATTCAGTTATTCTATGTCTTTTGATTGGAGAATTTAATCCATGTATAATTAAAGTAAATGTTTTGAGCTGCTCATTGTTTTTTGATTCCTTTTGCTGCTTTCCTTTGTAATTTGGTATTTTTCTAAGTGGTATGCTTTTCTTTTTCTCTTTTGAATGTCAATTACAGTATTTTCTTTGTGGTTAACATGAAGCTTACATAAAAATTCTTTTTTTTAGAGAGAGAGAGAGAGAATTTTTTAATATTTATTTTTCAGTTTTTGGTGGACACAACATCTTTATTTTATTTTATGTGTGCTGAGGATCCAACCCAGCGCCCCGTGTGTGCCAGGCGAGTGCATTGCCACTTGAGCCACATCCCCAGCCCCATAAAAATTCTTATAGTCATGAAAATATGTTTGAAGCTGATAATAACAACTTCTATTGCACACACAAAAACTACACTTCTAAAAATAGCCAATAAATACCTGAAAAAAGACTCAACATCAGTAATCACTGTGGAAATACAATTTAAACCACAATGTGATATCCCCTCACACCTGTTGTCAAAAAGAAGGCAAAAAAGTTGGTGAGGATACAGAGAAAAGGGAGAAATGGGAAACCTTGTGCACTGTTGATAGGAATTTTCAGTGGTACAGGCATTTTGGAAAACAGCATAACTTTCTCAAAACTTAAAAAAAAACTTATGTCATCCAATAATCCAACCACAAGGTATATCCAAAGGAAATAAAATCAATATTTTGAAGAGGTATCTATATTCCCATGTTCAGGGCAGCATTATTAACATATTCAATGATATGGAGTCAATATGAACTTAACACCACAAAAACACATAATCCAATTAAGTATGCAAAAGAACTAAATAGACATTTCTCAAAAGAAGGAACACAAATGATCAACAAATATGTGAAAAAATGTTAAACATCTCTAGCAATCCGGAATATGGAGTCAACCTGATGCTGGAGCAGTCATGGTACATGGGTCTGTAGGGGCTGGTCTGGAGTTTGAAGTCATGTATACTAGCCTTATATCATATAGCCACAGCTCTGGTCGAAAGCCTGGGGCCATGGGAGCAGACCAGGTAGGCCTAAAGCCTGTGTTTGTGGTTGTTGGCCTGGTACTTGAGGCCAGGGCTGCTGACCTGCACTAGAGTAGAACTGATGCCCAGGGCTATATGTCCTAGCTCTGGGCTGGTCTGGAATCTGGGGCAGAGACCTGGAGCTTGTATCCACATAGGCTGGACATAGTATGGAGATGGTACAGAACCTATGGCAATGAGAGCTGGCCAGATGGAGATTCAGTGCATGGGAACTGGCTTGGCACAGGTGTTAGCCTGGAGCTGGATCTTAGGGCATGGGGGCTGGCCTGTTTCTGTGGCTATCCTGGAATCTAAGATAGGAGGGGCTTGCTTGGTGCTGAGGTAGGTATGGAGCCTGGGTTCACAGGTGCCAGACTAGTGACTGGGTCCTCTGTGCTGGTCTGGCACCAGGTTCACTGGGACAGTTCTGGTCTTGGAGTATGCAGAAAAGGTGGGTGCTCAGTTCACTCTCCTATCCCCACACTAAAGGTATTTCTGTCCACAATGTTCTCTGCAGATTCAGAGGAGGAGGTAACATGAGTAATGTTGAAACTGTCCTTTCTTCTCTCTTGAATGGGTCTTTTCTTATTTCTCTGCTTCACCCACATGCCATCATCTCCCACTTTAGTCCTGTGAAGGTATTGTGTGTGCATGTGTGTGCATGCACGCACCCTTGAATATGCACTCATGGATTGTTGTTCAAGTTAATATTACTCTGAAGGGATGAGACTTCATCCCTTCAGAGTGGAAATTCCTATTCTGCCATTTTGCTGACACTGTGCTATTACATTCTTCACAACTTTTCTGACTGATGCAGTCCAGCTGCTCTGGGAGATTTAGAGAGATCAGTAACGGGGACCAAGTTTCTGTATATGGATGGTCCCTGACTTATGATAGTTTAACTTATGATTCTTTTGACTTTATGATTGTGTGAAGACAATATACATTCAGTAGAAACTATTTGCCAGGTTTTGAATTTTGATATTTTCCTGGGTTAACAATATGTGATTCTCTCCCAGTGCTGGGTAGTGGCAGTGAGTCACAGCTCCCATTCAACCACAGGGTCATCAGGCTAAGCAACGAATACCCTAGAGTGTACCATGTGTCCAAGCTAGAATGTAAGTAAATAACTAAGTAAGATATATTAAATGCATTTCCAATTTATAATATTTTCTATTTACAATGAGTTGATCAGAATGTAACCCTATTGTAAATCAAGAAGCATCTGTATTTAGATTCCAGAGTTATTAAGTCTGAGGGCTATAACTGAAGTTAACTCATGAGAAGCCTTGGCTGAGAGGGGTTTCAAGGGGTACTCTAGCATAGTGAGGTGGGGTAATGGCTGGGAAGAGCTTAACTTGTCATCAGAGATTTTTTGACATACTTTTATGTACTTGATTTTTTTGTGTGTGTGTTTTGAGTTTCTTCACTAAAAGGAAGAAACAGAGATATAGTGAAGTTGCCATTGAAATATTGCCCTTGTTTGGGAGTTCAGTTTCATCTATGTGTCCTTTAGTATTTGGTAAGATTAATATTGTGTTTATAAACTTAACAACTTGAACTTGATTCTGTAATCATCAAACTGAATGGAAGCTCTCAGCCCAAGAAGCTTCTGTCCCATTGCGTTAATTAGCACATGCCTGAGTCTGACTGGACAGTCTAGGGCCTAGGGCATAGTGAATCAACAAAGGCTGCGATCTAACTTTTATGGGCTTTTTTTAGCCATTTTTATTCTTTGTTTTGAGTTGCTGAGTCTGGGCTCAAATTTACAGTCCTCTGGCCTTAGCTTTTTGAGTCACTGGGATCACAGGTCTCTGCCCAGACAGTTATTCCCAACCTCCATTATGAGTAAAAAGACCTTGACTGTGGAGACAGCTTATTTTCATTGGCCTTTCCCCCAACTCTAGGTCCCACTCTCTATAACCAAAGAAAGCCCTCTAATGCATATGTAATGTTAGTGTGCTAAAAACTATACATGGAATCATACCACAACTATATAATAAAATGAATATAACTAACAAAGAATCATAAGGTTTATTTTCAGTTTTCAAGAATGTTCATAGAGAATTATACCTTAGTTTTGCCTTTTCATCTTTAAGAACCAGTAAATCCAGTTTATAGACAAAACTTTTCCCTAAAAGGCAGTTTTTTTATTGACTAATTATGGTAAGACAGTTTCCTTCAGCTTTAGCTTTCATTACCTGTAATATGATGAAGTAATAACAAGTACTAACCAACTAATATTTCTTTTGGTTTCTTTTATAAGAGCTTGTTTTACTACAATTTGCAGAGAACACTTAAAGGAGGCATGACTACACAAGTGTTCAGTGCTGCTTGTTATCTGTACTTAAAATATCAGTGAGGGAGATGTCATATGATAATAAATGCTACTGATTTGGAATATACTCACTTGAGCTTTGCTTACTTTTGTTGTGAAAGAGAAAGCGAGAGACAGAGAGAAGGCAGATATACATGTGCTTTATAAAGAAAATGGCTTTTGAAAATGGCTCAGTAGTATTATGTGGGCTGACTTCTATTTCCTGGTGCCTCTGGCAAACATGGGAAAGTAGTTCTTCCATACAGACATTCTTGGAAATAAAATGTCTCTAGAGAGTGAGCTTCCTGCTTTATCATTTTAACCTACTAATCTGTACCTCACAGGACTATTGAGAGACTCGGCTAATAAAAAATGATCATAAAGCACTTGGCAAAATCACAACTATAAAAAAGGATAAATGCAAATGTGGTAAGGCTTGTCTTTCTGGTATGTACATAAAGCCTTTGTGCATGAAATGATACAGTGACTCAAATGTCAAGGAAAAAAATTTTTTTTTCTTTTTTCACTTTCACAAACTGGGAGTAGTTTTACCAGCTGGTTTGCTAGACTGAATTGTTTCTAACTCAATAATAGGGTACTAGGTTTGAAACCTTCCTTCTAATGCTCATATTAGGCCTCTCCATAAACTCATGAATACATTGCTTAAGAATTCATACCTGCTTATTTAAAGAAGTGCAACACATTTGTATTAAAAATCATAGGGGTAAATAAATGGGTCATGTAGCAATTGAAGGCTTTATTTACATCACAAAATAGGAATTAGCAGCACTTATTTGGTAGTTTTCTTGAGTTACCACAGTGAGAACAGGATAATTACCGGGCACAGTGTACATATTATGCTGTATGTTCCTGATCTACAACTCCATCCAAGAGGAAAGGGAAGGGAAGACGTAAGATGCAGCTGTGTAGCAGGCAGAAAAGGCAGTCCGTCCACATTGATGCAGGAATTCTGCTCAGTCACATGCATACTATTGGGCGGATTCATGGGTCTAAAAGCTTCTCATTCCAGCCAAGCCCAGCTTCCCTGGTGTCTCAAGAAGATGACAAGACATTGTTGTAATTGTGTACAGAGAATGAAGAAAGGTGGGTGAGACAGTCCTCCCCACAGTGGAAGCAAGTAAGTTCCCACCAAACTAAGAAAACAATCAGTTTCTCCTTTCTTCCCAGAGAAGATGATAGTAGAAATTGTCTTAGCAGGTAAGTCCTATATCTTGGATTTATAATATCAACAGAGACATAAGTTGATGTCCATACTTACGAATCCCAGGAATACTATATATATGTATTTTTTTACTTTGATCTTGTCTTATAACTGTAAGTATTTTAGAGATGTGATCTCTATTTATTATTCAAAGGAAGTTCTGCTGTGGAATTATACCTTTCCTCTGGCATTTTAGTAAGTTCTATATTTGCCAGCATGTTATATTCCTCTACCCCAGAATTAATCACATTTAAGCATACCTAATATTTTCCTAGTTTTACTTATATGTTAGAAAAGTAGAGTTTGGCACAAAGGGATTTGTTTTGATTATGTCTCTATTCACATTAAGCTTAGGGTTGCTTATAGGGGTTGCTGATTTTGTTGGACTATCTATATCACATTAGATGCTCTTCTATGTTTCCTTCCAGTAAATTCTAATGACACTGCTCTTTGGATGTGATTACTCATTCTTCTGAGAGTATTAAAAGGGTGTGAGCAAAGTTGTCACACAATGATGATGTTTTTATTTATGCAAAATATCTGGTGGGTGGAGTAGGAAACTCCTATCCAGTGCCACCAGGTCACACAAACACTGCTCTGTTTCTTGAAGCCCAAGTAAGATTTCTTGGAGTCCCTGAAGAAAATTTGACTCCTCTTATTACAATCTATTGGACATACTCTGCTTCATATATTCTTTGCTGTTAACTCCAAGAACTTTTAAGTTTTCCAATGTCTGACAGACTAAGGAAAGAAGATAAGGGTGAACTAGCAGAAGCTGGTCAGAGGTAGGAGAATTTACTCTACAACTCTGGGAAAATTACCTGAAAAAGGGGGAAGGGAAATATGTTTTGCTGTATTATTTTTGAGAATTTTACTATCTTTCTACTTACATTTATAAATAAATACATATCAAAATTTCCACTTGAATTTTAAAATTATTTGGGAATATTCAGATTTGGTAAAAAAGATATCAAAATTTATATAAGCCCTTTGGCTCCAAAATGTAATACAATATTTTAATGAAGAGGACTTTTAAATCAACACAGGATGCTAACTTTATAAGCTGTGAGGTATGAAAGCAAGTCAGAAAGGTGTACTTTCAGGCCTAAATTCTTTCTTTTTTTGTAAAGAGAGAGTGAGAGAGAATTTTTAATATTTATTTTTTAGTTTTCGGTGGACACAAGATCTTTGTTTGTATGTGGTGTTGAGGATCGAACCTGGGCCGCACGCATGCCGGGCGAGCACGTTACCGCTTGAGCCACATCCCCAGCCCTAAATCCTTTCTTTTACCTTCTCTCTTATGTGCTGCTGAAGGAGATTTTAACTTCAGATTCAAATTCACAGTATTGCTGCTGAGGGTAAGAAACAAAACAAAATAATAGAAGAGTGTTTTCCTTAACAACATAGTCTCAGTTGATATTAAAAAAGTCAGGTGTTGATAAAATGTTTTTAAGATAATTTTCTTCAAGAAATTTGTCTTGTTAAAACCCTGTATAAAGATTTTTCTTTCATAATTAATAAAGATGATGATAGTATTAATAAGTTTATCCAAAGAACAATAATAAGAAGCTGTGCAGAGTTAGATTCTACAGAATGCCTGACTTGCGTACATACTGACTACAGTTAATGGGAGGGATATATCTAAAAGCTTATTTTTAAATTAATTATTTGAAACTCAAAAGTTTAATATAAATTGGTAAGGTTCACAGCCCACTTGAGTCCAGTTAAGTTATATTGAATCTAAAGCATTATTAATGAAATTATTTTAAAAATGGTAATTCTAGAGTTTACAACTGTGTTTTTCTTTTCACACTCCAATGGGAAAGAATGTCCTCTCCTGGTACTTCTGGGTATCAGTAACTCATCATTTTTATTTAAGGCACATTTATATATGGATAAGTAACAGGAGGTTGGGGCACCAGGGCTTACCCATGTGGTTATCACAGCACATCAGGAAACAGGGCAGTTGGCTCACTGAAGTCCCTGAACTGGATTTTTCCACACCATTAATATATAAGGATGTAAAAGTAAAGGACTATTTGGGTATGGCTTAAGGAAGGTGGGAATATTAGGTCACTAAAAAGTTGGTATTAATTTATTTTATATGACACTATAGACAAAACTATGCAATTACAATAATTTAGTCAAGACTTCCATTAATATCAACTAAAACTCAAGAATTTAAATTTTTTAAAAAAATATTTAAAAGTTTTTTATTTACCTTTCTTTCTTTCTCTCTTTCTCTCTTTCTCTCTCTCTCGCTCGCTCACTTTCTTTCTTTCTTTCTTTCTTTCTTTCTTTCTTTCTTTCTTTCTTTCTGGAATTGAACACAGGGCTTTATACATGTTAAGCACATGCTCTTCCAGTGAGCTAGACTACCAGCCCTAAAAAATATTTTAGAAGTATTCAAGAGCAGGCAGTCAGGTAAGGAAAGAGTTGGGGGTGGGGGAGTGAAAGTCAGAACTGGATGAATTTTAGCATCTGTTGTCATGGCCACATGAGGCTTGAGGCCTTTCCTAATATGGGAATCTAATAGGATACTCCTCATAAAGCAGACACCCCAGAGGGATTTAAGGAAAATCAATTATTTCAAACACCAAAACAGAGTTAAGGAGAAAAAAGCTTCCTGGAGGATTCATAGCTACAAGCCAGATCTCATATGGGTGGTCTAAAAATTTTCAAGCTGATAATTTAGTATGAAATGGTCCTGAACTGCTGGTGCCTCCAGGCATCTATCAGCAGTTTTCTCCAGAGAACTTATCATTTCAAAACTCACTAAATTTCCATGCATAAAGCTCTAAGGATCAGATAACTAAAAAAATCACCACATACATAAGAAAATAATGGACCATAAGTAAGAACCAGCATGAACAAAAATTGAAGAATGAGATCCATAATGATTCAGATATTAGAGTATTCGGAAACAGAATTTAAGTGTATATATGAAATGTAATTTAAGAAATTTAGAAGAGGCTTTAAGATATGTGTTCAGAGAAAGAAAATTTTAAAAATAAACAAACATAACTTTAGAAATAAAAGTAATATACATTAGAAACTAAAAAGATGATGATAGCAGAAGATGAGACAAAACTGAAGAATCAATGAATAGGAAGACATTTGTGAAATTATCCAGAATGCAGCCCAGAGAGATAAAGAGAAAGATACTATGAAAGAGATATGGAGTGTAGAATGAGAATATATGTGCTATCAGCAGCCTAGAAAGAAAGGAGAGAAAAAGTGGGGTTCAGAATGTTTGAGAACTGATGAAGTCACCAACTCTAGAGTCAAAAAAATCCAAGAATAGCAAGAAAGATGGATTCAAAAAATCTGTACCTAGATTTACTCTTATTGAGTAAAACTATTGTAAACTAACAACAAGGAGAAAATTCTAAATGTAGCTAGAGAGAAAAGATGTATTACATTTCAAGATTATTTTTCAAAATTCAAATTGTAACTAAGGAAGCTAGAAGATAGTGTGATTTTTTTTAAAAGAATAAGGGTAAAATACGTTCCCAAACAAAAAATGAGGGGATATACCAGCACTTACATCATATAATTTAGGTAAATGTAAAGTGATCCTAGATGGGAGATCTAAGGGAAAAGAGGAAAAAAGAACAAAATGAGTGGTAAAATTCTGGATTAATCTGAACAAACATTGACTGTATAAAACAACATTCACTGGGCCTAGTGGCACATGTCTGTGATCCCAGTTATTTGGGAGGCTGAGGCAGGAAGATTGCAAGTTCAAGGTCCTGTCTCAAAATTAAAGACGTTATAAATACTTAATTACATACTGTAGTTTTGGATGGGCTTTTAAAGATTCTTGTGTTGTTTTGGAGAAATTGGGTCTATCAGTGAACTCTTAATTTAATCAGTTAGAATCTGCCTGTTAGATGTTATAAACTGTCAGCTAAATGCATAGAAAGTACAAAGCTTTCAAACTTGAAGGTTGATGTGTGAGTGTTGAAGCATAAAAAAAAACAATCAATCCTAAAGAAGATGAAGGAGGAAAACAAATCAGGAGACACTGAAAGGAAGCACAACATTAAAAGGCAGAAATAAGTTCATATTTATCAGAAATTATAATAGGTGCAAATGATTTAAAAGCTGGATCTAATTAGACTAGTTAGAAAGTAAAATTTATTAGGCAAATTCAAAACACAATGATTAAAAAGTTCAAATGTAAAAGAATGAAAAGAGATATACTTATACCAGACAAATAATACTCAGAAGAAAACTGCTTAGCATTTAAGGCAAAAGAAATTCACCACATAATGATGAAAGGTTTCATTTACCTGGTAGATATAATAATTATAAACTGGCATGTATAACTGCAAACTATATGAAACAAACAAATAGAAATATTTGCCAGGACTGTAAGGTGAAATAGATGAATCCACCAATGTATTAGGATATCTTAACTCACCCCTCCCATTAATTGAACCTGTCAAGCACAAGGAAATTCAGTAATAGAAAATGTCAAAACACACTCACTATCCTTGATACATATTGTTAGAATACTGTACCCAAGGGCTGCAGAATATATATTCTTTTTATTTTTTAATTTTTCTTGAGGGGCAAGGATGGCACTTAGGACCTTTCATATGCTAAGCAAGCACTCTACCATTGAGCTACAATTCCAACCCCAGAATATACTTTATAAACCTACACAAAACATTTAAAATAACTCTGAAAACATTTAAAAACATTAATATTGTGCAGACTGTGGTCTTTGAAAATGTTAACATCAAATGTCAATAAGGAAATTCTGCTGAAATATGATTTTTGGAAGGTCTAATACCAATTTGAAAGTCTGCCCTTTGTACACTTCTCTATCAGTCATAGGGGAAGTTCTACATGAAGTGTCACTAAGATTATACCACCGGTTTCAATAATCATATTACCAAGATAAGTGAGTATTAAATTCTTCTCCAGTGGTTTTTAGTAAATTATGTATGTAAATCATGTTCATCTGATTCTCTTTTACCTTGGTAATCTCAGAATAAATAGAACTCTTCATTACAGATACCTAAAAGGTGGTTTAAAAACATTCACTTTGGAGTGTTTTTTTTTTTTCTCTACACATACAAGGTAAATAGAATAAACAACACTGCATATTATGCAGGGCCATAACTGTCACTTAAAATACGAAAAATGGTTGGAGAAAACAATTGTACTTTCTCATGATGTAGGCATCCCAGGTAGGGTTTTTTTCTTTTTTTGCTTTGGAGAAGAATTAATTATAGTGAAAGGAGAAGTTCAAAAAATTCATAACACATGGAGCAGAAGTGGTTTTAAGTTTACAGAATTTATTTCAAGTCTTGGAGTATGCTAATGTCTTAGGTAGAAAAAACTTAATTTGGGAAAAACAAATTTATGTGGTGTAGTTGGCTTAATTATACAACTGAAATTCACAGAAAATTTTTTTTAAAAGATCACACAAATTTATAGAACTTTAAAACTTGAACATTACTCTGTTCATGTGGTATTACTATAATTTCCACTTTATAAATGTAGGAACTGAGAAACTGAAGTTAAATGTCTTACCCCAAGTCAAGTTATGACAACACATTATGCCAAAATGAAACTTCAAAAAAAATTTCAGTTATGTTTTAGCTTCATTTTTGATTAAGAGGCCATAGCTGTGTAATGTCTTGTTTTGTTGACCAAGTAATAATAACTTTGGCAAGAAAGTTTCAGATCTTTGAATTTAACCTTAGCTTTTTTGATTCTAAGTTCCCTAATTTCCAAGACCTTGTTTGACTTTTATATCTCATGACACACTATATTCATACCACATTGGATTACCTCCTGCGTGAAAACAGACTGAAGTAACACACATTTGGATGACAATCAGTGTAGCCACGTGTCCTGTGTTTGCTGGGAGGCTGGGTCGCCCGGATCCCGGCTCAGGCATCCTCTGCAGGCTCCCGCCCTGGGGCCCTGCGGCCCAGGTGAAGCTGCCGGGCGCGGAGGCGGGAGCGGCGCGACCCTCCAGTGGAGGGCAGCTGGCTTCCAGGCCGGCCACGGCCTGGGTTGGGTCAGACAGCCCCACAGAGACCTGTAACCATGGAGTGCAGGACCAAGTGAGTGGGGACCCGGGGCGCGTGGGGTGGGCGTCCCTCGGCGGCCCCTCCCGGCTGGAATCCTGGCCCGTGCAGCTGCCTCAGCCCCGCCCAGCCGGCTCCTGCGGGATCGGAGGGGGCGGCGCAGGCGGGGGCGCGGCTGGCCGGAGACCCCGCTGCGGGCGGGACGGCGCTAGGCCACAAAGCCTGCTGCCCCGAGTCGCCTCAGGCGGCGTCCTAGGCTACCCCTGGCCGCTGGGGCCTCGCCTACGCCTGCATCCCAGGGTGGCCAGACAGCCCAGGCGCGTCGACCCCCCCACCCCCACCCCCCCCACCCCCCGCCGCCGTGGACTTCTCCTCCCGCGGGTGTCAGACTCTACGTGTCTGGGTGGTGCAAGGTGGCCGGTTAAGCCGTTATTATTTAAAGTGCTCTCCTAGCATTAAGATAACCGTTTTTGTAAGCTGTTTTTATTTTTTCGGTTCTGACTTGGATGTTTCCTTTTGCTGTTTCTTAGAAAATAAAACGGGTCCCTGAGGCTTGTTTATTGGAGGCATTGTGTGGTGTGTGGTGCTGGCTAACTTGAAATATAGATAGTAATAGGTATTTTGTGTTTTTGCAAGATAAGGAAATCATTATTATTCTTCTTTCTTTGGTAACAACTTTCTCCTTGCCTGATAAAATTATATTTATATTATAATTTAATAATAGTTTTTTTTCTTACTTAACTCCATTCTTTACATTTTCACTGTCACAGCCTCATTCAGGTGCTAAGCACTTCAGATTGTCCTTAGTCTAGAATCTTTCCTTCCAGTTCTTTCTTCAAATTAAACTACCTTAAACCTTGTAAGTCCACTAGTGAAAAACAACTCCTCATTTTATATACAGAATTTGTTTGAACTTTTGGCCAGGCTTTCCAGACCATCCAATTCCTAATTTTACTCTAACTTTTCATGTTCTGTATCACAATTTTTTCTTAAATCATTCCCTACAGTGGTCACATTGTTTAGCCCAGTTTCTTGAATGAACATTTTGCTTTCCTTTTGCACTGAATCTTATTTATAGACTGTCTATATTTAGACTAGCTCAGGTACCACCTTTGTGAAGCTCTTGCCACACACCTCAAGGTGTTCTTTCTTTCCTGTGATCTCTGCTGCCTTGTGTCTGCATCATCTTTTGTTGGATACTGCCAAAGTGGAAAGAGACTGGGGATGGAAAGCCAAGAAGACCCTGGATATTTTTAATCAAATTTGAGAGTCATCAGCAGAGATAGTTGTAGCTTTGTGAAGAATATACTGTAGAGAATATGGAGAAGAGGCTAAGGTCTAATTGCCCAATTAGACTCTGAGGACGAAGAAAAGAAATCCAAAAATAGAGGAAAAAATAGAGGAAAGAGCAGATAGGGAGAAATTCACACTGATAAGTCATGAAAGCCAAAAGAATGCAGTGTGTATGGTTAGTGGCAATACAGCAGAAAGGCAGCAGAAAGTGCAAGCAAAACAAAGAATAATCATTGGTTTTCCAAAAAGAACTCCTCTTTCTTGGAAAGTATTATGTTTGTAGTGATTCTGACACTTTGCTAAAGAGTTATGAAAATTTATTTCCCTTTAATTGACATATAATAATTTTACCTATTTATGGGATGCAGTGTTGTGTATGTGTAGATTATATGACAATGAAATCAGAATCACTTAGTTATACTTGGAATCTCTGCTTCTATGACAAATTTTTAGATTTCAAATATGAGTTAAATCACTTATATATCCTTGTGTGTCCGACTTGTTTCATTTAAGATGATAAGCTCTATTTTCATGCATGTTGCCACAAATGACATAATTTCATTTCTTATTGCTGAATATTCTGTTGTATATATGTATCATTTAAAAATACCTATGCATTCATTGTCAGATGGGGAGGTTAATGCCATGTCTGGTCTGTTATGAACAATGATGCATTGAACCTGGGAGTGAAGACATTCTGGTTTCCCTTCTTATGGCCAGACACCTAGTAGTGGGGATACTGAATCATATGGCGTTTCAATTTTTAATTTTTTGAAGAACCTCTATACTGTTTTCCATAATGGTTCTGCTAATTTACGTTTCCACTAACAATGTATAAAAGTTCCCTTTATACCCTCCACAACTCTTATTATTTTTTTGTCTTTTGGGTAATAGCATTGTAACTGGGGTGAGGTGATAACACATTTTGATTTTGATTTGCATTTTCTTGATAGCTATTTATGTTGAGATTTTTTTCTGTATATATTTTGGTAAGTTAGGCCTTTGAATAGCCTATGATATCTTTCACATTTTCTGCACCTAGTCTCAAGTGTTTGGTAAAATAACTTTTTACCTATGTTTAAATTTCATTTGCTTCTAATAACAGAATGTACCCAGTGTTACACACTGCTAATGAGGGACAATTTTGGGATTAGAACATTTATCTTCAACTACTACAAGAGATTTTAGTTTTATGTTGCCAGATTAAAAATTTATGATCATGGAAGTTTTCTTGAAAGTGGGTTACTGGTCACTAGAATATCAGATTTTATGAGATGTTAAATGTCTAAAAATTGATTTTTTTGAAATTGTATTTCAAAATCATTAAATAACCATAGTGTTCTCTACTCTCACAATGTAAAAATACTTTCTTTAGGATTTTTTCTAGCATAGAATTACCAAATCAGCATTTAAAATAACACTTATAATCAAAGGATAATGTAGCTGCATGAGTTTCTCTCAAAAACACTTTTACATAAGTTTCCCCTATATTCATTTTTTCTTATGTATTATAAGAATCAAGAAATATTTATTGCCAGTGAACAAGTATTGAAAGATCAGCTCTCACTAATACCGGTGAGTTGAAAGACATTGGCTTCTAAAAATCATTATGAAATTGGGAAAAAAGTGGCTTCTTTTTCTCTGTCTTTAAAATTCACCTCAGTCCTATGGGAAATGGTAGACTGACTCTTTAAAAAATAATCATTTTGAATATATTTTCTGTTTATACTATCTTTTAAACCATGGTCTTATCAAATATAGTTATTGAAAACCTATCCAAATAAAATTAATAAAGACCAAATATGCATGTTCCCCATCTTCAGAAAAAGCAGTTTTGAAGCACATTCACAGCATGAAATTTTTGTCACAGATAATCTTGTGGTTTATCTCAAATTATTTTTCCACAATGGAAAATGATACATTATGACTGTGTTAACCAGCCTTGTTCTCTTTAGTTTAATTGTGCTCTAATACTGCCTAGAAAAGTTTCTGTCTGAGCCTTTAATTACAAAGATGATACTAAATCAGGATATTAAAATAATTTGGAGCTTAATATGAACAGAAAATAAAACAGTTTTTGATGATTAAGTTGCACTTTGATTTTATAAATATTTGTAAATATTGTGGGAAATATGAAGGCATATATACTATGTTTTGTATGTAAATATTTCAGTGAGCTATTGTATTGTTTGGTACATTGTAGCATTTGATCCTTGTTCACTTGGTGTGTGAAGGTCATTTTGTGATGAGCAACTATATTTTTAAGATTTAAGCATTTAATAACTGTTTTACAAAGAGATTTATTGTGACTTAGCTTTAAACTCTGGAATTTTAATATATTTTGACATATTTTTGGGAGGAGAAGCTTTATTTCTCTAGTCTACCTAAATTAGATATGTTTTAAGAATATATGCTCAAAGTTTTATATATATATATATATATATATATATGTATATATATATATATATATATATATATATACACACACACACACACACACACACACACACATACATACAGGTGTATATATGTGTTTGTGTGTGTATAATTTTTTTGTTCTCTACTTTTTTACTTACATTATGGATTCCTGCATAGAAGAATAGTATAATTATGAGTATATCTGCATTTGTGAGAAATAATGAAGAAATAAGGAATAATGGTGTTATGTCTTTTTCCTTTTTATTTCTTCTGTTATACATTTCTTAATATGTTGTTGATAAAGAAATTAATAAAAATGATATAAGGGAAAGTATTTCTTCATTTAGAACATGTAGGTAGGATCTTACACATTCAGTTAGGTCCTGAGTTTCCCTGAATCAAGTTGAGGTATGTGTATATGTGTATAAAATCTTTGGTAATATACTCTTTTGGCCTTAACTGAAAAGTCATTGTTAAATTTATATAAACCTGCTCTTTCATTTATGAGTTTCTTAAATTCAACAAATCTTGAGTGTCAGCCCATGACATTTATTAATTAAACTATTTTCTTATTTTTAATCCCCAAATTTAATTATTTTCTTACATGATTTATTTTTACTGATTAGCATTCCTACTTCATTGCCCCTGATGTAACTGGACTCCCAACAATACCTGAGAGTGTAAGTTTTCTGTTTTTTTACTTTTATTACTTATATTACAAATTTTATTTATTTTGGTCTCACTCTTATGGATTCCTGCATAGAGAAATAAGATACATTATAACTGTCTGTATTTTTGAGAAATAATGAAGAGATAAACAATAATGGTGTTGTATTCTTTTCCTCTTTATGCATCTGCCCTGTTATACCTTTCTTAATATGTTGTTGATAAAGAAAATTGGGAAAAATTATCTGAGGAATAGTTAATTATGAACATTCTGTTAGGTTCTGCTTCCCTATACAAAGCTGAGAACGTGTCTCAGGAGATGACTACTTTAATGAACTAACCACTGCATTTTAGATTTCTTGTCTATGACTCTGTCCTAATTTAAGTGTCCTATACTTGATTTCCTGGTTTTATTTTAAAGTAATATATATTTCACGAAGCTTGAAGAGTATTATAAGAAATTGAAAAAAATGAATTAATTTTGCATTTTAATTAGAGTTCAAATTAATCTATTGTTGATAAAGAAAATTAAGAAAAATGATATGAGGGAAAGTATTTTGTCATTTAGAACACTTAGGTAGGGTCTTACATATTCAGTTAGGTCCTGAGCTTCCCTGAATCAAGTTGAGGTGTATGTATATGTATAAAAAATCTTTGGTAATGTACTCTTTTTGGCCTTAACTTCTTGTATGAAAAAATTATTGTTAAATTTATATAATTAAATTTATATAATGAAAAAATTATTGTTAAATAATTTTTCATTTAAGAGCCTCATAAATACTAGAAATAGTCTGTGTTTCTATAATGTCACAAATTAATATTTTATGGAAAAGTTTACATGGGTAAGTGGAAATAACAAATATTTTTTGCTTTTTTAAATAACTATAAAAATAAAATATTCCCTTAAATACTTTTTCTGCAGTTTCTCTTGGAAAGTTGAACTGAATCTAAATAATTCAATCAAAAGTCAAGGGTAAATCAAATGGAAAAAATATGTTCAAATACACTTATTATTTACCTAATAATTCTACTCTTTTTTCAAATGTTTTCAAACCTACTGAGTGAAAATAAAGAAGGCAAGTGTAAATATTCTAATACTCAAAATAGAATATCTAATCAAAACTGTTTCTAGTAGAGGTGAATCCTGGGAAACCCTATTTAACAGGATTATATTAGACAACCCCTATGAAAAGACTTAGCATTATTTCTCTTACTATGGGCCTGAGATAGATCCTCAAGTGTCAAGGCCCATCACAGATAGTGGGGTCTTGACCTCTGCACCTTGTGCACAGGGCATCCTCCTATATTTACCTCATGGACAACTGACCATATCTTGGCTTATGTGGTTATGGCCCATTCACAGCAGAGTTTCTAATACAAAGTCAAAGTAACTCTCTTCTACCTTCTATCCTCTCCACCTTTTTCTTATATTTACCAAGAGACAACTAATAGCTTCAATTAACAAATACCATGGATTTTTAAAGACTATTACTTTGAAAGTTTTAGAGAAATAAACATTCTAATGAAATACTACTGAGAATAAAAGTTTTAAAAATCTCCCTTAACGCATTTTTTTTAGCAAAAAAGTCTTGTTTAGGGGGAAACAAACAAACAAACAAAGGACAGAAATATTAAGAAGCATTCTGTGTTGTGAAATAATTCCTTATCTAAAAATTATCTATCTTTAAAATTATAGGAAAAATTAATATTTAATGTTGTGAATGTAACTTTGTATATGCAGTGTTGAAGTGGAAGGTGAAGTGGGCCTTAATTAAAACAGGAAATGGATTTCTCCCCATCAATTCAACATCACTGACTGATATATAGTCTCTACTGATATGTTCTTCTCTGACTACCAGTTTATTCTGATAAAGTTTCTGTCTTTTCAAAATTGAAAAAAAAAGCAGGATTTCTTTTCTTTGTGCCCAACTAAGTTTCATCCTTCCACGTCATAGTCCACCTGGTAGTACAGTTCAATTTATTATCATATCTTAATCAGTTTCTTCATTACTTTATTGCTTTCTGATATGCTTAAATTTGATTACAGAAAGCTAAAAATTAGTAATTTCAAAGAGAGAATCTGAAAATCAATGTAATTCGTCCCAATTTCGTTCTTATGTAAGATACATCTTATAAGAGTGTTAAATCAAGGAATCAATTTAGGATATCACCAAATACATTTGGTTATAGTGGTATAAAGCAAGCCTGACATCTGGTATAAACAAAGGATATTCCTTAATAAAGAATCAAGGACTTCTTATAATTCCATCTTATCCTTTGGTTGTCTTGTGTATTGGACAATGATTTTTGCCTGCAGAGTGAATGACAAACATGAGAAGACTCAGAGAATTCTGGAACAGTGGTTTTTCAAAAATCACTGTCTGTAAGAATCATCAGGAGTATATGTTTAAACAGCAGTTTCTTGGGACCATGCTCTAAAGATAATAATTCAGTAGTTTGGTGGGGGCTCAGGAAATCAGCTTCTTTTCAAATACTTGGTGTTGGGGGAGGGAGGCTGGGAAATATGCGACCCTCTGATCACCCTCTGAGAAACACTTTTGTGGAGAGGGTTATGCTTCCAATAATAATGGAATATTGCATGCTTCATGTAGCATCAGAATAGTATTAAATTTAATTATTTTAATGAATGCCACTTTTAATAACAACATCCTTTGAACTTTAAGACTTTTTGATAAACGTATAAAATGTTTTTCTTCATATTCACCATAAGCTGTAACTTGAGAATTATTTTTCACTTGTACAGAGAAATCTTACAGAATATTTTGTTGCTGTGGATGTGAACAATATGCTGCAACTGTATGCCAGTATGCTGCATGAAAGGCGCATCATTATTACCTCTAGCAAATTAAGCACTGTAAGTACTTCACACTTTCCTTTTAAATAGCATGTATTGAGTGTTTCACAAAAAGACCTAAAAACCTCTGCAGATTTAGAAATGTGTTATGTGTACTTATAAGACAATATCTACATACTTTTTTATATATGGTTTTAATCTGGCTCTTGAAGTACAAAAGTCTGATTTATAGAAGGCTTTCTCAGATGCATTAAATCAGGTTAATTATTTTTTCTTATCAGGAGATGAGAGTTTTTTTTCCTCTTTTTAACTCTCCACAGTTCATTTTAGTACCTTCTACCACATAAAGAATTCTTAAGAGCTATTATGAGATCTTTATTATTCACTTATGGATTTTTCCATTGGAGCTACTTGAAAGAAATCAAGGGGCCATGATAATAGCTGCTACCCTAACCTGGTAATAGGTAGATTCATCTTTGTTGCCAAGTAGTGGTTTGGGAGTAGATTCTATAATAGTTCTGGTTTGGAGGAGCTCTTCAGACTGAAAATAACTTAAAAGTCAAAGTAGCATTTTTTATAAATCACAGGTTTTATGACACTCACTAAAATGTTCTTTTGGAAGGTCTTCATTACTGTGGTAAAGGCTGTGAGAATAGGAGGATTTTCTTGGGTTACAGAAAAAATTTTAAATGTATTTTACTAGTTTTCATAATTTATTCTGCATTAAGCATAAAAATGTTTTTTCAACTTTTTAGTTAATACAAACTTAAAGTTTTGAGTAATCTGGAAGATATTAAAAACCATTATTCAATACTGCATGAGTTTGCTTCGCCACATATTTGTTTACTTGATAATAAACAAAACTATAATTTTAATATTTTATTTTCCTAGAGTAGAAATAAAAATTTATAATATTTTAGCACCTAATAGTAGAATGAGGGTTAGGATTTCTTTATTTCTTTGGGATATCTGTTTAGTATTTAATAATGAGCAAGGTATTTTCAGAGACATTAAATGGTCATCCCAACAAAAAACTAGAAATAATTAATGAGAAAGTAGGTTTCCTAATTCTGTATTGGCTTATTTCTTTTGCTTTACAATTGAAAAAGTAAAATTTTGAGATTTTAAATATTTAATATTGATGAACTCACTTTTCCCCAAATTGAAATACATTGTACATGTTAAAAAATGTAAGCATATAAAGGAGTAAATGTGAAAAAGTGATGAGGTAGTATCAGAGAGTAAGTACTGGTCAGTAATGTAGGTTATATTTTTCTTATACTTCTTTAAAACATGCTGAGATGTTCAGTCTGAGTCACATGGTACTTTGACTTACTGCTTCAGAGGTTCAGTCCATGGTTGGCTGCTGATTCCATAGTTCAGGGCCTGAGGTAATGCAGAACATCATGGAAGAGGGCATGGTAGAGGAAAGATGCTCAGTTCATGAAGCCAGGAAGGAGAGAGAGAGAAAGAGACAGAGAGAGAGAGAGAGAGAGAGAGAGAGAGAGAGAGAGAGAGAGAGAGAGAGAATATGAATGAGAGAGAGGGAGAGAGAGAATGAGAATGAGAATGAATGCAGATATGTGAGAAAGTGCTTGAGAACAAGAAATCATGGATAATATAATCCCCAAAAGCATACCAGCAGTGACCTACTTCCTCTACTCATGCCCTCTCTGTCTACAGTTTCCACCCATGAATCCATTCAAATTATTAACCCATCAGATGGATTAATTGACTGATTAAGTTACAGCTCTCATAATCTAATTATTTGACTTCTGAACATTCCTTTATTGGTTCACACTGAGCATTCAGGGGTTATCTCATATCTAAACCATAACATTTTATATATTTGAGTTTCTACTGTTTTTAACTTATCACTGAAGTAAACCCATTCTTTATTCTCTGTCCACCTCTTCCTCCTTAATTTTCAAAATGATATTAATATTATAAAGGATATTTTATATTGATTTTATGAAGCTTAAAATAATTGTACAAATTGTTTTATAGGATTAACTTTATAAGAACTAATTTGTATTAGGATTAATTCATGCAACAAATATTTATTAGGCACATATTATGCATCAGATATTTTCCTACATACTAAGAATTCAACAGAAAGCAAAACAAAGTTCAAGCAGTCTTGGTGCTTATATCCAACTGTTGTGAAACAGATAAACAAATGAACAAATAAATAGTTGTTATGTTATACAATGCTGAGTACTATTTGTTAAAGGATAAAGTGAGTGTGCGTATACAGAAGATAAGGCAAGAGCCAGATTTTGGTTTTATATAAGGTAGTTGTGGGAGGGAATGCCTCTCCAGTGAGATAGATTTCAGGCAGAGATCTGAGGAAAATAAGTTATGTGAATGGAGTGTAAGCTGCTGCGTTTAGAACACAGTAGGAATAAATCTGAACATGTGTTTTTGAAAAATATTTGGTTTTATTTTAATTTTTATCCCTCTCTTAGAGGATGTGTAACCTTTCTGACTTGGTTTCTTCAAGAGTAATTAAGATCTAATCTCATAGGGTTGCTATAAGAATTAATGGACACAAACACATAATTGAAGTGCTTAAGATTGTGTTTATGTAGGATAAATGTTCAATGTTTAGGTTTTTTTATAAAGAGAGAGAGAGAGAGAGAGAGAGACAGAGAGAGAGAGAGAATTTTTTTTTAAAGAGAGAGTGAGAGAGGGAGAGACAGAGAGAGAATTTTCAATATTTATTTTTTTAGTTTTCGGCGGACACAACATCTTTGTTTGTATGTGGTGCTGAGGATCGAACCCGGGCCGCACGCATGCCAGGTGAGCACGCTACCACTTGAGCCACATCCCCAGCCCCTGAGAGAGAATTTTAGTATTTATTTTTTAGTTTTTGGCAGACACAACATCTTTGTTTTGTATGTGGTGCTGAGGGTCAAACCCGGGCCGCACGCATGCCAGGCGAGCGCACTACCACTTGAGACACATCCCCAGCTCTTTTTTGTTGTTGTTGTTGGTTGTTCAAAACTTTACATAGTTCTTGATATATCATATTTCACACTTTGATTCAAGTGGGTTATGAACTCCCATTTTTACCCCGTATACAGATTGCAGAATCACATCAGTTACACTTCCATTGATTTATACATTGTCATACTAGTGTCTGTTGTATTCTGCTGCCTTTCCTATCCTTTCCTATCCCCCCTCCCCTTCCCTCCCCTCCCCTCTTCTCTCTCTACTCCCGCTACTGCAGTTCATATCTCCCCCTTGTATTATTTTTCCCTTTCCCCTCGCTTCCTCTTGTATGTAATTTTGTATAACCCTGAGGGTCTCCTTCCATTTCCATGCAATTTCCCTTTTCCCTCCCTTTCCCTCCCACCCCTCATCCCTGATTAATGTTAATCTACTTCTCATGCTCTTTGTCCCTACTCTGTTCTTAGTTACTCTCCTTATATCAAAGAAGACATTAGGCATTTGTTTTTTAGGGATTGGCTGGACATCCCCAGCTCTTAACTGTAGTTTTATAATAGCCTAGATTTGTAGTTTAGAGCAAAAATTAACATGCCTATCCTTTAATTTAATATTTTACTAAAACGTATTGTTTTAAAGGTTGGTATTATGTAGGGAGTTGTTTCCTATGTTCAAGGTCAACTTAATATCAGCAGTTTATGACAGTTCTTAAAAACTTTTGGGTGATGTCACCTGTAAGTATCAGCTCTGTTTTGGATCATTCTCTGGGGCAGTTGAACTGATAAAATAAATATAATTCAATTTGCTTTTCATGATCTTCTTACCCTTGTAGTGTGGGAGAAGCTGCTTTACTTAAATCTATCTTGACCAATTATCTGATATATATAGTTGCTGGGAGCCATCAGCCAAGTAGGTATGACAATTTCCTTGCCAGTGTACTCCCATGCTGTCTAGTGGAAGGACTCCTGAAAGGTGATCTTGCTCAAGGACCAGGGCGGATCCGTGTTTAGGGTGTTCCCGTTTAGCATAATAGGAGATTAGGGTGTTCCCCATTTAGAATAGGGCGTATCCTGCTGCCTGAGTTCCTCTTGAGTTCTTAGGGTTAGATAGTATATTTGGGAGACAGAAGCCCAGGAGTGGTGGATTTGGGCAGAGAACGTGGATTCCCCCAGAATGTGTTTGTAGACGGCCGGTGTGAGTTCGGGAATAAAGAATTGCTGTTTGAATTTACAAAGCTGTGAGTGGCTCGTGATTTGTGCCCAGCCAGAGACTGCAGCATATAGTACCTATAAATATGTGTGCTATAACTTCCATGGATAGTAAAATTTAAGATGAAGGATTAATATCATGATATAAATTAGAGATAAAGTATTTTTTAAGAAAAGCTTAATGAAATCCCTGAAATATCCAAAGAATTATCACTAAAGAATTGACTTGATTTTAAGATTTTTACATTCTTGTATTTTTACATACCATAGGAACTATAACTTACTTAATATTAATGCAAACACTTTTTCACCCCTTGATCATCTTTTAAATATATATAGCCAAAATCTCTATTATTATAAGAACCCATCTAAGTTAAAGTGTCGTAACATTCACAATTCTATTATTTTAGCAGTTTGTTTGCCTTGGTTGTTTACTCTTGAAAACCATAATATTTTTCTGATTATGTTAAAGTGATGTTTGTCAAAATATAGCTTGCTGTAGTTTTTTTTTTTTTCATGGCAATACAGTGGTAGGGAATTAATTAACTTAGGGGGACCCTTTCTTCAGATGCTATTTGTAATTAAGAATGATTAGTTTTAACTTTTGTGAAAGATAAAATTTAAAATAAAAATATTTAGTTTTAAGATGTATAAGCAAAAATATCAAGATTGTTATTATGTCTTGAAGATTTTAACAGGTTTTCCTCCCATTTATTCAAGTGTGTATTGTTTTAGGATTAATTATTATATTTTTACGTGTTTGAGTTTAATAAACAGGGACATCATCAATTTTGTTTTTATTCTTTGATTTATACATTAATAAGTATACATGAAATGGTTTACAATAATCCTGAACTAGAAAATTGATTTTATGCATGCTGTAGGCAGGCCTTAGATGTTTAAGCCCCAAGTGAATCTTGGTAGACTAGCAGAATATCCTCTCAGACTCTCATATATTCAAAGCAAAGCAATAAATCATGGTATTACAAGGTTGTATTAGTTGACTTATTGCTGTTTTGTGACCATAGGTAGGGAGGACTGCTGTTTAAAGTCATGTCATCCGTTCTCAAATCAGTCAGGCATGAAGCCTTGTCATATGCCTCTATAATTGTACCACACCAAACTTTCTCTAACTAGTCAGCTGGGGCTGTGCATTTTGTCTCAAACACCCAGCTGGCCAGCATCTGACAGGAGCTTTCTCATCATCCTGTCAGTAATATGTTAACTAGAGTGTATCTTTGTGGCCTGTAGAAGCAGGTGGAAGGGATGCTTCTCTTTAAAGCAGATGTCTAAGTGTTAGCTACTATTTGGACCAATATTTAGTTGGTAAATATTAACATTTAAAAGTCTGTAAGCATGTTAGTTACAGAGATTTGATTGTGCAGGGCCTTTTCTTTCTAGAGTATTTAGAGCAAGCAATATATTGTGAGTGTTGAAATTACATTAATAAACTGTAATTTCTTCCTTTGTTATAGTTGCCCCCAGGCATTTAAGAATATGCTTTTCTCTCCCTTTCTCATTAATTCTATCAAGGGCATACCCAAAAGGAAATCTTGTGATTCCCCAGAAAATCAGCTCTTAACATAATTTTTATATGTTTAGTTTGACTAAAGAGGAGTTCAGAGGATTTTAACCTCTCCATCTGGATTGTACATATTCTTGATTTGTCTATTAATGGTACCACCTGTATCAGCATTTAATCTGATACCTGAACCTCAGAGATTCTTCCTGGAGATTAAGAATTGAACAGTTGGCAGAAGAACAAAGAGTATGCAGGCCTACTTGTTTCTTAAGGGTCTTGAAGAGTGCTTTTGACATTTGTGTTCTTAAGGCTTTAAGGAGTGGTGCAGTTAAAAATTGTTATTGGGCTGAGGTTGTGGCTTAGTGGTAGAGTGATCGCCTTGCATGTGTGAGACCCTGGGTTCGATCCTCAGCACCACATAAAAATCAATAAGTGGAATAAACGTATTGTGTCCCACTATAACTAAAAAGTAAATATTTTGAAAAAATTATTATCAGAACCTTTCAGGGAAAGATATTTTAGGAACAATTTTTAGATCGTGAATTCTACCCAATTATATCAGCTGAAACTCTAGGTAATAATTCTGCTTATCATTGTGTTGTCTGACATGTACACTGCTGCTGTGAACATTGTGGTATGGCTGACTGCAGTGTTGAAATGGGCATGTTGATGTCATCATGAAATGCCTTTTAGGTAGGGATATGTGGAGGTTATTTGGAGGAGGTCTCAAATGAAAACTAGAAGTATTTATAACTTGCATTTCTCTTGGAGCTAAAAGCTCTGTTTTTCATGGAATTAATCACATTTGTTTCTGGCTTAGAGTTTAGTCCATTTGTTTTTAAAAGTGAAAAATTGACTTTTAATTCACAAAGAAGAATTTTTAGTAAAACAATTATGGAATTGTCTCAGAGGTGTATTAAATTGTTGCTCCCCTAGGTTCTATAAGTTTTGTTCTCATAGCAAATCTCCAGAGTGGCCTTGGACAATTTCAGCTTACTGAAGAATTTTCTATAAAGAACAATGACTTAATTTTGTGCTATTAGTGATTATCAACATTAAATAAGAGAAAATTTGTATGTATTGTTTTGTTTCTTTGATAAAACTGTTTAAGACAGGTTATTTCTTTTTAAAAATGTATCTTCTATGTTATATATTTTTACACACTATAGATTCTTTTCATTTTGCAGTTCTGCAAGTGTTTTTTTTCTTCTTCTGATGAGCAGCCTTAGATTTGAGCTATAGTTTAACTCATCATAGTTATTTCAATCAACATTGAGAAAAGAAGCTCATCATTTTTTCCCGCCATCTCTTTCTCCTACTATACAGTGATAATTTCGGGGGGGGGGGGGCTCCTCCTTCTGTTTTTATCTTCCCTGCCCAAGTCCTATAGATTATATTCTTAAAGCTTTCTTCTCTGATCCCTGTTCTCCATTACAGTTGTCCACTGTCTTAGTTTAGGCAACTATCACTTTCTATGAATATCTTTTTAGATCATATATACTGAATACTAGCATTATCTCAATTTACATAAAATTATGACAATGATTATAGTCATAAGTATTGTCTATATGTGACAGTGTATACTATCAGTCACCCTTATGAGAATTTATTTAAACAAACATAATTATCACTGTGTCATTAATACTGTTGTTATCCACAGTAGACAGGTAAAGATGAGGATTTTGAAATTTATAGATAGTAAGCTGCTCAAGCCCCACATGTGGCTAAGCCAGTTCTAATGTCAAAATATATATTTTCATCCTTTATGTAATTTTTCCTTTTACATTGACTGTCTAATAAAATCAAATGCATATTTACCTTCTATACCTATATCGCATCCCTCTGCATAACAAGCTTCAGTTTGTCTTTGCCAGTTTAGTTAACTGTCCATTAATATCTTACATTGCTACCTTTTCCCCTCTCTTTTTTAGTATTTCAGTATTGCTTGCTTTATCTATCTATCTATCTATCATCTATCTATCTATCTATCTATCTATTTATTTATTCTAATCAGTTATACATGACAACAGAAATCTCTTCAGTTCATTGTACACAAATGGAGCAGAGCTTTTCACTGCTCTGGTTATGCATGAAGTAAAGTCACACCATTCATGTAATCATACATGTACCTAGGGTAATGATGTCCATCTCATTCCATTGTCTTTCCTACCTCTTTTCCCCCTTCCCCGCTCCTCATTGCCCCATCCAGAGTTCCGCCACTTATCCCATGCACCCCACCCCACCCCATGTGGATTACAATTCACTTATCAGAGAAAACATTCAGCCATTGGTTTTTTGAGATTGGCTTATTTCACTTAGCATGATATTCTCAAACTCCATCCATTTATCTACAAATGCCATAATTTTATTCTCTTTTAATGCTGAGTAATATTCCATTGTGTATATGTACCATAGTTTCTTTATCCATTCCTCTATTGAACAGCATCTAGGTTGCTTCCACAGTTTAGCAATTGTTAATTGTGCTGCCAGAAACATTGAAGTGGCAGCATTACTGTAGTGTGCTGTTTTTAAATCTTTACAGTTCTCTCATTTTAACACTGCTTTTTTAGTAGTGGCACTTATCTTCTATTTGTATCTCCCATTTTATCACCTATTAAATTAATTCTATTTGTAATTACTTAATACTTCAGAATTAAAAACCCCTCCTATTTATTTAATACTTATTAATCTGGCATTAAAAACTATCTGTTCTCTGACCCCAGACTTTTCTCCTAAATTCTTTCACTGTTTATTATAGTCTACTATGATCTCTAGATAATAAACTCCTCAGGGCAGATTTTTTATCAGATTCAGTCACTACAATATATTTAGCTCTTAGGACAGTGAAGATACATAACTGACTTTTAACAAAGAAATTTTTGAGCGAATGCATAAAATAGCAGTTTTTCCTTTGCTTAAGTGTATTTTGAATGCTCCTAACTCCATGCCTTTGAAATTTTTTTCAAAATACAAATTTCTTGGTAGAAGCCTAGTAGTTATGAGTAACTCTTATTAAATCTTGCATCTATGAACTACTATAGCTTTCTCGAATTGAAATCATTAGTGAATTTGTTGATCTCTTTTTTATTGATTTTATTATTATTTTTTAGCACAGTTTTTCGTATCTCTAAAGTATGTTCATGTCAATTTATGCCATTATACATGTACTTTTTTGCATTATAATTCTTTTTCTTTTTTTAAAAAAAGAGAGTGAGAAAGAGAGAGAATTTTTTAATATTTATTTTTTAGTTTTCAGTGGACACAACATCTTTATTTTATTTTTATGTGGTGCTGAGGATGGAACCCAGCTTCCCGCGCATGCCAGGCAAGCGTGCTTCCGCTTGAGCCACATCTCCAGCCCATAATTCTTAATATACATATATACCACAATTTTTCATATTTCTGTTTGTATATAAGGTATGTTGACACCCAACTCAAGCCTTCATACATGTATTTTGTATAATGATGACCATCACATGTTGATCTCCTATTAGGTCTTAATCTTTTAAAAAGTTAAAGACTATCGTTTTTTAAGTTGGAGACTAATTTTCACGAAGGTTTGGACTTTTGTTTTTATAAAACAGATTTACATTTATGTTTTCTACTGAGAATTTCAATTTTAAAGATTTGTGCTTATCTTTTCTGCAGAGAATTTCAATTTAAGGTCTATGCTAAAATCAGAATGCCTTGGGGGTAGAAGTTATCAGTGCATGTACACTTGTTTTTTATTTTCATGAATTTCTTTTGCAATATTGATTCTTGTTCAGGACTTGTTTTGACATTTTTTGGTCTTTATATAGTACTAAGTATAAAATTAACTGCTTTTTCCCTGTGGAAAGTTCATTTGTTTATTCATTGGATCTTCCTCATTATGGGTCACTGAACTCATGCCAGGTAGCATTCTATAGGTAAGATGATGAAGTCTCCACCTGTGCATCATCTGGGTCCAATCAGGAGACAGATACTATGTGGTAATTTGAACATAGAAAGTTTAGCATAAAGAATTAAAAACTATTAAAATGTGGGATTCAGTAAAGAGGGATGAGCTGATAAGAAATAGATAACGCTAAATAATATAAGAATAGCAGATTTAAAGCAGTTATTAGTTATAAAACTGTGAAATGGCTCCCCAGAAATAACATCTGAGATCCAGAGGCCCTGATGAAGTGTTCTTACTATGCCTCATTAGATAGTAGATAGTTTCTATGGTGATATTCTGGCAGAATTTGCTGAAAACCTTTCCTTTAGGGTGCCAAGGAGACTTGCCCACAGAGAGATGCCATGTTTTCAAGCCTTACTGGAAAGTCACATGAGGAATGCTGGGGAAGCTGTTCATAGACCTGAATAGAAGCTGTTCACAGGACTTGTCTCACTGTCCTAACAAAGCAAACAAGGAAAGCTGCTGTCACTCAGGAAAGGAAATGTGTAGAATGACATGCAGAAGGACTATTCTTTACCAAGTATTTAGTATCTGCTTTATAAGGGGACAGGGATTAATGTCAGTTGCTACCTGTGAATTTAGACCTGTGTATCTGTGCACTGTACACACACATATACCTACATATATGTGTTTATAGGTTGATGTATATACTTACATATATATGATATACATGTTAAATATGTATAGTAAGCATATATAAGGGAATTTTATAACAACATTTAAATGTTAATATAGTAAATTATATATAATCATTCTTAAATGTTATTTATAAATTATTAGATTTATTAACCCCATTTATAAAGATTTGGAAGTTGCTTTGGAATTATTCACCTTTGTGCTTATCTTTTTTTTCAGTTCCTTGTAGCTTGTAGTCAGTTTTGTTTTGTTTCTAACAAGAGATATTTTAAATTGTGGTTTCGGGATATGTGTAATGGTTAAAAAGTAGCTTCCGTTAGCTTTATTTTATTTTTTAGTTATTTGAAATGTTGTCTGCAAATATGGTAATAATGTGATTATCTTCTAAAATCAGATTTTTGTTTCGATCCTGGTGACCTCATATAAGCCATTTAATTTCTTATTTCATGAACTACATACCAGGTAACCTCATATAAGCCATTTAGTTTCTTATATCATAAACTTTCTTATCTAAAAAATGAAGAAATTGAATAAGAATGTAGCCTAGGTAGTTGTGAGGTATATTTAAGGAATGTTGTATTAATTTTGGTGAAGAAATAAGTGGGCTTTCCACAAGAAAAACAAAACTTCTGTTGAATCAATTGTAAGTAGGAACTAGAAAGAAAATATTTAGTAATAAGGAAAATTCGTATAGGAGAGGGAATGTGTTTGATGATGTTGGCACTTATGTGTATTGTGAGAGCTATGGAAATACAATGATAGGAAGACCCAATATTTCAAGGTCTTAGTTCTTCCCAAATTCATCTATGAACTCCATGCAATTTCTGAGCTCTCTGTTCTGTTTAATAGATCTACTTGTCTATTTTTTTTCCTTTAAACAAACACAACACTGTCTTAATTACTGTAGCTTTATGTTAAGTTTTGAAGTCAGTGTCCATCTCCAGCTTTGTTCTTCAGAATTCTTTTGGCTATTCTGTGTCCTTTGCCTTTCCATATAAACTCTAGAATTAGCTTATATGTATCCATGAACATTTACTCTCTCTCTCCTTTGACTTAGTTATTTCATTTTTTAAAAAAGAGTTTTGCAGTTTTTCTTGCATAGTTCTTGTACCTGTTTTGTTACTTTTATACTCAAAATAGTTCACGAAGGATTTTATTGATAGTATTATGGTAGATGCATATCATTATAAGTTTGTTTATACCCACTGACAGAAATTTAAGCTCTATAAATAACTACATGTAAACAGATTAAGTAATACAAGAGAGAATTCAAATATAAACTGTGGACTTAGGTATTAATGATGTGTCAGTGTAGGTTTATCAACTATAGGGTGTGCCACCCAAGTGAGGAATATTGATAATTGGGAAAGATATGCGACAGTGAGAGTAGGGGAGTATATATGGTCAATATCTGAACATTTTGCTCAGATTTTCTTTGAACCTGAAACAGTTCTAAAATAAAATTTAAAAAATTCACAACCAAATGCTGACTTTTTTCACTGTTAAAGTTGCTGTTTCTTTAATATAACTGTCACTTAATTTGAATATTAAAGTTTTGTTCAAATGAGAATACTTTATAATTGGGATAACATTGTAGTTTTCAGATATTGAACTGACACTTTTTTTTGTCCTAAACATTAAAATGTGAATATAAATTAAATGTGTTTCAACATATGCCTTCTTTATGGATTCTAGAATTTTTCTTTTCATTCCAGGTGGAATTTATCACATTACTATCTCTAGCAGTTTAATCTGTATACTTATAGTTATTTATAGTGCTTAAAGTTATGAATGAACTATTGCTTCAGTTAAAAGTCAAATGACATCTCTAACATATGTATTTCTTCTTTTATGCATAAATACATTTTGGGGCAATATAAATATGCCTCTCAGTAACTCACATAGAATTCTAGTTGCAATGAGTAGGATTTCTACCTAAGAATAAGGTACAATCTGGCCACGTGATACAAAGACTAGAATAATGGGACTGGCAATGTGTCAATATGAAATATTTTCCCTCTAAAGTGTGTCAGTTAGGAATTTTTATATTTTCCATTGTGGTCATTACATTTGATGAGTCATTTTTCTGCTGTCTCCCTGGGAATCTGATGAATGAGTTTTTTGCCTCCACAAAGCACATGCCTACTTAATGTTTAAAACACTGCTTAGTTTTTTGTTATTAGGCTAATTGACTCTAATATGTGGAGTTTAACTTCAAGAAAAAGGAACAGATCACACCAGAATATTACAAAAGAGGAGAACTTTGGTTTCAAACTTAATTGTACTTTACTCCTTACAGGATATATGATCTCAGGCAGTTGTTTTAACTTTGCGTCCATGTCCTGATCTGTAAAATAGGATTAAAGATAGTTGTACTTATTTCATTAGATTTTTGTGAGGATTAGATCTGTATACTTCAAATAGTCAAAATATGGCCTGGCATATGGTAAACAATATATAAATATTTGAAATTATTATTAATATCTTCAGTCATTATGAATGTCAATTTGCTATTAAACCAAGTGGCCTAGGATTGAAATTTGTAAGTGCATTTTATTCTGTAACTAAATTCACTATTGCTGACCTTAGTTTTCAAGTTTCTTAATCTGAAGATTTTATAGGCCCCAGGTTTTGAATCTTTTTTTTTCCCCATTGGTTCTTTTTAGTTATACATGATGGTAAAATCTATTTTGATAATTATGAAAGC
Source organism: Callospermophilus lateralis (assembly GCF_048772815.1). Taxonomy (NCBI): domain Eukaryota; kingdom Metazoa; phylum Chordata; class Mammalia; order Rodentia; family Sciuridae; genus Callospermophilus; species Callospermophilus lateralis. Next base: position 5,591,318 of record NW_027516693.1, read on the forward strand.
ATGGAATATGTCTTGTTATCACATGGCTCTCATATATACTTATTTTATAATTGGAATCTATAAGAAATTTAGATCTCAATGTTTTCATTTGTCCTTTGGGACAATATCATTTCAATATTTTGAGTATGCTTTATGAAAGTGAATGTATTTTAAAATATTCGTATGCTACTTTAAGCTAAGATTTTTCCCCCTTAAACCTTTAGTCATATGTCTAAATACAAAGTTCATTCATATTTCATCTATACCCTTTTTACATAGCCTGGAGGTTGTTTTATGCAATATTTTAGTGCATCTATATTTGACTGCAGTCCATCACATGAGCTCAGTTAAGGGATTTTTCATTTGTGGTGTCATGTTAACATTCAAAACTTTTTAAATGTGGGGGAATTAACAGATTTTGGATTTTTGGAATAGCTATGCTCAACCTAAAATGCATGTTTTGCTTGTTTATTATTTGTCTTCTTCATAACACATACAAAAAGGGACTTTGTTTTGTTCAATATTGTGTTCCTTTTACCTAGGAAGGATTTATGAAAACACAAAGCAGGCCCTTAAAATTTTTGTTGAACTGAGCAAATGAATTAATATATTTCCAATTGCATAGTTAACCTAATGCACTGTCAAGCACTGAGAAGTAATCTTTAGATGTATTTTAAAGGTAGATCTGAATTATAGTTAAAATATGCTGTTAACCCTTAATGGGAAAACATGTATTATTAAGTATCTGAAAAAAGTAAGAATTGAATTTATCTTATTTAAAGAATGTTTGACTTGTGAAAGGCAATGCTTGCATATCATCTAGCATAATTCTTATTTTAAAGATTAAGAAATTCACAACTTATTATGTTAGATGTGCCAGAGGCCACACAGCTTATTAATGTTAGAGCCCTAATTTTTTTGACATATAATTTTTTTTGTACCAGGAATTGAACCCATGGCACATTTAACCACTGAGCCACATTTCCAATCCTTTTTAATATTTTTTTTTTTAGAGGTAGAGTCTCAATGAGTTGCTTGCTAAGTTGCTAAGGCTGGCTTTGAACTTGAAGTTGATCCTCTTGTCTCAGCCTCCCAAACTGCTAGGATTACAGGCATGTGCCACCAAGCCTGGATCGTATACTCGATTATAATTTTATATATCATATATGAATATGTTTGATTTCCTAGTAAATTTATTTTTACTTTCTTATAATTTACTTACAACTCTGTTATGCTTTCTACAAAGTAGTTGTTAAAATGATGTTGTTATTGCATGCAACTGGAGGCAGATAGGGGATTTTTTTTTTTCTTTTTGGCCAGTGTTGGGGGTGAACCTAGGGCCTTACACAGGTGAGGCAACTGCTCTACCAGTGAGCCACATCCCAATCCCTTGATATGATTCTACTTTGTAAATATCCACTTGGATGTCTTCTGGTCAACAGAACTTGAAAACTCAAGTTCTTTATGATTCAACCTAAGCCTGGCATTTTTGTTATATTAGTCTTAATAATTCATTCTCATTGCTTAGGCTAAACACTGGGGCTGGGGAGAGGTTGTTGTATATTCCTACCTCTCCTTGCCATTTATTTTCCATATCTAGAAAGTTTTCAAGTCCTGTGAAGCTTTATTCTCTCCTGATCTCTCCTGATAGATCTTGATTATCAGGGATGACCGCCTGCAAGATGTTGGACATAACAGAAATTTTTTGACTCTGCTTATGATCACTGAAACTATCCTCTTAAAAAATCCAGTCAGATACAATTGTGCCTTGTTAGTGAATAATGAATAACTTCATTTAAGGGTGACTATTGACGGATAGAGGAAGTATTCTGTGTAGCATTTAGAAGGGTATTCTGAACTTCGGGTGTGGCCAGTGAAATAAGTCAGCCTCATTATAGATCATTTTGAGAATTTGTTTTTCCTCCTGCTTCACTATTACTATTTTCTCAAAAATAAAAAGGAATAGTACCCCTCCCTTTTTTTTTAAGATTTAAAATGAGCTGTTTTGAAAGTCATCTGTGCGCAGATGGAGAAATGGTTAGTCAATTTTTTCATTTAGCTCATCTATCTGATTCTGCTATGAAATGATCAATTTAGCTTCTAAGGGAACAGTTTTTTTTTTTAAATGGAAGATTACAATCTTAATACTACCCCCAATAGATTGCTGTTATAGTTATAGGTAGTCTGTTTGTTAAGAAAACCTAAAAAGAAAAGAAAGACAATATTTTGAGTGAAGGTTAGTTTCTACCAAAAAGAAACAGCATTCATAATAGAGCCTTCTATATTCTGTCTTTTCAAAATAACTTCACTGATGGAAAGATCTAGGACAGTTTTGCACATGGATGTTAACATCTGTGTTGCCAAGGATCTCTTCCTGACTTATTAACACCCTAATTTAATTAGGAAATTTCAGCTAGGGTTTGCAAAATTTCTTTCCATGAGACTTGGCTTATTTTGTATTGGTGGGAAAATTATGAAAAGGTGGGAAGGAAACACCTATTCAATTAATCCCATATTCTGAAAAATATAATTACTTTAGAAAATCTGTGTTGTAGATTAATAATGCTTATGCCTCAAATAGCTCTATTTTTGGATTTTATTTAAAATTAGTGAGGAAAAAACTTGTAGATACATACTTAGATATCTTATAAACAAATTTTGAATTACTTTATTATTATTATAAAAAGTTTTTTGTTACTTTATTATTTTATTAATTATTACTCTGCATAGATGCTTTTTACTGAATTTTTAATTCTATCTTTACAATTAAACATTGTTTGTATCTCAAAAGATAAGTAGTATTCATAATCTTTAACAAGTATTTTTCTAGATGTATTTCCTAGAATTTTAGTAGATTACTTAGCAGTTTGAACTCTCATTTAATAAAACTGTGGTCCATCCAGTATCCCTACAACATGTATAAGAGGAACATACTATGTTTAAAAGCCTTGAATATTTTGGCAAGAAGAGTTTCTATTAAAATGTGTTTTGGAATTTAAGATACCATAATAGACTTTCTGAATTATACATCTTGTGGTTAGGATATCCTAACTGGGGGTGAATTGGAAGGTTTTGTGGTAACTAATAATTTTATACTATTTTGGATGTTTGGAGGGCTTAACATACTTAAAATCTTGAGAGTTGCCTACCTTATTTAGTGACAGTGGCCCAAGTCTGATTCTGGGGGCCCAGAATAGTGATCTATACTTTGTTTGTTATCTGTAGAGTTCAAGGGATGAAAACATGAACAAGGGAGTAACTGGCCTTCCCTTATTTAAGTAAAAGTGGAACAGTTCACATTTGTTCCTCCTTTTTCCTTTTGACAGAAGAAAATCTGTTGGGTCTTAAGGATATTGAGGCCTATAAATAGTTCTCAACTTTCAGCCAAATGAAGTATCCAGAATATCAGATCAATTCCAGATGGTCTGTTGCATAAAAATTAAAAAAAAGAATAGGAAGGAACAAAGCTACAAAAGGCAAAGACAACTGGGAACTAGAATGTAGTACAATAAAAAGTAATGAACTAGAACATACAGGCTACTGAGAAGCAAAGTACTTCATCCATTGTGTGTGTGTGTGTGTGCGTGTGTGTGTGAGAGAGAGAGAATTCTGGAAGTATAGGTTCCTGTTTATCCATCCTTAAATGAACTTGGAACTTTCTGAGGTTACTTTGAAATACCTGAATCTGTCAAGGTGCCTGTTATTTTTATCTATTATTAGTTCTCAGTAGAAAAGTGAACACAGAGTTTGGACAGCACCATTTTAATAATGGCAGTGATGGTTAGAAAATTATGCAAATCCTTTGAGAAAGAGGATTATCTGTGTGCCTTAATAGGAAAGGTTTGCATTAATAAAGCACAAAGATGCCCATAAAAGAATTGCCAAAATGTTTTATTTTTATATAGCTATTTGTTCACATATCTTCTATCACTTTTGTAGACATCTGTACATTCTTATGTTTTCCTGTTAGATAATAATTTTGTTTGAAATGTCAAGTTGAATAATTTTCTTCTTGTATTTCCTAAGAAATATTTCTAAAATTACTAGTAGCATAGATTTTGTATATTAAAAGTTCTATAATGTTTGCATTTCTGCTAGGGTACAAGATTCACAAGGAAACACATTTCAGTCATATTGTTTATTATTATTCCCAAGCCCCTACCTCAGAGCCTGGCACCTCCAATATCAGGCATATAATTAATTAATACAAAATCCTTGTTGTATTTGAGTATTTTTAATTTATTAAAATTATTTTATTCATTACACTGAAAGTGGAATAAATCTGAATTTATAAAACTTAAATTAAAGGTGATATACATGAGGGTAGAGAAAGCACACTATGGGAGGAACTTGTTTATTTTTTTGCAACTCTACTTCTAGAATACTGCCTGGTACACATTAAGTCTCAGTAAATATTTGATGACTCTGTGACTATGTAACTGACTGACTGACTGACTAAATATTTGGAGACATAGTAGGTATGAAATAATGAAGACATATTTAAAAAATCACAGAAATAAGAATGAGAAAATATGTGCAAAAATGTAATAAATTTGATGATTATTTAGGATCTATTTGCTGTGAGGTATATGGAAAATATTCAACTCAGAATATGGCTTAGGCCCTGAGAGTCTTAAATAAAAAAAATGCTTTTTAGGTATTATAACTCTTAATTTAATTACAAATGATTCTGTAATTTTTATATAAGCCAACCTTAATTTAAATATTAATGACCTCTAGGATTAAATTTGAGTTGTATATATTGAATAATTTTGAATGTAGAATGTGCTGTTCTGGAACTGTGAATTTCATAAATTTAATTTTTTTTAAGCACTTGAATTCTATTATTGTTTCAGTTTTAACAAACTATATGAATATATATATATATATATATATATATATATATATATATATATTTTTTTTTTTTTTTTTTTGATTGAGTGCCCCAATACCATACCTGATTGGAGTACACTCCAGCCTCATAGAGGTGAGTATCTAAATTTACTCATTAAAAATAATACTTAAAACAGTTTTGTTTGAAAGAATAGCAAATGAATAATACCAAGCAGTGACTAACTTCATATTTAGGAGCTAATTAAATGAACATTTAAAAAAGTTAGTATTGAAATAATTTTATTTAGATCAGTATACTAAATGAGCATTTTTAGTGGCATGAAACCCATGAAAATTGGTTATATTTTATAGAAGTCATATGGTAAGTTTTGAATACTAAAAACTTTAATCCTTAATGAACTACTTTTCTTGATGGTAACTTGATATCTTTTATATATCTTTTTCTCAGAACTATATTTTGAAAATTAAAATTTACGTACTTGTGGCTCATAAAATGAAATGTTTTTATTTTGAAAACTTCATTTTTTAAAATTTATTTCTATGTGGTTTTAATATGCTAATGACAAACTTTGAAATTAGAATATAGCTTCTTTTTATATTTTAATTTTCAGTCCTGTTGGGGGATGAAAATTTGGGATTTTTTTTTAGCTGTCATCAGATCATTCCAAAATGATTTTTTTAATTAAATTATCCTTGTAGTGAAACTACTTTAACTTCAAAGTTCTTGAATCTGAATCAGTGATATTTCCAGAGTAGACTTTTTGGAAGATTAGCCTGTGGAAAAAATAAACAAAGCTTTGTATGAAAGCAGAAAATTTGAGTCAGTTGAGTGGAAACATTATGATGGGTGATTTCAGTTTTCTTTGAATACTTTTCTCTTTTGGCTGATTGTACAGATTAACAATTTAACCTTATTTCTAATTAACAAAATAATGAGTTAAATGTGGTTTTCTTAGTTGCTGTTACTATATACATCAGTCCTTCCCTTTGATCAAAGAAGATTCTTTTGATGTATTTTAAAATTCTCAAGGATCATATGAGAGAGTCATGTTCCTGCAAAAGGCCTGAATTATAGAATTACACTTGAGCTCAGTTTGGGGCATTTTTTATTTTGCAAAATGGTAGGCAGTATTTTTTATTTGCTTAATCATTAATAGAAAGTAAATCTTAATGAATTTTTAATAGGCTTGAATTTTTTTTATATTGAAATTTGGGTTAAATAACTTTATGATTTCTTATATTTTATTCATTTTTATAAAAGTTTTCCTATAAGCTCAGGCATTTTCAGTGAAAAAACAAAGTATATGAAATGTAGAATAGATGAATTTAGGTATTCAGTTGGTATTAGATCATGGAATATTTCGTAGCATTTTTTAAAATATTTTTTAGATGTATGGACATTTGTTTTATTCATTTATTTGTATGTGGTGCTGAGAATCGAACTCAGTGTCTCACACATACCAGGCAATTGCTCTACCATTGAGCCACAGCCTCAGCACCTCACTAGCATTTTATTGATCAGTTGTTTGTTTTTGTTTTTGAAGTGCTAGGGATTGAACCCAGGGCTTTACACATGGTAAGCAAGTTCTCTACCACTGAGCTGCATCCCAAGCCCTGACCAGTAGCTTGACTTGATAACGCATCTCAACATGGTTAGATTTTTTTTTTCTTAAGGAAATCATCAAATTTGACTTTCATATTATTGTGCATATTATTATGCATTTTCACATTAGTTACTTTCTGTATTTAATGAATGTAAGATGATAATTTTTCTGTATATTTATACAGATGCAAAATATTTAAAGTTGTTGATACTACTTATTGATGGGTTATCTTTTTATATAATATTCTATATCAATTTTTAAAATTGGCTTTCCAAAATTAATATAGAAATTATACATGTTTTAAGTGTTCAGTTTCATTTATCATATATTTACTGGCCATATGTAAAGAAAATATTTTTTAAGGAGCAAACTTAAGAATTTTTCATGTTTTGAAATTATTGTCTTTAAAAAAAGTGCATTCTAACTTTAAATAAGCTTTTGTTATTAAACAAGAATATTTAGAGCCACAGTTAGGTTAGTTGAAATCTCTATAATTTTTATTCACTGGGTTTATTCAAGTGTCTTGATAGTCAGCTATATTTGGTTTATCTGGTTTAATAGTGAATAAAAAAATATATACTTGGGCCTTCAAGAATTCTTTTAAAACAGTTGGGTGTTATTTAGTAACTTTCTCCTTAATGTATTACACAATGATATTATGTATTGCAATTTTATTCTTGCTATTTCATTATTGGACTTTTCAACTAAAATTTATTTTGTGCTTATTTATTTTATAATAAGTAATTTATAATTAAAATGTGGATGTAACTACTTACATAGTTTATATGTTAGACTGAGATGAGTAAGTTTTTGCATTTTTTTTAGCAATTACAATGAAATTTTTCAAGGAAAAGTCAAAATAGTCTTTTTCCTCTTTCTTGTTCAAGACAGTTTCCACATATATTATCAGTTTATAAAAACTTCCATAGTTATTCTAAATCATATTAATGATATTTGAATTTTTTCAATTATTTTTTATGTAATCATTAAGTAAAAAATGGCAAAAAGTCTCTTTTTAAAATAAAAAAAATGCTTCTAAAATAAAGGAAAAACATATTTTGTTCTTCCTGAAAACTAAACTTCAGGGATGATCTCAAATCAGACTAAAGCATGTAAAATTGATTAAGAGTAAATGAGTAAAAGCTATAAATATGAGAATTGTCTTATTTGGTTCATTTTACAAAGGACTATAAGGGACATGTTGTTCAGTTTCATAAGGTCATATGATTGTTGCCATGGTGTCATTTCTTTGCATTAATGTGTATAATGTACATCCGTAGTCACATTTGCAGAAGGGTTTAATAGAGGGCATGAAAAGACTTAACCTACTTTAACACCTTACTGTTTTCTTAATAAGCCTTTTAGTCAATGTCCAGTTATTATTTTCTTATTTTTGAAGAAAAAGGAATTCTTTTCTCATGTTTTCTCACTCTTATTTTTATATATCATAACTTTATAAGGTATAAAAATATGAGACAGATAAAAAGGTAACATTTGATCTTTACATACCTATTTAGAAAAAAAAATTGCTTAAGCTTGATTCGAAGAGAAAAAATAGTTAACATACTGATGCTATTCCAGATTTTCTTTCAAAAATACTGGTTTGTCTCCTTCCTTCCCTCCTTCCTTCCTTCTTTCCTTCCTTCCTTCATCTCTTTCTTTTATTCTTAAAATTATTTCAATATTAGGGCCTCTCAGTTTCTTAATTAAAACTCAATACATTTTTATATTCTTTTTTTCTCTTTTTGAAATAGGGTCTTTCTCAGACCCTATTGCCCAGACTGGCCTGAAACTCATGATCCTCCTGCATTAGCCTTGAGAGTAGCCTGTATTGTCACACCCTGCTTCATGTTGTTATTCTTATTGATTAATTCTTTGAAAAAAAATTCTGTGGGCACTATTATCTGACTTTATAAAACTAAAAGTAATTTTGAAAAAAATGAACATTTCATATTAATTATTCAGACTTTAGTGTGTTATCACAAAATATTTTGGGGCACATTGGCACTATCCTGTGCTTTTTTTTTTTTTTTTTTTGATACTGGGGATTGAACTCAGGGGCACTCAAACACTGAGCCACATCCCCAGCCCTATTTTGTATTTTATCTAGAGACAGGGTCTCACTGAGTTACTTAGTGCCTCACCAGTGCTGGGGCTGGCTTTGAACTTGTGATCCTCCTGCCTCAGCCTTCTGAGCTGCTGGGATTATATAGGCTTGCGCCACTGTGCCCATTTATCCTGTGCTATTTTTAAAAACTCATTTTACTTCTTAAAATATGTGTCTAGCTCCCAGATTATTTACATATTTTCTGGTATAAAGCTAACTTAAAAATGAAGATGTATATTATAGTTATAACATAGTTTGTCCAAATACCATTACTACAAGTACACCAATATAATATATATTTGCTTACAATATTAAAAGGATTATTATATTTATACTATAGTTAATTTATAAGTAAACACATATTTCTGTATTTAAACCTCTCTTAGTGTGTATAGGAAGAAAAAGAAATGAGTATATTTATAAATGTTTTTTGAAATAGTATCATTAGTGTCACCAGAAATGGTTCTCTGTGTCTTAGAAGTGACTATCTTTAAGGTCTTATTTTATAATAAAATGTGTTTTTACAAGGTGGATGTTTAAAATAGTGTATCTCCCAAGAATTCATATCATACATAGATAATATACCTCTCTTAAAACATGAATTCCCTACTTTAGGCTGTTAGTTCACTAGCAGATTTAACATTCTACCAAATGTGCAGAGATTTGAAATTCTTAAATAGATCAGAGAAATTTCAGTCATAATCAGTTTAAGAAAATGATTGACTTAGCCAATTTAAAATTTGAGATATTTAAATAATAAGTTTCAAAAATGGCTTTTATTCTGCAATGATAGTTTTTAAAATATTACACTGAAATTATTTATTGGTCTATTACTAGTTGACCTATAAAATTATGGAATTATAAATTCATGGATTTATTTCCTTAATGAACACATTACTTATCACCATTTACTATAATTTAAATCAAACAAATAGAAATCAATGCTTTTTTAAAAGTATATGTGATAATTTAAATAGGACAAAATAACCATAACTATTTTCTTTATTAGGTCAAAAACTTTGATAAAATTGTAATTTAGTATAATTTGTGAACATATTGAGGTATGTTGACTATTTTAAAGCTTTTAAATAAATAAGACAAATAAAATGGTCATTCTGATAGGCTATTAAATTTCATTGTTTACCATGAAATTGATGTAAGGAATATTGCTAACTATAAGTTCCAGCTTACTCTCCTCTCTGTTACTATCTCTTAGACCACTTTCAGTCCTCATCATCAAGTTATATCTACTGGTATGGAAATGTAGAGAAAATATTTATTCATTTTAAAATGCAGATCAATACTGTGGTCATAGTTATTATTTTATGATGTCACTACAGTATGATTTATGCTAAAGATAGGTGAGGAGCAGGGTACAAATTACTGTATTATTGGGTTGATATTCATTTGATGAATTTTAAAGACTACAGGTTTTTATGATGCAAGTGTGCCAATTTTATAATAGTTTTTTGTTGCATTATCTCTTTGGTAGTTAAATTAATTAGTATTGTATGAGCAAATACTGCATTTTAAGCATTTCTACCAAATGTTTTGAATGGATTATGATCAAATTTTCTTCCTAAGATTACGAAGTTGTTTATATCCTTTTGTAATGTAGGATTTTTTTGTTGAAATTTTCAAGCCTATTGCATTAAGATAATGTTTTGGTGTTTAAAAAAAACACCAAAAAACATATAGTTTGCATAGAAAATATTTTGTCTTTTTCATATATGTGTTTTTTAAACAGAGAGTGAAAAACAAATCATTGGAAGATGTGGTTATGTTAAATGTTGACACAAATACTCTAGAATCACCATTTAATGACTTGAACAACCTGCCAAGTGATGTGGTAAGTCTGAAGGATATTTTGTGGGGAATGTATATGTTTTCTCCTGGACCCTTGAGTTAAGAGTTATTTTCTCACTTTTTATCTTAAATAAAAGGGTTGGTGTGTGCAAGTGGTGTGAGAGGAATTGATGTAATTCTATTTTAAGCATTTTTACCTTTTGGCAGTTGAGGAGATGTAGAATGGGACATCATATTCCTTATTGTAAAAGTACCATCATAATTAAAAAGCTAGATGCATTCATTAGGCAGAGTTTCTTTAAATGTAAGTCTCTTCATCTCATCTTAATCATTATATTACAAAGTAGGCATTTCTGTCTGCCTAGTGGCATGTCTTGCAAAAGTATAAGAGTTTTTGAAGGCAAGAAGAAGAAGGGGGCCAATTATCGGCTTTTGCTTCCCTGCCACCTGCCAGCACTTTTCCTTTTAATTAATGATCTGATGGCACTGGTCAATATAATAAGAAATGCTTGTACAATTGGGGTGAAAAAATTCTGGCTTTGATCTCCCTCAACTTTCTGAAACATTTATTTGTTTTCTCTAAATTATTTCAGTTTTATATTAATCTTTTCTGTGCTGCTGAGGACTGCAAGAATGAAAACCTACACTGTTTGTCATTTGCTTTGGCAGAGCAAAGACTGCTTACTTAAAATTCTATTTGTAAATTAAACTGCAAATGCAGTTTGTCATAAAAGACATCTGATCCTTTTGAAATGACGAAAACTGTCTTTTGTCTGTAAAGGCTGATAAATTAAGTGCCAGTTCTTTTCTGGTCTTTGATCTTGCAGAGGGTTTGTGTGCATGTGCGTTTGTGTCTGCAGCTTATAATGGGACATATTCTGTATTTCATGTTAAATAGTCTCAAAAAGTACATTTTTCTGGTCTTTGTATTCCTTAGTATAGGGCAAAAATGCAAACAAGTACTATTTCTGTATATATTTTATTTAATGGGCTAGTTAAAAACATCCTCTGATTTAGTTCTAAGTTAAACTAACTCCCCTTTTTCAAAAAGCAAAGCATCTTTTCAAGGACATTAAAATTTGGGAATTAAAAATCATAATACATTTTTGTGTAAATTACAATTGCTTTGAAATCCATTATTAAGGATTTAAAAATTCCAAATTCCAAATATACAGCCACATGATCCTTGATTGTTCTTATAGTTAGTGATAGGAAAAATATTATTTCAAAGTCCAAATCAGATTATTTATGACTATAAATAATCTAAAATGCTTGCTGACCTTGAGGCACATTACTCTGAACTCTTTTATCTTAACTCTAGTAAAAATTCATGCTGTTTGAACACATCCACACTCAGGCCAATGAACAATTATCTTTTCAGCTCATTATAACTAGATTGTCTCATTATAAACTTTTGCAGAAACTACTAGAAATGATTAGTTATTCATTTAGAATTCCATCAAAGTATTCTTCAATGGATGGAGAAATAATTATAAAAAATAGAATTCCAACTTTTAAGAATGTTTTCCTGTGTGCATATATCTCGTACTGTTAATGCTCAATTGAGGAAGGATTGTTTATTAAAGAAAGAGAAAGAAAGAAATTCAGCTTTTCTGTATATGATATTAAAAATTTTATTGTCAGCTTTAGTGAGATGATTCTTTGAGAAGAACTCTGCTTTTTTAAAATTGAGAAGTACTAGAATCAGTTGATAATTAAGACACTTATTTAAATAGATGGGGATGATAAGTAGTATTCACAAAATGTACAAATATGAGTTTTAAATATAAAAGATGATAGGTCATCGTGTAGTCTACTCATAAACAACATTATAACTAAACAAAACTGAAATATTTAAAATAGGTAAAAAAGAACACTGCCAGGTGTGGTGGATTGATTATATAGAAGCTTGAAACTAAAGGCCACAGAATTACAGATAATTTGAAGGCTACATAAATGAAAATGCTTCTGAGATAGAGCAAGGATCATTTGTTGAAAATATGAATATTTTTAAAGTTATAGTAATTTTCTAAAAATATTTAAGGTGATTGTTTAACCTGTCTCTTTTAGCTCCATAGGAAAATGATGAAGTATCACAACATATTTTTTAAATGGCAAATGTTTTAAATGAGATGTGTTAAAATCACAAATGATTTTACTGAATTTTTGTGTGTAATTTAAATTAATAGTACATATTTGAAGCCTAAAGAATATTAGTATTTGTAATCGTTTGATTGTTTAATAAGTTGACTGAGATTTAGGTGGAAAGTGTTTTAAAATCATCCACCAAAGCATTTAAATTATACTTACAGGCTAGATGACTTTCTATGCATGTGCACTCTATTATTGTGTCAGATTGACCAGTGGTCTTGGCTGTTCAAAAGTCAGTGGTCACAGTTGTCCTGAATTACTAGGTCTTTTTTCCTGTGGACCCTCTGCTGTGTTGCATGCTGTAATCTTCTTAATGGCTTCATTCCAATATTCACACATAATATTTTAGATTTATTGACTGTTAGAAATACTACCATGCCAGTAGCAGTTCCGCTACTCTTAAGGTATTTAAAATTGGAAAAATAAATCAGGGCAAAGCTTCCAGGAATCCTTTGTTTTCTTGAGGGAGGGGGAAAAAACTCTCTTCCTGTCTTCTGACAAGAACACTTGTTTTTTAATTTCATCATTTCACTACAGATTTGTATCATTAAAACACACACACACACACACACACACACACACACACACCCAAATATTTTATGGGGAGTGATTTTAGTGATACTGATTATTACATGAAATACCTTTTAAAGGCATTAGATAAATTAAAACGTGGTTTATGTGTTTTCTGTCTGTGAACACATGACTAAATTTTTGGTGGTAGTATCATATAGAAATATTTGAACATATATAGTCTGAATGTTTTGAAATAAAAAAGTAAATTTTAACTATCAATCATAGTTAGGCTTATTGTTGAATGTTTTTATAAGTGGGAAAAAGCTAGTTGAATTAAATATAGCATTTAAATCTCAAATGAATCTATTTTAATTTAAGAAAATAGACTATTGAAACCTCCCATTCCAAACATTTATACAAATTTAGTTTTAATTACCTAACAGTTTAAAATTATATATTTCTAAGGTATTACTCTTCATTTTTAAAAGTATTTTGGAGATTGGTGCTATTTCAAAAATAACAAATAGCGTAACCCACTCTTTGGAAAATTAAGCTAATGATTAGAATTATAATAAGATTCAGGAAATCCAGACTCAAAAAAATTAAGGTAAACAATTGTAAACTAACTCCCATAGACAGAAGTAGGTTAGAATTGACATTTGAAAAAGTTTTGTGCATTAGGATATTCATTACAACAGGCAATTAATTTGCCTGTATTTCTTAACTGTCTGTAAATAATTTTGTCTCATTCGGTTTTAAAAAATAATGTATTCTGAGGTAGATCAAAATGCTTATCCCTGGCCTGGGATTGTGGCTCAGTGGCAGATTGCTTGCCTCACACATAAGAGACACTGAGTTCCATACTCAGTACCACATAAAAATAAATAAATAAAGATATTGTGTCCATCTACAACTAATTTTTTTAAATGCTTATCCCTATTTTAGATAAGAAAATCAAGTCACACAAAGCATGGTGTATCTCATTTAGTGCAGATAGGTTGATCATCAGTCATATGCGCCAAGTACTAGACCATGATCTGCCCAGATAAATGTGATACACAGTGTAATAATTAATCATTTGAAATTTAATATCAAATTTTATTTACCATGGTCATATTGTTAAAGAAATATCAAAATAATCTATTTGATTTAAGATTTTCAGGATTTTTCTAAAAATGTTATTCTCATATTTTATATTATACTATTGAAAAATTTGTTTCTGTTTTCTACTGTAAGAGTGTATAGAAAATATAGTGCATTTAGGAGTTATTGTACAATTCACTGTAGACCCCAGTATGTGATAAAATAGCTATGATTAGTAAAAAGAATTATTGATAACTAAAATATTAGAAAGATCCTATTTTAGGGCTGGGGATGTGGCTCAAGCAGTAGCGTGCTCGCCTGGCATGCGTGCGGCCCGGGTTCGATCCTCAGCACCACATACAACCAAAGATGTTGTATCCGCCGATAACTAAAAAATAAATATTAAAATTTAAAAAATCCTATTATATAAAATGATCTTATCTAAAATACTGTACATGTTACAGTAAAGCCTTTATTATCTGAAGAAATGTGTTAATGATTTAATGTGATAGGAAAAGAAAAGACATAAATTACTCTAAATCACCCAGAATCACTAAAAGCCTAAAAAACTTGAGAAAACACCTAAAACTTTGACTTTAAATAACATTTTTGGATATCTACACTTATTTGGGAATAAGTTGGAAAAAGAATTATCTATTTTAGAGAATTTTTTTTTTTTGACTTACACACACGTTTATTCCTTAGGGTAGTGCCGCAAGCTGACAGGGATTTTTGTTTTACAAAGGAAACTGTAAAGGCTTCGAAGTGCAGAGAGGTCAGGTATCTTGTCCACAGCCACCAAAAAGTTCAGCCTAGATGAAGGGCTCGGTTCAGATGGATGGAGCCACAGACTCCCATTAAACACAGCGATACTGATGAAAAGCCCCCACTGGGAGCAGGAGCCAGCTGAGAAGCAGCTTCAAGCAGTCAACAAGCCAGATCCGTAATAAAACACCACCCAACTCACAGTCTCTAAGAAGACGTGGGGCTGGGCCGGGGCTCAGTGTAGAGCGCTCGTCCAGCAGTGTGAGGGGCTTGATCCCCAGCAACACAAAAAAATAATGAAGTAAAGGTACGTGTCCATCCAAAAAATCTTTAAAAAGAAAACAAAATGTTTCATAGTTTAAACACAGCAAATCCAAAACCCTGACAAATGCTGGTGAGGATGAGGCAAGAGGACGCTTGCTCGGTGCTGGTGGGAACGCGGGTGACACCCCATTGGAAGAGTCTGGAATCTCTCACAAGGTAGCCACAGACTCGCCTTCTGGCCCAGGACTGAGCTCCTGGCTGTCCACCTCCACGAGCAGAGAAACCCGCTCAGCAGCTCCGTCCATGACTGTCCAGGATGGAATGCAGCACCATGTCCCTCCACCCTTGGACAGACACGCGGGTACCCCTCACGCTGCCGAGCTGCAGGAGACCTGGAGGGACCCTAACTGCGGGCTGCAGGAGAGCGGCCTGAAAACCACTGGCCGCGCGGCCACCAAGCGACAGCCTGGGGAAGGGGACGCTCGACAGACACGGGAGGAGCCTTGTCGGCAGTGGAGAAGGGAGGGACCCAGGAGCCCAGAGTTTAGGGTGAGACCCAAAGAAGGTACCTGAGGGAACCCAATGCAGACAGGGACTCGGCAACCAGCAACTGACCAGGCCAGCGGCAGGTGCTCGTCACGGAGAACCCTGCTCTCTCGGCTCAACTGTGCAGCATCCCCAAACTGCTTTAGAAACAGTTATCTAAACACACGTAGCACCTAGAATTTATTAGTGGTAGAAAGCGATGACCTGGCGAACCCTACAGCGACCCTGCACACAGCGGCTCTGTGGCATTCACACTCTAGATGACCGCGGCCTGGCAGGGAGCAGAGCCCCACGCAGTAGACAGAGTCTTTCCTACAAGACACCCTCTAAGCCCAGGCGGCCCTCGCTGTCCTCACGGGCGAAGCTCCCGCTTGGTGGAGTCTGTGAGCTGTTCTCTGCTTGGTTCTTTAGTTTCAGTGAGAAATTCAGACAATACCGCAGCATTTCCAAGTGGAGGAGGACGGAACTACCTTCCACACCTGAGGTAAACGGAGCTGAGACGTCTGCGTTGTGCCCTCAGCAGGAGAGAGCTGGGCTCTGCGGGCCATTCAGGGCTGGGCCTGGGCTCCCTCCCAGCACTGCAAGGAGACAAAATGCACTGGACTTGCACACTGGACAGAGGTCACTGGACGCGGAGCTGTCAGCGGAGAGACGGGCCGCAGCGTCCTCCTCCTCCCCCTGTTTTCCTGCTCATCACCACACTCTGGTCACATGGGCAATGACTGGATTCAAGTTCTGCATCATAAAAGAGGGGCCAGCAGTCACGGGAGGTACCCTCACTTGCAGAACTTGGAAATGCAACACGAGGTCACTATGCGCTTGAGAGAGAAACTCACACAGAAAAAGAAAAAGAAAAAAAACCCACGTGCTTTTCCTCAGCGAACCCAGTCCTACAGCAGAGGCCAGTTACGGCAGGAACCGGGCATTTCCAATTCCCGCCCACGGAGTCCACAAAAGCAGCGTCCCCAAGAGACTCCTGAGGAGGGTAGAAGCACTGCGTCAAGGTCGTCAGGAAGGTCGCGGTCAGAGCTGAAGTCACTGAGCAGCAGACATGTGTAAGGACACAGAGGTCACTGGGTGGAGGTCACAGGTCGCCTAAGGGACGCTGTGCTGCAGGTCTTCCACCTCCAGCACCCACATGCTCTAGTGGAGGGGGTTCTCGGAGAGGTCGGTCATCTTGACGGCCTGCAGGCAGGGCTCGGGGCTGCAGGCCTGCACCACGCCCATCACCATCACGTACTTCCCTGGGACGAGGCAGGGCCATCCGCGCGGCACCCGCTCCAGGCCGCGCACCGAGAAGGCCCCGCTCGGGTCCCGCAGCCGCGCCCCGTCGCCGCCCTCCGCCACCACGGTGCCCTGCATCCACACGGCCGCCAGCTCCAGCGGCCCGCGGCCCGCCGCCGCCCGGGACAGCCGCCAGGCGCCAGGCCCGCTCTCCGCATCGCGCCGCAGCTGCTCCGCCAGCACCTTGAAGGGCGGCGACGGCGCAGCCGCACGGCCCCCGGCTCCGAGGCCGCCGCCATCTATTTTAGAGAATTTTTAAATTACCTTTCCTAAAACCATTGTATACTGACCTCTTAGGCCATGCAAATTGTCAATAGATATGTTTAATTCATTGAATATTTCCTCTAATCTAACATGAAGGTTTAACATGTTAAATGTCATAATATACATTATTAGTTCCAGGTTTGCCTCAGCTCTGCTATAATCCTTATTGTGTCTCATGGTAAGTGAAGCCCCTAACAAATTTCTGGGATGGCC